>NC_085136.1:65614755-65981421 GCF_035046485.1 Aedes albopictus | reverse complement strand
ACAGTAAAAAACACGTGTTTTTCATTCGGTATTCTGAGTCGAAGTATGATGTAACGAAAGCGTTTATATGACTTGTAAAAAACACATTATACAGATACATGTGCTTATTTGTACATAAACTGAACTGGAAGCAGAAAAAGGTCTTGTTAAATTATTTTGTAAAGGAATTATAGCGAGTCGAATAAAAATCTTATTAAACGCTTGAAAAGTGTTTTACATTATCATTGTTATACCAATACGAAAGGTTGAACATGGGCTACTTTGTCAATTGAAAAATCATCTGTATAGTAATGTGTACAGCATAATTTTAGTTCAGCTATCATTACTATTATAAAGCAACAGTTCAGCATGCATGCTTGTTTGCCACTTGCAAATGTTAGTTGGGAAATCCTTCAAGCTATTCATGAAGTAACTGAAGGGGTTCTTAGAGAAATGTTCGAAAAAAAAATCTGATTCAAAAATCTTAAAAATTTTGAAAAAAAAAACCCTCAAGATATTTCTGAAGAAATCTTTGCAAGATGTTTCCGTAAGGATTTTCTGAAAAATTCCTGGATAAATTTCTGGAGAAATCTCTGGAGAATGTTTAAGGGATATTTAAAAACAAACCATGGACATATATTTGGATGTGTTTTTTTTCAGATGCTCTTCTAGGAGTTCAACAATGAATTCCTTCAGGATTTCCGCTCCAGAAATTGCTTTAGAGATTCCAAGAATTGGACAAAAAATTTGTGTAGAGCTTTTCCGGAAAATCAACCAGAGATTGAAAAAAAACTTCAATTTCACTATTCACCATAGATTTCTTTGATGAAATTTCCAAGAATATCTGGAGGAATCTCTGAAAGGATTCTTGGGGAAATCTCTTGAGGAACTTCTAGAGGAACGCTTGGTGGAATTATTGGAATAGCCCATGGAAAAAAAATGTGATGACCTTCATGGAGGAATCTCTAAAGCAGTATCTGGAAGAATTTTCGGAGGTATCTCGGAATCCACTATTAGAAAAAATATCTAGAGTAACACCTGGGAGTATTCTTGAAGCCATTTTCAGAGAAAACTCTTCAGAAATTCCTATATGAATTGTGGTAATTTTTAGTAAAAATTTCTGGATAATATTTCTTCTATCCTGATTGCAGCTCTGGAAGATCTCTATGAGAAATTCTTTGTATATTTCATAGTGGAATCTCTAATCTAGAAGGTTTGTGTAAATATTCCTGGATAAATTCCAGGAGAATGAACTCCTAGATTCGTAGAGAAACCTCTGTAGGATTTCCTGAAAAAATCTGTGGAATATTTTTTAAAGTTTTTTCTTAGAGAAAAACTGGAAACATATCCAAGGTAACACTTGGAAGAATTTCTGTAGCAATTTTTAGAGAAAACTCTAAGTTGAGGAGAACGTGCCTCTAGAGCCGACCTACTGATACCTGAAGTTGAGCTCCTAGACAAATTGTGATAGACATATTGGAAGAATCTCTAGATGAGGTCATAGAAGAATTTCTGCCGGAATTCCTGGTGGAATCTTTGCAGGAAATCCTCGAGGACTTCTCTCTCGATGAACTCCTGAGAGAATCTTTGGAAAATCCCACAAAGATACGAATTCAAGGTATCTCTGAAGGAATTCTGGAAGGAAATCTTTGATGGAATTGCCGGCAGCACTGGACAATTCATGGGAGAAGTAATGGAGCATTCTATCGAACATATTATGAGGAATCTCAGGAGAAATTCGTGGAGATATCTCTGGAGTAATTTGTAGAAATATTCCTGAAGAAACGCCATAAGGATCCCTAGATCATGAACTAGATAAGATATATTCCAGAAGGATTATTTGGAGGATTGCTAGATGATTCTCTGGATAAATACTTGAAATTATCTCCAAGGGATATCTTGGAAACACCAGCTTCTTCAACGAGTCCTAATAGAGTTTTTGCCTATTTGGATGTGTTATCTCAATAAAATCAGTTTGTAACTAACAATAGATTTCAATATTTCTGGTCAGTTTCAGAAACGTGAGTGGTTTAGAAAATTCAAGGTGATGTCATGCGTTTTTTCAGAAGGAAGGATCTTTCACGGGAGCTAAAGAGAGGTGTCAAGGAGTTTCAAGGCATTTCCAAGGGTTTTAGAGGAATTCCAGGGGGCATCAAGAGGGCTACAGGGACTTCCACTAGATTAGGGAGTTCTTGGACACTCCACTCCATCTTGCACTTGCTTTAAACGCCCTTAAAAGCTTTTTCAAACCCTTATCAAATTTCAACTTAAGTTTCTCCGTTTCACTACGGCTCTGAATTCAAACGCCTCTGAAACCCCTCCTTGAACACCATTTGCTACACTGCGACTTTGACTTTGAAAGTGTATTTTGTCACGGGAAACGGAACTTCGATTAATTGGGCAGAGACCCTTCAATAAAGCTTAACAAACTGTGAATTCTAGAGTGCTGGAAATCTAGGAAACACATGGGAAACCTGTTGGTAGATCTTCATGTCTCGTGTACTCCTCAAGAATATATGGGATTCTAGTAGTACCTCAGATTGACCACCGATGTCCAAATATGATTCAAGTTTCTCCAATTCACTTCTCATTTCTTCTCTTTATCTTCCCTTCGCAGGCCCTCGCAAAAGTCCCAACTGATTGAGAACGTCATCAACAGCAGCTCGCCGGGTTCGCAGGCGTTCATGTCCCAGCAGAAGGTCGAAGACTACATCAACTCGCTGCAGGTGGACCCCTCCATCAAGGACATGATGTACCAATCGATGCTGAAGCGTGGCTACGGATCGGTGTACGGCGAAAAGCACCGAACGGACACGTTCAGCAACGGTACCGGCGGTGGCGGGTCGCGTCCCGTCATGCTGGTTCCTGCCTGTGCAGGCAATGGGGTAAGTTATTGGGGGGCGGAACTTGCGCTGTAACTTCCTGTAGTAACTGTAACTGTAGTCAGCGACAATGAAGGATTCTGCAGGTATTTATGAAGAACTCTGCAAGTATCTATGGAGGAAAATCCCAGCAGATTCTTCAGGAGAATCCCTGCCAATTCTTCAGAATAATCCTTGCGGATCTTTCAGGAGAATCCCAGCGAATTCTTCAGGAGAATCCCTGCGGATTCTTCAGGATAGTCCCAACGGATCCTACAGGAGAACCCCAGCGAAATTTTCAAGAGAACCCCAGCGAATTCTTCTGGAGAATCCTAACGGATTCTTCATGAGAATCCCAGCGGATTCTGCAGGAAATTCTCAGCGGATTCTTCAGGAGAAGCCCAGCGGTTTCTGCAGGAGAATCCCAGTGGGTTCTTTAGGAGAAATCCACCGGATTCTTCATGAGAATCCTAGTGGATTCTTCAGAAAAACCCCAGCGGATTCTTCAGGAGATTCTTAGCGGATTCTACAGGAGAATCCTAGCGGATTTTACAGGAGGATCCCTACGGATTCTTCTTGAGAATTCCAGTGAATTATGCAAGAGCATACCAGTGGATTCTGCAAAAATCCACAAATGTTTCAGCAATAATCCATGGAGGATGTTGCAAGAATCCACAGGTTTCTGCAAAAATCGGAAGAGAATCCACCGAGGATTCTGTAGGAATTGGACAATTCAATCCGCAATGGATTCCGCAATTATTTCTGTCTATGGTCTGACCTCTCTATTTCCCAGATTTCACAGATGATGCAGATGTACCCGTCGCCTCCGCCGACAGCCGGCGACCCGCGGATGATGTATCCTTCCAATCTGATGCCTCCGGGCGTCCCGCAATATCCTCCAATGTATCCGGACACGGCTCTACTGGAAGCCCACATAGCTCGCGTCAACCGGAAGCGTTCGATGCGTTCCAGCTCGGAGACCGAGCAGGCTTCGGAGGATCAGGAGGATCAGCGTGGCCACCGTCATCGGCATCACCATCACCACAATCAGGAGAAGACATTCACCTACACCGGACTGGACAGAGACATTGCCGATAGCTATCTGGCGAAGGAGGAGGAGAAGCTGAACAGTAGCAGTATCGTGAATACCGGAGCGGTTGGCGGAACGGAAACCCTGAACCGTCACCCCGCAAAGGAGGGTGTCGAACGGGCTACGTCGCCTCCACTGACCTACCATCACGATCTGATGCTGATCGATCATCGACATCACTTCGAACGCTATCAGGATGTGCAGATGTGAGGTGGTGTGTGATCGACGGGAAGGTACAGAAGAAGGATTAAGGGAAGGATTCGAGTCTTTGCTAGCACGTAAGTCATTCGTAGATCGGTAAGGAACCTCTGCTCAAGTTGATTTTAATGTTGCAATTATGGAACTACTACTTGTGTATAAATCTGTGTACATTTTATTGTGTTTTAAAAATAAAATTTTAAGTTATTAGTTACGGAGATTATGGAGACGACAGAGATCACGGGGTTCAAAAGTCTTCATCGCTTTGGTCCTGCTTGGCACTCCTCGCCAGGTTTGAGTTCTCCCTCGTCAGCTTTGTCAGACTTTCGTCATCCTCGTCGTCGTCGTCATCATCCGAGCGGAGTTCGTCGATAACTGCAATAAAACCAAAATCAAGAACGATCAAGGCCTTTTCTGTTCTTCAATATCACCGTCCCTTACGTCCGTTTCCGTCCATCTCCAGGTCGCTTTCCGACTCTGCCGAACTTCCAAGCGAACTGTCCAACGGTCCTAGATCATCGTTCATCCCGCCGATCATCCGGACTCGATCCCGGCCACTCATCGACGACGGTCCTTCGGCAGTCCTTGTACGGAACCGCGTAGATCCACGATCTCTGTTCAACAGCTCACTTCGCAGAACTCTCTTATCCGACTTCAGTTTCACGTCCTCTCTCTCGTCAAAGTCGTCGATCTCATCCTCATTCTCGTCGTCCGAATCCATCAGTCCTTCGGGTAGAATCGTCATACTGCTGTCCGTCATCTTGGCAATCGGTGAAGTCGGTGTCGGAGTTCGATTCTTACTGATCAACTGCGACTTCAAAGCGTCCACGCAACGAATCCGTATGATGTACTGTTCGTAAAGATTCTTCAACTCCAGTTCCAACTTCTCGAACTCCTCCAGATATGCCGGCCGAACCTTCTGCAACGCCTGCAGCCGTTGCTTCGATCGCTCCAGCTCCGACGACTTCCGTTGAATCTTGGACGTCAAATTTCCATTCTCGGCCTTCAAGCTCTCCAGCGATGCCTTCGACGCCACCAGCTTTCCATCCAACGAGGTGATCGCCGACTTGATCACCTTCTCGACCGTCGCCAACTCCAGCGGTCGAGTCGACTGTACCATTCGAGTCTCCCTATTGACCAGCTCCTTCTTCAGCAAATCGTACAGCGCAGCTCCCCGATTGGTCAATTCTGACGACAACCCTCTTACCTTCTTCAGATCGTCCATCTTATCGGACAGGTCAATCTCCACGTGCGACTTGATCGATTCCTCGTCGGCCCCGGTCACCTTCGGCGACGCAATCAACAGTGAAGTGACCTTAAGCAGTTCCTTGGCGGCGGCAGCCGAACTGGCGTACAGCTTCCGAGGGTTTACCTTGATGCTGGACTTGGTGACCAGAAATTCGGTGGCCGAGCGGACGAACAGGACACGGTCCTGCTCGCTGCGGATACCACCGGCTAGGGTAAGAGTGGGCTCAAGCCGGCCGATCAGCCACGTTAGGACGTCATAGTAGGCTTTGAAGCTCTCCGGACCGCCGTAGGGTGTGTTCAGGACCGAGAGGGGGATGTTGTTCGGGTAGCCAAGAAGCTTCAGGTGCTCCGAGAGGTCTGAAAAGGGATAAGAGATATTCGGTAAAACAGAGTTGGCTCGAGTCTTAAATGGATTCCGCTACACGAATCCCGCAGGGGGATTCTACTCGAATCCCGCAGGGGGATTCTACTCGAATCCCGCAGGGGGATTCTACTCGAATCCCGCAGGGGGATTCTACTCGAATCCCGCAGGGGGATTCTACTCGAATCCCGCAGGGGGATTCTACTCGAATCCCGCAGGGGGATTCTACTCGAATCCCGCAGGGGGATTCTACTCGAATCCCGCAGGGGGATTCTACTCGAATCCCGCAGGGGGATTCTACTCGAATCCCGCAGGGGGATTCTACTCGAATCCCGCAGGGGGATTCTACTCGAATCCCGCAGGGGGATTCTACTCGAATCCCGCAGGGGGATTCTACTCGAATCCCGCAGGGGGATTCTACTCGAATCCCGCAGGGGGATTCTACTCGAATCCCGCAGGGGGATTCTACTCGAATCCCGCAGGGGGATTCTACTCGAATCCCGCAGGGGGATTCTACTCGAATCCCGCAGGGGGATTCTACTCGAATCCCGCAGGGGGATTCTACTCGAATCCCGCAGGGGGATTCTACTCGAATCCCGCAGGGGGATTCTACTCGAATCCCGCAGGGGGATTCTACTCGAATCCCGCAGGGGGATTCTACTCGAATCCCGCAGGGGGATTCTACTCGAATCCCGCAGGGGGATTCTACTCGAATCCCGCAGGGGGATTCTACTCGAATCCCGCAGGGGGATTCTACTCGAATCCCGCAGGGGGATTCTACTCGAATCCCGCAGGGGGATTCTACTCGAATCCCGCAGGGGGATTCTACTCGAATCCCGCAGGGGGATTCTACTCGAATCCCGCAGGGGGATTCTACTCGAATCCCGCAGGGGGATTCTACTCGAATCCCGCAGGGGGATTCTACTCGAATCCCGCAGGGGGATTCTACTCGAATCCCGCAGGGGGATTCTACTCGAATCCCGCAGGGGGATTCTACTCGAATCCCGCAGGGGGATTCTACTCGAATCCCGCAGGGGGATTCTACTCGAATCCCGCAGGGGGATTCTACTCGAATCCCGCAGGGGGATTCTACTCGAATCCCGCAGGGGGATTCTACTCGAATCCCGCAGGGGGATTCTACTCGAATCCCGCAGGGGGATTCTACTCGAATCCCGCAGGGGGATTCTACTCGAATCCCGCAGGGGGATTCTACTCGAATCCCGCAGGGGGATTCTACTCGAATCCCGCAGGGGGATTCTACTCGAATCCCGCAGGGGGATTCTACTCGAATCCCGCAGGGGGATTCTACTCGAATCCCGCAGGGGGATTCTACTCGAATCCCGCAGGGGGATTCTACTCGAATCCCGCAGGGGGATTCTACTCGAATCCCGCAGGGGGATTCTACTCGAATCCCGCAGGGGGATTCTACTCGAATCCCGCAGGGGGATTCTACTCGAATCCCGCAGGGGGATTCTACTCGAATCCCGCAGGGGGATTCTACTCGAATCCCGCAGGGAGATTCTACTCGAATCCCGCAGGGGGATTCTACTCGAATCCCGCAGGGGGATTCTACTCGAATCCCGCAGGGGGATTCTACTCGAATCCCGCAGGGGGATTCTACTCGAATCCCGCAGGGGGATTCTACTCGAATCCCGCAGGGGGATTCTACTCGAATCCCGCAGGGGGATTCTACTCGAATCCCGCAGGGGGATTCTACTCGAATCCCGCAGGGGGATTCTACTCGAATCCCGCAGGGGGATTCTACTCGAATCCCGCAGGGGGATTCTACTCGAATCCCGCAGGGGGATTCTACTCGAATCCCGCAGGGGGATTCTACTCGAATCCCGCAGGGGGATTCTACTCGAATCCCGCAGGGGGATTCTACTCGAATCCCGCAGGGGGATTCTACTCGAATCCCGCAGGGGGATTCTACTCGAATCCCGCAGGGGGATTCTACTCGAATCCCGCAGGGGGATTCTACTCTTCTATTCTTGTCGAATCCTCGGGAGGATTCTTGTCGAATTCTCAGGAGGATTTTTGTCGAATCCTCGGTAGGATTCTTGTCGAATCCTCGGGAGGATTCTTGTCGAATCCTCGGGAGGATTCTTGTCGATTCCTCGGGAGGATTCTTGTCGAATCCTCGGGAGGATTCTTGTCGAATCCTCGGGAGGATTCTTGTCGAATCCTCGGGAGGATTCTTGTCGAATCCTCGGGAGGATTCTTGTCGAATCCTCGGGAGGATTCTTGTCGAATCCTCGGAAGGATTGTACACGAATCCTCGGGAGGATTCTTGTCGAATCCTCGGGAGGATTCTTGTCGAATCCTCGAGAGGATTCTTGTCGAATCCTCGGGAGGATTCTTGTCGAATCCTCGGGAGGTTTCTTGTCGAATCCTCGGGAGGATTCTTGTCGAATCCTCGAGAGGATTCTTGTCGAATCCTCGGGAGGATTCTTGTCGAATCCTCGGGAGGTTTCTTGTCGAATCCTCGGGAGGATTCTTGTCGAATCCTCGGGAGGATTCTTGTCGAATCCTCGGGAGGATTCTTGTTGAATCCTCGGGAGGATTCTTGTCGAATCCTCGGGAGGATTCTTGTCGAATCCTCGGGAGGATTCTTGTCGAATCCTCGGGAGGATTCTTGTCGAATCCTCGGGAGGATTCTTGTCGAATCCTCGGGAGGATTCTTGTCGAATCCTCGGGAGGATTCTTGTCGAATCCTCGGGAGGATTCTTGTCGAATCCTCGGGAGGATTCTTGTCGAATCCTCGGGAGGATTCTTGTCGAATCCTCGGGAGGATTCTTGTCGAATCCTCGGGAGGATTCTTGTCGAATCCTCGGGAGGATTCTACTCGAATCCTCGGGAGGATTCTACTCGAATCCTCGGGAGGATTCTACTCGAATCCTCGGGAGGATTCTACTCGAATCCTCGGGAGGATTCTACTCGAATCCTCGGGAGGATTCTACTCGAATCCTCGGGAGGATTCTACTCGAATCCTCGGGAGGATTCTACTCGAATCCTCGGGAGGATTCTACTCGAATCCTCGGGAGGATTCTACTCGAATCCTCGGGAGGATTCTACTCGAATCCTCGGGAGGATTCTACTCGAATCCTCGGGAGGATTCTACTCGAATCCTCGGGAGGATTCTACTCGAATCCTCGGGAGGATTCTACTCGAATCCTCGGGAGGATTCTACTCGAATCCTCGGGAGGATTCTACTCGAATCCTCGGGAGGATTCTACTCGAATCCTCGGGAGGATTCTACTCGAATCCTCGGGAGGATTCTACTCGAATCCTCGGGAGGATTCTACTCGAATCCTCGGGAGGATTCTACTCGAATCCTCGGGAGGATTCTACTCGAATCCTCGGGAGGATTCTACTCGAATCCTCGGGAGGATTCTACTCGAATCCTCGGGAGGATTCTACTCGAATCCTCGGGAGGATTCTACTCGAATCCTCGGGAGGATTCTACTCGAATCCTCGGAAGGATTCTACTCGAATCCTCGGAAGGATTCTACTCGAATCCTCGGAAGGATTCTACTCGAATCCTCGGAAGGATTCTACTCGAATCCTCGGAAGGATTCTACTCGAATCCTCGGAAGGATTCTACTCGAATCCTCGGAAGGATTCTACTCGAATCCTCGGGAGGATTCTACTCGAATCCTCGGGAGGATTCTACTCGAATCCTCGGGAGGATTCTACTCGAATCCTCGGGAGGATTCTACTCGAATCCTCGGGAGGATTCTACTCGAATCCTCGGGAGGATTCTACTCGAATCCTCGGGAGGATTCTACTCGAATCCTCGGGAGGATTCTACTCGAATCCTCGGGAGGATTCTACTCGAATCCTCGGGAGGATTCTACTCGAATCCTCGGGAGGATTCTACTCGAATCCTCGGGAGGATTCTACTCGAATCCTCGGGAGGATTCTACTCGAATCCTCGGGAGGATTCTACTCGAATCCTCGGGAGGATTCTACTCGAATCCTCGGGAGGATTCTACTCGAATCCTCGGGAGGATTCTACTCGAATCCTCGGGAGGATTCTACTCGAATCCTCGGGAGGATTCTACTCGAATCTTTGGGAGGATTCTACTCGAATCCTCGGGAGGATTCTACTTGAATCCTCGGGAGGATTCTACTTGAATCCTCGGGAGGATTCTACTTGAATCCTCGGGAAGATTCTAGTCGAATCTTTGGGAGAATTCTACTCGAATCCTCTGGAGGATTGTACTCGAATGCTCGGAAGGATTCTACTCGAATCCTCGGAAGGATTCTACTCGAATCCTCGGAAGGATTCTACTCGAATCCTCGGAAGGATTCTACTCGAATCCTCGGAAGGATTCTACTCGAATCCTCGGAAGGATTCTACTCGAATCCTCGGAAGGATTCTACTCGAATCCTCGGAAGGATTCTACTCGAATCCTCGGAAGGATTCTACTCGAATCATCGGGAGGATTCTACTCGAATCCTCGGGAGGATTCTACTCGAATCCTCGGGAGGATTCTACTCGAATCCTCGGGAGGATTCTACTCGAATCCTCGGGAGGATTCTACTCGAATCCTCGGGAGGATTCTACTCGAATCCTCGGGAGGATTCTACTCGAATCCTCGGGAGGATTCTACTCGAATCCTCGGGAGGATTCTACTCGAATCCTCGGGAGGATTCTACTCGAATCCTCGGGAGGATTCTACTCGAATCCTCGGGAGGATTCTACTCGAATCCTCGGGAGGATTCTACTCGAATCCTCGGAGGATTCTACTCGAATCCTCGGGAGGATTCTACTCGAATCCTCGGGAGGATTCTACTCGAATCCTCGGGAGGATTCTACTCGAATCCTCGGGAGGATTCTACTCGAATCCTCGGGAGGATTCTACTCGAATCCTCGGGAGGATTCTACTCGAATCCTCGGGAGGATTCTACTTGAATCCTCGGGAGGATTCTACTTGAATCCTCGGGAGGATTCTACTTGAATCCTCGGGAAGATTCTAGTCGAATCTTTGGGAGAATTCTACTCGAATCCTCTGGAGGATTGTACTCGAATGCTCGGAAGGATTCTACTCGAATTCTACTCGAACTCTGGGGAGTATTCTACTTGAATCTTCGGGAGGATTCTACTCGAATCCTCAGAAGGATTCTACTCGAATCCTAAGGAGGATTCTACCTTGGATTCTACTCGAAACCTCAGGAGCATTCTCATCGAAAACACTGGCGATTCTACTCGATATCTGGGGATTCTACTGAAAAGTTTCTGAAAATTCTACTGGAAATCCCAGAGACTTCAACTCTAAGTTTCCACGGAAGATGATCGAAACCTAGACGGTTTTGCTAGAATACTACGAAAACCTGAGGATTCCCTTCGAATTCCTAGAGAATTAATCTCGAACACACTGAGAATCTACACGTCATCCATTAGGATTGTACTTGAAATTACTGAGGATTTTACTCAAAAATCGCTGCAATGTCTACTTGGATTATCTGGAGAATCTACTCGACACTACTGAGGACGCTTTGCGGTTTTAGGAACTTACCTCGAACGTCTTTAAACGACATCTTCGCCTAAATCCGGAACCTAACTTCCGATCGGAGAGCTGCAAATCTGGATGAACGAATTCAACACCGTTTCCGTTCTTGTTTGGGTCCACAATGGTTGCCTTGACAACGGGACGAACTTGTCGGACTCGCATCGATTTCTACTCGGGCATCCGTCACCGAGTGTTTGACAGCAGTTCGATGTCAACAAAACATGCTCGCGCGCGCACACACACGTTCTCAGGCACGTGTTGTGCGAGAGAGCGGTTTTTGTTTATGGGAGAGTGCGAGAGTACAGCTGGAGAGAGGCTGAGAGTGATTTTATGACAGTAGTGCCCAACAATGGGACAAAATCGAGTGAGTTTCACTCGACGTTGGATTAATTTCCGGACATGAAGTCACAGTCACGAGATCGTTCGAGTCGTTCTTCGCGCGAGAGCGAAGAGAGACCACCACGACGACTCTGCAGACACAAGGGACGGACAGTAGCAGGGCAGCAAAATCAAAACGTCAAATCAAAACATTGAAAATTTTCACACGGAACGGACGGACGGACGACTGAATGAACGATACGAACGAAGGAACGACGACGTCGGATTGGACGGGAGTGTACCTGTGTGATTGACTCTTGTCGTCTTTTATCTGCGCGCGGGGTGCAGTGTGATTGAGCAGTGTGAGATACAGAACCTTCGACGGAAGGGCAGTGCGGTCGGAACGAAGTCGAAAATTGGACGGATTTCGCGTGAAAACGGTTCCCCCGAGGGTGTTGGATGTTGTGAAATACAAGGCTAGCAAGAGGAAGTGTTGTTTTGGGGCCGACGACTGAAGTGGCGCAGGTGGTGCTAGTGTTTTGATGTGTGTAGTGTGCAGTGCAAGGGTGTGTGTTTGGGCAGCCGAAGGGAGAGGTAACAAGTGCGAAAAAATTGAAGTCATTTGTTGCTTCATCGACAACTGGGTCGAGAGGTTGAATCCCGGTGGAATCGGGGTGCACGGGGGGAAGAGGCGCGACAGTGATTGGGCGGAAATCGGGGGTCGAGATTTCTGGAAACAACAGGGAAAGTGAAAGATCTTGAAGGATTCGTCAAGGACTCTGTGGGGTGTTGATTGGCTCACCGACGACCATCATCATCGTGAGAAGCGCTAATAAGCGCTCTAGCTCTTCGTGAGTGGCTGTCCTTGCATCAGAGCAGGCGACGACGACGACAACGGTGCTATCGAATCAAGTGCAAGTGATCATCAGACATCGTCGTCGGGTCACTTGGATGGGATAGAATACAACGATCGCAACATACATAGTGTCAGACGGTGGTGCAAGGCGGAGACAGCGATAGGCAGACCAACCGGACCGGACGGTGTTCATTGCTTGCAAATTGGCACCTTCCTCTGCGTTGTTCTTGCGCTGTTGTTCGCTGACCAGGCGAATGGTTTTCAACGCTCGGTGAAGGTAATACTCATTTGCAGATATCTATCTAGTGTTTATCGCATCATGGGATCAAGCGACCGAGGTCAATGGAGTGCAGGATG
Source organism: Aedes albopictus (assembly GCF_035046485.1). Classification (NCBI taxonomy): domain Eukaryota; kingdom Metazoa; phylum Arthropoda; class Insecta; order Diptera; family Culicidae; genus Aedes; species Aedes albopictus. Next base: position 65,968,637 of record NC_085136.1, on the reverse strand, counting down.
ACAACCGAAGCCAGATTTGCATCACCAATGATAACAACGAAAGATCAATTCGTTGATATTAGAACAAGCAATCATAGTAGTCGATGATAATCCGTCACCCTACTGTCAGAAATACATTTTCATTCTTGTGCTGGTTTTTAACAAAACAGCACACATTTCAATCACTCTGCAATAGTTTATATGGAATATAATCTATCGGTATGGAATCTGGTAATGAATATGATTTAGTTGGAACTGAACAAATTGTCTTTGAAATCGAAGTGGATAGCACGAATAAGAATCAGACCTCAGACCTATGCTATTACAGTCGACTTTCCATGTTTCGATATTGAAGGGACCATCGAGATAGTGAGAGATCATATTGAAGAACCAGCTCGTAATGCACACTAGAACCTCAGTAACTAGGAAAAACCGACAACAAACAGATGTCACTTCGCCTAAACAGAATGTTTTGCATTTAGGAAAAAAGGTCTAGTAACCCGTGAAAATGGGTATATCGACATATAGAGAGAAAATCTAGAACAAAAACGAACGAAATCGCATCTAGATAGATAGAGAGACATCGAGATGAGAGGATATTGACATGTAGAGAGGAAAAATGTAAGCAGAATGAAGGGACCGATAAAACCATCGAGAAAGAGAGAGATATCGATATGTAGAACACCGATACATTGAGAGTCGACTCTACACAAGGGCAGACTAAAGTTGTTCGTAAAAGAACTTCTCAAACAATTCTTAAAGAAATTGCAAGATCTTCTGAGGGAATCCTTGAATGGTCTAGTACATGAATTCCTGAAGATACGCCAAGAGGAATTTCTAGAGAAACTTCTATACAAATTTCTGAAAGGAATATCTAGAGCAATGACTAAAGAGACTCCCCGAGAAAAGAAATTCCAGTAGGAACTCTTAGAGCAGTCATTGGAGTAACTCCCAAAGCATTTATCGAAGCCTGAAGGCTCTCAGAGAGAATTCTTAAAGGAATTTCAAGGGAGATTCTAGCAGAATCTCCTGGAGAAACTCCTGCATTAGGTCTTTTTCGATGTTCTTGGATAAACTATTGTAGGAATTACTATACGAAACCCAGCAGTAATTTCTGTTGGAACTCCTAACAGAATTTCCGAAGAAATTCCGGAAAAAATCTGAACAAATGCCTCGAGGAGTTCATGGAGATACTTCTACAGAAACTTCTGAAGAAACTCCTAGAGAAATTTCTGAAGTAACTCAGAAATCTTCAAATTAACTCCTTAATACATTTCTCGAACATTTCCTGAAAGGTATTTTAGAGAAATAGGTATCTGAAAATATTTCTAGAGACTCTCTTGCTGACATTCTTGGAGGAATTTCTAGAAGGGAACTCCTAGATGAATTCTTGAAAAACCTCTTTCAGGAACTGCAAAAAAAAACCTGCAGCAATTCCTGAACAAACTCTAATTTCGGAGTTGCCTGTGAAACTCTGAAAGGAATACCCTGGAATTCCTGGAAAAAGCTTCTGTAGAAATTCATGAAGGAACTCCTAGGAACTGACAAGGAACGGCATCAACAACGCTCGTCGTTCTTCCACCAACGAAGTAGAAGGGAAGCAGCACAGACTCTGTACAGCACAGCAGTTAAAAATGTCCCCCGCTCACGTAGCTTCCTTATGAACGAATGAGCTGTAAAAATTAGAATAAATAAATTAAGTGTAATAAAAATTCCCAAAGGAATGCCTAGAGGAATCTGTGAGGTAACTTCTAAACGAACAATTTCTAAAAGATCCCCTAGAGATATTCCTGTAGGGCTTTCTAGAGAGATTCTTGTGGAAAATGCTTTGAATGAATACCTTTGGAATGTACTAATAAAAACTTCAGTTGGAAATCCACCAGAAATTCCTGAAGGGACTTCAGCACGAATTTCCAATGGTTCTCCGAAAGACATCGCAGCCTAAAGGAATTCTTGGAGAAATATTTTGGAAGTATTGGAAGATTTTTTGAAGTACTTCTAGTAACATTTCATGAGGAATTCCTACGGGTAACTTAAAAAGAATCCCTAAATTCCTCATGGAACTTCCAGAGGAATGAACTGCTAGCGAAATTCATGAAGAAACTGTGAAAAAAAAATCTGAAGGGACGCATTGAAAATTTCTTGAACGAACTCCTATAGAAATTCTCGAATAAACTGAACAAATATTCTGCTCGAAATATCTGATGATTGTACTAGGCGGTTGTAAGCATCTAGAGAAATTGCTGGAGAATCTTCTAGAGAAATTCCAGAAAGAACTCTTCAAGTAAAAACTCCCAGAGACAATTTTCTAGTAACTCCGAGAGGAATTCCAAAATGTAGCTTAGAGAAATACTAGAACAGTTTCTAATGGAATTTCTCAAAAATGTCCTGAAGGATCTCGTAGAGAAATTTCTGTGATTTCTAGAGAGTTTCTAGTCTAGTCAAGTCTACACACACACAACCATTCATTGAAAGAATCCTGGAATACGATGTCACTCCGTCGAGGCTCTTCTTCTCCCAAGTTTTTATATATAATAAAAGTGTATAATGTGGAAAATATCCCAAAAGTAATCGAAATTACAATCGTGATTGTGATATAGACAACTACATAATTCAAATCAAAACGAACTCACCAAATTAATCAATTCTAAATAGAAACGGATGTCCTTTTCTTTTGATCAGCCAAACTTATTTCTCGAAATGATATACTAATAACACCATCTTCAGCAAGCATGCCAGGCTCTACAACGATGATGATGCTGTAGTCGAAAAAACGGCCTTTAACTCCTAATATGCACATCCTTGCGTTCATCAGCTGCCATCACATTTCTTCCCGTCCTTGGCACTATTTTGGCGCACACTGCTGCACATTCACAATAACTAGAAAAACGTGTCCTTTGGAAAATACTACCACCAGTCCCCATTGACCAGCAACAGTTCACAATTCGCCATATTTTCCTCACTAAAATCTTCTAAGTGACTCCCATCAGCCAAACTTGTTTAAAACTCCGATTACTTAAGCATGGGCAAAAACACGACACGAGAAACTTTTTGACGTCCGTATTCCCGCGCAGTACACTGCGGTCTTCTCAAAACTTATGGTGGAATAACTGAAGTAACTTCGAGAGGAATTATTGACCGTACAGCTTCAAAAACTTCTTTAGGAATTTCTTAAAGAAAGTCGACAGCAACTCCAAAAGTTAACCTGAAAGTATTCCAAGAGAAATTTTCAAAAAAAGCTATGAAAGAAATTTGCGAAGGAAAGTCTAGAGGGATTCTAGAGATATTTCTTAGGAATATCCTAGGGAAACTCCGCAAGACACTTCTAGCAAAATTGCTGTAGGAAGTCCTAGAACAATTCCAGAAGGAACTCGTCAAGGAATCTCTCAAGAAATTCCTCGAAAAACTCCTAAAAGATATCAGAGAAATTTCTGAAGGTATTTTTGGAGCAATTTTTGTTCAAAACTGCTGTAGGAATTCCTGAAGTAACTCCTGGGGCAGTTTCGGAAGAATCTCCGAAATAAGTTCCGCTAGCCATTCGCGTGCTTCCTGGTGGAATGCCTGAAGACAGATCATTTTTTGAGGGTACTCTTACTTAGAGGAATCTCTGCCAGTTGTTACTTCTAAAGGAATTCTTCAACAAAATCCCGAAAGATCTCAGAGAGAAACCCTGAAAAACATTTCAAGAGCAATTCTTCCAAAAACTCGATGAAAAACTCAGCAGCAATTCTGTAACGAACTCCAGGAGATATTTCCGAAGTAAATTTGAAAGTATTTACCGAAGAAATGCCCTAAAGATTTCGTGGAGATACATACTTCTCGAGATTTTTCAGAAGGAACTCTTAGAGATGTGCTTAGAGCATGCCCAAGGGATGGAGTTTGGAATTTAAACTTCTTCAATTACCAAATTACCATCTTACGTTGAGGTTAAGTAGGAAATAACGCATCGAAGAATTCATATAGGAACTTCCGCATGAACTCCTAATGGTATGAAACTTACAGAGTAATGAATTTTTGGAGGAATTTCTCGATAAATTCTAAAAAAAAAACACCAGACGGGACGTTCAGAGGAATTCTTGAACGAACTCCTAGAAAAATTCTTATTCCACACGAAATGTCTGAGAGCTCCACTCGAAATTCCTGACAATTTCACTTGAAACTTACGATGAATTTATTCGAAATGTTTGAGCCTCCCATTAAAAACTCTTGTGGATTCTATTCGAATATTCTTAGAATTTTACTAAAAATATTAGGATTCTTATGATAGTTGACTACTTATTCTACACGAAAGTTGTAAGTATTCTATTGGAAGGCCTTGTCGATTTTACTCGAAAAGTTTAAGCATTCTTCCCAGCATATATCCCAGATAACTCTGCTCGTTAATTCCTAAGCACGTTATTCAAATTCTTTTAAAATTCTACTTAAATCACTGACGGCTAGGCTCCAGATCCCTGAGAATTTGCTGGAAATCCATGTGGGTTCTTCTCGAACTTACTGAATATTTTGTTGGAAACCTTTGTGGAGCCTACTCAAAACCCTTGAAAAATCAGCTCGAAATCCCTCAGGATATTTCCTAAAAGTTCTTAAGGTTCTGCGTGAAATCCCTAGGGATTGTACTCCTAGAGGTATGTCTGATGTATTTACTCTGGTAATTCCTTGAATAATTCCTAAAGGATCTCCTAGAGAAATTCCCGAAGGAATTCTAGAGAGAAGGGAGGAATTCCTAAAGGATTTTCTAGAGGAATACTTGAAGGAATTTTTTCAGGAGCTACTGAAAAAAAACTCCTAGAGGAATATAAAAAACTCCGAGAAAAGTACATAAAGGGACGTCTAGAACGGTTTCTGGAGATACTTCTCGAGAACGTTTTTAAGAACACCTTGGAGAAATCTCGAAAGAAACTCCAACAGGAGCTCCTCGAGCAATTACTAAAGTAACGAAAACAGGAATTGTGGCTTCGTGGTCGTGCGGCTGGTGTCACCAAGAACTTAGTCGCTTCGTGCTGAGGAGCGCGGGTACGATTTCCGCCGCAGCTGTCAGGAAAAGTTTTCGGCTGTGCCACTGGGCGTTGCATGCTACTCCGTTGTCTAGTGCCGTGCTTCCTTCAAAGAGCGAATAGCACGTGTCCGTGTTTTTTTTAAGAATTGCCTAAGGAGCTCCCAGAGAAATTCCTGATGGCACTTCCAGAGTTATGAACTCTTTCAGGAAATTCTGAAAAGAAATTCTTGAAGAAATTCCGTAAGAGATGCTTGATGGAATTCTCGAATGAAGTCTAAGAGAAATTCCTGAATAAAGTCCTAAAGAAACTCTTGATGGAGCTCCTAGAGGAATTTCAGAATTCACCCCTGAAGGTAGCATCACACTGCCCACCTTCAAAGAAATCCTTGGATATGAAGCAAAATAGTCAATCATTCCCAAAAAATATCCCAAACATAAATGTTTCAGCAGGAGAAATTAAAATAAAAAAATTGACAAGTTAAAGCTCCTGTACAAACGCACACATAAAAAAGAAGCTGTGTAAATCGTCCCACAGATGGAGCCACGGTGCTCCCCAGACCGTTATTATAAAATAAAAATCTCCATCCAATCGGTGCCCACCATTCGTTTTCTATGGCTATCCTGCATGTCTGGACGAAATTTGAAAAAAATCGTAGGGCCCATTTTTGAGTTACGCCCTTTTAAAGGGCATAAAGCCCAATATTCAAAGAGAAAATCGAAATATTTAGTACTCAATCATTTTTGAACGATTTTGATGAAATATTTTCTTGAAGAATTGTATTGTATTGAGTATTATATTTGTTTAGCATAGTTTTTGTTGAAATAATTGAAGAAAATATGACGTTTTTGTGAGTTGAGATTAATAAAAGCGTAATCATATGAAAATATTTCAATAATATTTGTAACTTCTCAGGTTCAAATACGGTAAGAAAAACGTGAATGTATATAAACAAAAAATAAAGTAAAATGAAAGGAAAGCTCTTAAAAAGATAAATTTAGCATAACATGTGAAAAGGGGCTAAGTGCGTTTTGTAAACAAACACGTTGCGATCGCTGTAGGGCCCAACTGTACCCACGTATATCTGCACCCTACCCTACCGATAGCCCGAAGATTGCACTTTCTGAAACATGTTTGTTTACAAAAAGCACTTAGGCCTTTTTCACATGTTATGCTAGAAACCATATTATCGCATCGCGCGCTATCCGTGCGGGCGGTTACACAAGTGCTGTGGTGGAGAGAGACTTTTCGCTCACTGCTGAAAACGACTCAAGGCTACTCGCCTATGTTTTCACAAAATAGCAAGGTTGGTTTAAGTACTATGAAAAAGGTAGCATTTATGCATAGTAAGGGAACTGATACATTACGTAGATTATGAACAGCGCCTACACACTTAAAACAGAATGCCGAGATCGGCTGTGCAAATCTCGGTTAAAGTTCATTTGCTGAATCTCGGCTAAAAACTTGACGTTTGAAGTTTGATGCCAGCGGCACCCATAGGTGCTGCTATGAATAAAATTGATTTTTTGCTGATATTTCAGTTAAATCTAGGTTGCCGAGCACTCGGCTGTGCGGATCTCGGCAAAAGAATGAAAATTAACCGAGCTCAACTAAGTGTGTAAGTTGAAATAAGCCGCGCAAATATATAGACTTTTCTTTAAAAAAAAATGAGGACTTGCTTCGGCATTATCGTTTTTCTAAGTCTCTTTAATTGCATCTCATGTCCACATAGTTTTTAAAAGATAAGATAACACGCTGCCAGGAGGTGTTTGTGGTGTGAAAATCATTATAATCACTTATTCAAAATATTACGTTTTCGAATACAATACATACAGTAGACGTTCGGTCGGTGCAAATGGTTTAACTGCAATGCGTTTTAACTGCAAGTCCGGTAAGTGCAACAAATTTGCAGTTATCGCACCGCCAAACGTCAAAATGGTGCACCATGTTAGCCCAAATAAACAGTCGGATCACGTTCACAATTATTTTTTGTCGTTTGACAACTTGTTGACATTTGTCAGTCGTTGCAGTTACCGAATTTCGTTCGCTAAGTGAAACGTAAACATGTTGCAGTTATCGAACGTCTACTGTATCTGATTAGATGTAATTATCATTAAAAATTTGTAAATCATCACATATTGGTGTTCATGATTTCATACATAATTGATTCGTTTTTTTTGGTTTGTGCGAATAAAACTAGTATGTAAAGGGCTTAAAACAACAGCTCTTCTTCCATTTATTTTAACACACATAATATCGTTTCTAGCATAACATATGAAAAGGGCTTACGTGCTTTTTTGTAAATATATTTCACATTGGCGTAGCTAGCTTTTTCTTTTCTCTCACTCACTCTTTTAAACAACCTCGAGAAAGAGAAGGATGAAAGAGGGGGCACAGGCCCCCTCTTGCATCCCACTCTTTCTCATGTTTGTTTAGGAGAGTAAGAAAAAAGAAAAAGCTAGCCAATGATGTTTCAGAAAGTGCAATCTTCGGGCTATCGGTAAAGGGTGCAGATATTCGTGGGTACAGTTGGGCCCTACAGCGATCGAAACGTGTTTGTTTACAAAACGCACTTAGGCCCTTTTCACATGTTATGCTAAATTTCTCTTTTTAAGAGCTTTCCTTTCATTTACTTTATTTTTTTGTTTATATACATTCACGTTTTTCTTACCGTATTTGAACCTGAGAAATTACAAATATTATTGAAATATTTTCATATAAATACACTTTTATTTATGTCAACTCACAAAAACGTCAAATTTTCTTCAATTATGTCAACAAAAACTATGCTAAACAAATCTAATACTCAATGCAATACAATTCTTCAAGAAAATATTTCATCAAAATCGTTAAAAAAAATTGAGTACTAAATATTTCGATTTTTTCTTTGAATATTGGGCTTTACGCCCTTTAAAAGGGCGTAACTCAAAAATGGGCCCTACGATTTTTTTCAAATTTTGTCCAGACATGCAGGATAGCCATAGAAAACGAATGGTGGGCACCGATTGGATGGAGATTTTTATTTTATAATAACGGTCTGGGGAGCACCGTGGGAGCTAGTGATTAAAAGAAGGACTTATTTGCCAAGAAAAATTAGGAAACTTGTACATAGGGTGTTGGTTCCCTTATTAAGCATGTGGCTCCCATTTTCATCCTACGAAAAACAAAGGATTAAAGCGCTGTTTGTTTTTTTTATTGTTTTTGTATTTTTTGTTAGAAGTGAGCACCCATGAAAACAAAAATAACGGAATCAATCTGTGCCGTAATCGCTTGTTTTAGAATAGGTTGAATATGGGAGCGTGAGATTACTGATGGCACACATACCCTATAAGCTGGCACGTCGGTTTGTCGGTCGTTGGGGACCCGGCAGAGCAGGGAGCGATATAGAAGAGCAAGTGCAGCCGAAAAACGAATCCACCGCAAACATAATAGAGAGCATGAGGAAAATGTGATTGTTCAGGCGCAAGAGAGTAAGAAACAATGGCGTGCGGAGAAAAAAGCGCCTTCTCCTGTCATGTACAAATACCGTGATGGAGATTTGTTGACAGCTAAAACAATGGCGGCTGCAAAGTTGGAGAGAGCACTTCGAGGTATTGCTGAACGGTGGGAATGAAAGAGCTACAGACAGAATTAGGATCAACGCCGACTATCAAGCTGTAGAACCACCAATGCTCGAAGATCCCAAGACAGTCATTAGAGGACTGAAGAACAACAAGGACGAACTCCCGGTGGAGCTTCCAAAGCACGGCAGTGAGCAGCTGTATCAACTCTTACATCGTATTATAATGAAGCAAGTATTGAACATATGGAATGAGGAAAACTGCCTGCTAGTTGGTTAGATGGTCTCTTTTTTCCTCTTTACAAGAAAGGGCATCGACTGGAGTGCACCAATTACCGAGCAACTCAGTAACTCAACTCAGCGTACAAAGTTATTTTTCTTTTTCCAATCATCAGATTGACGCCATTGGAGGATTTTTTCGTCGCCGAATACCAGACAAAGTGTTCATGAGGGCCGATCAAGACGGATCAAACGTTTACTCTGCGACAAATCCTATACAAATTTCGGGGAGTACAACATGCAAACCCACCATCTGCTTATTGATTTCAAAGCGGCGCACATTGGAGTAAATTACATCAAAACCTGATCATAAGTGGAAAAACTCAAAATGAAGTAATTGGGGTTTCCGTTGTGTTTTTGCCAAGTGTAGTTATCGTGTAATCGTTTGACAGCTAAGCAGTGTACAAATGTTTTGTTTACGCTTATCAGAAGAGGTTAAGTGAAGCTGAAGTTTAGCCGTTTTCTTTGATATAACTCACAGCGCGTGCTAGTTTTGATCGTACAAAGTGAATGAAATTGATAGTCAATCAATTCAACAATGCAGTTTGTTAAAGAAGGTTAATGTTGTTATTCTGTTAATTTGAAACTCAAACAAATTGACGTTGAATTTACATACAATATATGAAAATATTGAAAAAAAAAATTTGATGGAATCCTTTACCGTACATTCAAAATGAAATAAGTTGATTTTCCGGCTGTTTCCGGAAAATCTGCGTTTAGTGTATGATAAAACTATTGTTCCTCTTTCAAATGCAGAAAGAAAACCTTCCGGATGTTTCCGATTTCAAAAGTTGCAACACTTTGAAAAAATCGTGATAATTATATTATTATATGATATTATTTGCCTTAAAACACTATTTGGCCCTCTGAACGTATTTTTGCTGAAAACTAGAACTCAACAGCTTTCAAGCAAAAAAAAAAGAAGTTTAAAATCGGTCAACTGGTTCAAATGTTGTGATTTTTTGAAAAATTTTAGTTTCGAAAAATCTTGACTTTTACAATCATAAAATTGGTCACCCTAATGACGAAATAAAAAAAACGAAAGCTATGAAATACGTTTCATTACTAATTTGGGTTGCATTTGGGTTGTGAAAATGCGTCAAAATAATTTTGATCAGTTTTGATGTACTAGGTGCTCCACTGTGCGGCGTATCGATATGGACCAGCACAGCAGGTCTGTAACAAAGCGGAATATGATTCAGTGAAAAGAAATGAATTATGGCAGATATTGATAAAACACGGTTTTTCGACGAGACTGATTAGGCTGATTCGTGCTACGCTTGACGGATCGAAATCAAATATCACTAGGAGAGATGACGTGCAAAGAAGCGGTACCATCGTCTTACGGTCGCACATGCTACTATGTTTTGTGGACGATATAGATTTCATCAGAAGCGACCGTCGAGCTATGGAGATGGAGCCTTCTTGACGTGCGGAACAAACATAGCGCCGACGTTGCGTCCGACCATCATCTTCTAATCGGCGAGATCCAGCTGCCAGGATCCATTGACAGGAAGAACAAATCGGACGCCGGATCATCACACGTCGACTGGAAGACGCTACGGTGAAAAGGCCCTTTGTCGAGGAGCTAGAGAACCGTGCTGGATATTCCGAAAGCCACGAAAGATCAATGGAGAACTTTGAAGAACGCTTTCATCGTCACCGGCGAAAATAGTTTGGGTGATCTATGGGCCCAGAGAAAGCAGTGGTTCACAGATGACACCTGGAGGAAGATAGAGCAGCGAAGGAACGCCAAAGCCATAATATAGCGAGCGAAAACACGAGGAGCCAAAGCCGTAGCTCATCAGCACTACTCGGCTCTCGAGAAAGAAGTGAAACGCTCATGTAGACGGGACAAAAGAGCACCCAAATGACTTCGAATTGGCTGATGTCGTGACTCTCTTAGCCAAACAGCGCTCTGGAATGCAGAGTTAGCTCGATGATCTTGTCGAACGCTCCTCGGCGGCAGGTTTTACCATCCACGTCAACAAGACCAAATCGTGTGATGTAAACACGGTCAACCCTTCCAGCTTTACGGTAGCTGGGCAAGCAGTGGAGAATGTTGAAAGCTCCCAATATCTTGTAGCCAAATGGCGGCCGATGGCGGCACCAAGATCGACATGTAGCTGCACGGATCAAGAAGGAGAGGGCTGCTTTTCCAAGTCTCAGAAATGTATGGAAAATCAGTTAGATTAGTCAACGCACCAAAATCCAAATTTTCCACTCGAACGTGAAATCTGTGCTGCTGTACGCCAATGAAACTTGGTGTGTATCAGCGGAGAGCACTCAACGGCTGCAGGTCGTTACCAATAGTCGTCTGCGGTAGAATTCGTTCATGATGCCATCACAATTGGATCTCGAATGTGGAGCTCCATCGTCGATGTAACCAAAAGCTGATAGCGACAGAAATTCGAGAGCGGAAGTGGAGGTGGGTTGGCCACACTCTACGCAGGGGTGGGAATGAATTGTAGCTTACGATTTATCTCAAATCGAAGCCGCTTTACTCACTTCTTAGTCTATTGTTTCATGCGTTTCATTCGAATTAAACTTTCTCAGCGACATGGTTTCTCATCCCACGGGAATCAGCCACAAGAAGAAGAAAAAATCGTCACACCAGATACGCTTTATCGAATGTAAACGTCCTCCTTGCGGTTTCCTTTATATCGCCAACCTCCTCAGCCCACACATCCACCTCACTTCTCGAGAGTCGATTAAAACCGATGCGGTTATGCCTAGCCTGGCTTATAGCTAGATGGTACAACCGCTCCCGCCCGTCGCTGCTCTACTGGTCTAATTATAGGTCGGTAACAAACCATTGCCATCTACATAGACCACCTCACCCATTTCCCTCCTTCCCCTCCTCCGTCTAACGGTTCCGGTGCAAATCTGCCGTGACAAATTGTGCGATTCAAGATTCGACCCGGGTGGTAGTAGGGTAAGACGGGTAGCACCAGCAACTCGGACGACGACATCGGAAGTAAGTGGTTTAGCAACACAGGCCAAGCACACACCGTGTCTTAGTAGTGTTTCTTCGAGACGTTTGAGCTCTGGGTTTCGGACTGGGTCATGGAATGAGTAATTGAAGGGCTTAATGAAGTAATCAAAATCGTGGTAGATTTGCGGTGGCGATTTCGAGTCCGCAATCTTTGGGGATTGATCACGTTTTCGGGATAAGCGCAGGATTGGGCTCGGCTGTCATTCTGGCACTAAATATCCGCTCACTTGCCTTTTCTCTTGACCTCTACCCAGGTTTAATAGATGGCTCGATAAACGAGAAGACATCTTCTGGAGAAATGAAGTTTTTCTTAATTTCAGGTGCTTGTACTCGGTGGCAGTGGTGTTATCGAGGTTACTGTAAGTTACTCAATAAGTACCAACTCATGAGTCAAAACACATTTCTTAACTTCCACTATGAGCGCCCTTGCAAATATAAGAAAAATAACCCGAAGGAACTTTTGTATTTCATGTCGATATTTTATTTTGAAATTTTCTCGAAACTTTCCTAGAGTTAACACTAGTAATTAATTTAAAACTCTTTTGTGAATCCTTCCTTAGATTTCTTCTGTAATAACTCCTTTACAAAGTTCTTCAGGAATTCCATTTGAAAGTTCTTTAAAACATCTCCAGAAAGCATCCATAGATTCTTTCAGAAATCCATACAAGAGTTCTTAAAGAACATCGCCTATGAATTTCTTCAAAAATACTTTCAGCGATTTTTTTCAGAAAATGAAAAGTTCAGGATCCCATCTGAAATGTCTCAAAGGATTTCTTTAGAGAATATTCCACAGACACCTTTTGAAATTCTTCCTAAGTTTCCATCACACAATTGTGCTCATTCTGCGAATGGAGTGACGTGAGAAAAGTCGGAGTCGTATATCGAGATGAGGAATCCACTCTCGAATGAAGTGACTCGCCGTGTAAATCAAATGGAGAGTCACCTCATTCGAGTCGAGATTTCTCACCTCGATATACGACTCCGACTTTTCTCACGTCACTCCATTCGCAGAATGAGCACAAATCTTCTAGTGCTTCCATAAGATATTTTGCCAGGGCTTCCTTAAGATATTCCATAGAAATTTCGCCAAGAATTATTTGAGGTTGGTTATCTGTTGATTCCTTCTAAAACTCCAAGAGGGATTACTTCAGAAAATCTTCTTGATAGAAAATCTTTTTTTAAATTTCTCCAAGGAATCCTTCAGATGTTTTTACAGAGATTCATTTGGAACTTCCATCAAAGATTCTTTCAGTGGTTTCTTCAGCAAGTTTTCTAGAGGAATTCGTACAGGTATTTCTTCAAGAAATTCACCAGAGATTTGAACAAGAATTGCTCTAGGTTGATTCAATTCAGTGATTATTTGTGGATTCTTGCATTACTTCTTTCAGTAATTCAGGCGAGAATTTTTTCAGAGATTCTTGCGGGAGTTCAAACAGACAATTCTACAGAATTTCCTACATGAATTTCTTCAGAATTTTCTCTGGCATTTCCTTTAAAGACAACTCTTGGATATTATCCACGGATTCTTCGAGGAATTCTTTCTCAAATAATTCCAATGAATTTCTGCAGGAATTCCTTTAGAAATATCAAAAGGATTTTTCCTTGAGATCCCTACAGAAGCTTATCTAGGCGTTTCTCCAAGTATTTCTACTGGAATTTCTTCAAAAATACAACCACTGATTGCTCTAAGATAGCTTTCGGGAAATCCAGCAGGAATTTTTTAAAAAGCTTTTCTAGTAACTCCACCTAGGGTCTCCCTAAGAGTTTCTTCAGGATTTTTTACAGAAATTCCTCCTGGAATTCCTTAACGAAATTCCTTGGAATTTCTTGAGATATTCATTAAAAGTTTCATTGAAGAGTTTTTCTTGAGATTTCCACAGGGATTCTACCGGAGATTTTTCTGGAATTTCTTCACTTATTTTTTTCTCAGACACTCTTCCATGTATTCTTTCTGAATATCTTGTACGGATAGCTTAAAATATATCGCAAGAAACTTCTTTAGAAATTTAGGGATCACTTGATGAATATCAGCAAGTTTAAAAAAAAGTAAAAAGATCTTCCATTGATTTTCATAAAATTTTCTTTAGAAAAAATATTTAAAAATCCTACAAAGATTTCTTGAAAAATTATTCGGGGTGGCCACTCAACCGGGAATACCGGGAAAACCGGGAATTATTCGGGAATCGCAAACAACCGGGAAAAACCGGGAAAATACCGGGAATTTGCTTAGAACAGTAACCTTCCTCGGTATTGAAAGTCCAGCATAATCTCATCTATGACAACTATTGTATTTTTTTTCTAAAACATGATCTATATTATTGTGATCTAAATATACCAAGTCATGATTGTTCTTCTATATATTTTCTTTTTTTTTCGTATGCGGATTTCGAGACTTATTGGAAAGATTTCCTACAAATATTTCTTAGAAAATTTCTAAGTTAGACATATCCGTAAAGATTGTTTTGGGATCTTTGAAGTATTCTTTTCTAGTTGTATTTTTGAGAGTAATCCTTTATTTCAAATGGCATAAGGTAGGAATAGGAAGCTTAAGGTAAAAAAAACTCACTAATCTTTTGTGTTGTATACTGCCATTTTTTTAGACTTCTGTTGATGTTTTAACTATTAAAACGATAATAATTTTCAATCTGATAATTTATTAATCCAGTTGCGCTAGGATTAGTTAGAACAGGTAGTACATTGTACCACGCACAACACTTCTTGGTCAGGATAGTCAATGTATTGTCCTACCTTACCTATGAAAACTCCTATCAAATATCAACACATTGTATCCCAATGTTTCTTTAAATTTCCAGATATTTATGATGCTGAAAATCATCCAGGTGATTTGATCGTCTTCTAAATTTCATAACTAATTTGTTCATGCACCACACTTGGACATGTTCTCCAGATAATATACCATCGATTCTTCAAGTCCTAGCATTTCTTTTGGTGTTCAACCAAGACGTTCTCTATAGTTTTTTTTCAGAAATTTCTCTTAAAATATCTCGAGAAATTTTACTAGACATTTTTTTCATGGTTTGCTCAAAACAGTTTCAGAAGTCACCCTAAGACATTTTTGAACAACTAAAAGTAATCCACCAATAATTTTTGAAAATGTACCTAAAAGTTTTTTTTATGAATTTTTCTAGGATTTCTAAAAAATGGAAATTTTAGCAATATGTTAATATGAGTCACTCTAGGTATTTCATTAATATTCTGTCAACGAAACCAACAGTAAACAGTAGCAAGTATTCCTCCAAAAATTATTCCAGAGATTCCACACACTTTTAAATCTCAGATTTCCTTCACAGATTTTTCCAAAAATTAAGAGATCCAGAGATTCCGAAATCCAGAGATTCCCCAGGAATTGCTCTCGGTTCTCAAGCAATTTATTCGATGATGCCCAAACAGATCTATACCACAAACTTATTTGGCATTTCCATTAGCAATCTTTACCATGATTTTAGCAGGATGTTATACGAAGAATCTAACAATATTCCTGTAGAGCTTCTAATGGTTTCGGTTTGCAGTCACAGGAATAAGCGTTGATTATTTTAATTCATCGCCGTCGTTTCGATCTCCCTTTCTTCGACGGTGAAACATCCGAAAATGGTTCAAAGCGTAACCAAATTCCGGACGTCGAACAGTGTGTAAAATCCCCATTAATTAACTTTCCCGTTAACCTAGCAGGGGTACAAAAATTGTTAATGAGGCCATTTCACCAAAATCCCGACATGTATCCGTGTAAAAACGGCACTTCACAAGTTGTTTAACTTCGAGCCCTGAAGAAGATCCAAACCCGAGGATCGAAACGTCGGCGATGAATTAAAATAATCAACGCTTATTCCTGTGACTGCAAGCCGAAACCATTAGAAGTTCCACCAAAATCAGTCATCATATCAACATTCCTGTAGAGCTTTCTTCCAACGATAACTCTGTTATAACCTGGCTACCAGTAGGATTATTTTCAAAGACTCAACTACCTAGAAAATTGTCCCAGAATTATTCCATGGAATTCCCGCAATAACCTTTTTCAGAATTTGCACTTAAAGGGATACCCTCTTGTAATTTTCGAACATTCTTAGCAGAATACCCTCTTTAAATAAGTGTAATCAATTGTACCTCATAATTTCACCTTCTAATTCTTATCCTTTGACAGATACGAGTTTTTCGACTACCACTTGTAGTCCTCCTCAGTTTCAGTTATTCACTTTTTCAGGAATTATATTAAATTAAATTTAGAAAATTTACAATAGTACTGTCAGTGTTCCCATTATACCTACCATATAAATCAGTTTTTATAAAACCGGGAATCAGGTGTTGAATATCCGGGGAAAACCGGGAAATAACCGGGAATTTATTTTAGCAAATTGAGTGGCCACCCTGTAATTTCATGGTTCAGATATTTCTCCAGAGATTTTATCAGATTTTTTTCTTCAGAAGTTGCACAGAAAATAACTGGCAAAACTCTTGTGAGAATCCTACAAGCCGTTTCTAAAAAAAAGCCTAGAGGATTGTCTAAATCACTCTTGATGATACCTTTGAAATACCCTGAAGAAATTGTTGAAACATTTCTAGAGGGATTCCAGGACAAAAACTCCTGAAGTATTTTCTGAAGTTATTTCTGGGAGAAGAAGAAACTCTTCAGTATACTTCCGAAATTCATGCACAAAATAAATCATAAGAAACTTCTGCAGGAACTCTGGAAGTAAGTTCTAGAACAGGTCAACGGATCTACATAATTCTTTCATTAATATAATCGTACAGGGCTGCAACGTGCTCGAACGAAAAAATAATTGTGAAAATCGACCGGGAAAGCAACAAAAATAGGGAAAAATTCAAATAATAATTTGGGGGCTACTGCTCTTCATATTATAATATATTAGACAGGCAGAACGACGTTTGCAGGGATAGCTAGTTTTCTAATGGATCCCTGGAGGCTTTTCTGAAGGAATCCCTGGAACTCCTGGAGAAGTTCTTAGAAGATTTTCTTGAACAAGTTCTGAAGAGACAGGTACACAAAAGCCTACTTCAGGGGTCTCGAGAAATTTTTGAGGTAAACCTGCAGAATCAAAAAAGGACTAGAAAATCTTCAGAGAAATTCCTGAAGTATCACCGAAACAAATTCTGAAAGATTCCCTGAAGACAGGTCTGAATAAAGGCTAAGCAATGCCTTGGTTTGAATAAATCCTTTGCAATATCTGGAGGAACTTCTGGAGAAACCGCCAGAGGAATTTCTAGAAGAATCTCTTGAGATTTTTCTAGTGGAATTCCAAATACATGCCTGAGAGAATCTCTAGATATATGTAGCAATACCAGAAGAAATCTTTAAGGAAACATTTGATTTTAAAAAAGGTTCGTGGAAAAAAAGCAAAAAAAAGCTTAACCTTTCCTAGAGTAATTTCTTTAAAAAAATTCGAATCTGTGAAAAAAAAATCTTTGAAGGGAATATTTGAAAATAATCTTCTGGAGAAAATCCCGATAAAATTGGTGGCAAAATTCCTTCAAAAATGTTTGAAGAAATACAAACTAATACATGCGCGAGCTTCTGGTACAATCCTTGAAGAAATCATCCAAAGAACCCCAGGGAGACATTTCAGACACGGGATGCTAACATAAGGCTGAATTTCAAAAGGCTGAATGCACAAAAGGCTGAACACGAAAGGCTGAAAGTAACATAAGGCTGAATTTCAAAAGGCTGAATGCACAAAAGGCTGAAATTGCAAAAATGCAGGAAATGAGTTATAGTACTTCTTCTTCTTTTTTTCTGGCGTAACGTCCCAACTGAGACAAAGCCTGCTCTCAGCTTCTATACCCATTTCAACAGTTATTAATTTAGAGCCTTCTCTGCCAATGACCACTTTGCATTTGTATATCGTGTGACAGGCAGAAAGATACTTTATACCCGCGGTTGTCAAGAAATTTTTGATTACAAAATGTTTCTGGCCCGAGGGAGAATTGAACCCGTCACCCTCAGCATGACTACCCGTTCGCTAACCAGATCGGCTACATATATGAGTCCTAGTCATAGAATGTGCTTAGTGAAGAAGCTAATGATGCATACCAACTAACACACAAAATGACTGATGGTATTTCAATCGGAGATTTTTCCTTCTTTGAGCATGAGCTATTCTTTCGAATCATGCTGTTATGGAGATTGGTTGCCATTACAGCTGTCAACAATGTGATCAGAGATTTTTCCTTCTTTTAAATATATGCCATTCTTTGGAGAAATACTGTCATAGTTATGTAGGCGATCAATATTGTATACTGCATACAATTAACCCTCAACCAATGAGCGGTAGCGTGCGTCAAACTCAAGCAAAGCCAATGCAAGTGTCAGGGCTGAGTGGTCGGCCAACTAGCAAATTTTCATAAAGATCATTATATCAGTGTACGATATGAATAATTAGAGTGTTATGTCTGTTTGTCTGTGATGTTAATGTTGCCTTTAGGCTCGCCGTTTGGAAACTAGTTGAATCATTATTTCAGCCTTATGTTATTTCAGCCTTTTGACATTTTCAGCCTTTTGTGATTCAGCCTTTCGTAATTCAGCCTTTTGTTATTTCAGCCTTTCGTGTTTCAGCCTTTTGTACGTAACCCTCAGACACTGGCACACTGTTGAACACTGGCATAACCCTGCATACTGTTAGCATGACTGCCAGATTTCTTTTTAATTTCAATCATGCAGGGGCGCACTCGTGGTGTTCCAAGATGTTTCATGGGGTCCTACGGGCATTCCAGGGGAATTCCAGGGACGTTCGAGGGGGGGGGGCATGGAACTTTAGGGCGTTTCATGGGCGTTCCAGGGTTTAGCAGAGCGTTTCGGTTTCCAGGGGCGTCACAGGAGGGTTTAAGGGGAGTTCCATGGGGTTTCGTGGGCGCACGTTTATGAAGTTTCACGGGAATTAAAAAGCATTCCAGAGATGCTTCGGAGAGGTTTCAGGGGCCTTCCAGGTTGTTCCATGGGGTTTCATGCGGTCTCAGAGAAATCCGAAGAGTAATGCAGTTTCTGGAACGTTTTAGGGATGTTTCATGAGGATTTAAAGAGCCCCAGGGGCATTTCAGCGGGTTTCAAAAGGGTAACAGGAATTCTTAAGATTCACATGGGCATTCCATGGTGTTTCAAGAGGTTTTAGAGGCGGGATGTTACAGGAGGTTTGAAGGGTGTCCCAGGAGCGTCCCAAAAGTGTTAAAGGCGTTACCGGAGGTTTCAGGGACGTTTCAGGGTGTTCCAGGAAGTATCAGAAGCCTTACCGAAGTTTTCAAGGTACTTCAGGGGCATTCTAGAGGTTTCAGGAGTGTTCCATGGTGTTTTAGAGACGTTTAAGGGTGTCCCAGTGGATTTTAGGAGCGTTTCACTGATTTTCATGAAGTTTCAGGGGCGTTACATGGAGTTTGCTGAACTTTTTCTTTTTGACATAAGGTCCCAACTGGGGCAAAGCTTGCTTCTTAGCTTACTATTCTATGGGCACTTCCACAGTCATTAACTGGGAGCATCCTCTCTTAATGACCATTGTATATCCATACCAAGTTATTTCCATTGTTGAAAGATCCTAGACCCACCCGGAATCGAACCCGCCACTCTCAGCATGGTATTCTTCTTCTTCTTCTTCTTCTTCTTCCCTTTTTTCTTCTTCTTTGTGGCTCTACGTCCCCACTGGGACTTGGCCTGCCTCGCTTCAACTTAGTGTTCTTTGAGCACTTCCACAGTTATTAATTGAAGGGCTTTCTTTGCCTGCCATTGCATGAATTTGTATATTGTGAGGGAAGTACAATGATACACTATAGTGTATCTCAGCATGGTCAGTCATGCTGAAAACCCACGCATTCTCAGCTGTGGTTATAGGGGCCCTGAGGGTAGTCGGGACGTTCCAGGGTCTTTCAGCGGGTTTCATGAAGTTCTGAAATTTCCATATAATTGATATATTTATCTGGTGGATCATGTTTGACGCTGTTGTGCAGCTAGAGTTCTATCTTACTCCTTGATGAAAAAACAGTATGCTAAAATGACCTCAATGCACAAAGGTTAATGCACAGTGACTTCTGTGAAACTAAAACTTTCGTTGCCGTGACTCTTCTGTAGAATGTATGCTGATTGGGACTGCTAGTGATAGTTTCCATCTAATCGATTCTATGATTACGATACTTCGAGCCGAAGCCACTACAAGAAAACCCAGCCAACATGAAGTCGTATATGATGTAGAATAGGATGCTAAAGGGGAGGCCATATGCGTACATGCTTTCATTTAATCGCGTGTAAAGTGTACGCATATCGCCTCCACTTTAGCATATGCGATCGTGTGTTGGCTTCCGAAGATGTAATATCCGCAAGTTCGGTGAAGTGCGTATTGAATAAACGTTTCAGAAAATCATCATCAGAAAAAGTAAATTCGCCACCTGGCAGACGAAGCCCCAGTTTAAGAGCATCAATCCCTTTGATCTGCCTGCCGATTAGACTTCACAGAACTGTTGCTGCGCTAGAGACACCCGAAATAAGTTGATTGATTGATTCAGTTTACAATCGCTTGATTGCTGAAAAGTTAAACAGAAATAGCTTTTAACACGTGCTGACATCACATTAACCTTTTCGGAACAAATTGTCGTCAAATGTCTCCAAAGGAAACCAAACAAACCGTTAAAAGCTTCAACCACACCTTAAGGCCTAAGTAACTCTGTTCAGCACCAGCAACACGTTGACCACGGTTTACCAAAAAAGACCGACCCCGCACAATCACACAAATCAATTCCTCCTGCCAGCAGCCACCCCTGCTCACAATGTGTGTCAAGTCTATTTTTGGCGCCCGATTTTTTAGGTAGATCTACTTTAGTGTTGTACAATCTACACACCGAGTTGTGTTGGACGGACGGATGGTTGGATAAAGGCCTACAACAACCACACAGAGAGACCACAACGCTTATCAATTTTGATCCAATTAGTCCGAGTCCGCTCCCGTCCGTCGCGTTGTCGTTGTCCACCGTATCGTCAGATGCCTACGATGGCGTTCGCTCTTGGCCTCTGTGCGACCACCGCATACGGTGGTGTGGCCGCGCCGCCGTGTGGCTTGTGTAAATAATCACAAGTTTGCGTCTCTTAGTTTCAGTACATATCTCTCTAGCTATCTCTCATGCTGCAATTATTGCACTGGAGCTACCAGGCATGACATCTATAACTATACTGAAACCAACCCTACTATCAGCTACCAGCCGGCCGTTCGTCGTGGTCATAGGAAATCAACCAAAGCACTACTAGATCAGGCAGCGACCAGCCCGCGGTTTGGTGCACAGTGGTTGAGTTCTAACTTTTAATTTAACGCGACAACTTCCAAACATGCTTTTACGTGTACATGAATTGGTGAGCTTGTTTAAGTATTTCTCGTTTTATACATTTCGACCACTGTGAAATTTGGGAGCAGTTTCTCGGGGACTTAGATTCAGAGACTTTGGCAAGTCTAGTGTTATGTACATATGTGTAATGAGAGTGGAGCTAATCATAAATCTTGTCACAACGGTGGCGACTACGGCGATGACTGGTGCTCACGTCTCTCTGTTTCAGTTTCAGTCTCAGCATTTTGTCGCCTGCTCTCAAGATAAATACGCGACGATATTATATTAAAAGCAATTTAATTCACCTCGATCTCGGTCGAACAGCCGGTAGCGGTAACACTCTTCCACTGGGCCACCCCCCCCCCCCCACACCACAGCTCAGCTACTACTGGTGAAGAGGGTGTGCTTGCTCACAATGTATTGATTTAGGTCTTCGATCGACCACACTGTACCACACTGCACTGACTGCTAACTTCATCCGGTGCACTTATAAGGGTCAGCTGGCTTGATGGAGTAATCTAGCAATAGAGAACCATGTTGTTGGTAACTGGATCAACTAAATTGACCTTAGAAGTGCGACAAAGTGGAAGGATTCAGAAGACCTATTTTGGGTAAATAGTACTTGGTGAAACTTCCCATAAGTTTTATCTTGCGATTTTCGACTGTGAAGATTATTTCGAATGATTTGTTCTGGCTTGCAGTCTTAATAATTGGCCCACGAATTTATTTTCTTGGCTCCAACGTTTCGATCCAAACGTTGGACTTCCCTCAGCGTGGGAGTTGGTTCGTTCCCGTCCTCGAGCACCAACATAGTCGTTTCCTCCGCTGCCTTGGTCCTCCGTGCCTACATTTTCTTCGCCATTCAGGTGCTCGTCGAAGTGCTACTTCCACCTTTCGATCACCTCACGTTTGTCCGTCAGGAGGCTTCCGTCCTTATCCCTGCAAATTTCGGCCTGCGGCACGTAGCCTTTGCGGGATGCGTTGAGCTTCTGATAGAACTTCCGTGTTTCTTGGGAATGGCACAGCAGTTCCATTTCTTCGCACTCCGCTTCTTCCAGGCGGCTCCTTTTCTCCCGAAAGAGGTGGGTCTGCTGTATCCGCTACTGTTTGTAATATTCCATGTTCTGTCGGGTCCCTTGCTGCAGCATTACCGCCCTCGCTGTGTTCTTCTCCTCCAAAACCGTTCTGCACTCTTCGTCGAACCATTCGTTCCGTCGATTCCGTTCCACGTACCCGATGGTGCTCTCGGCTGCGTCGTTGATGACTGCTTTCACTGTACTCCAGCAGTCCTCTAGAGGGGCCTCATCGAGCTCGCCCTCGTCTGGCAATGCGGCCTCGAGGTACTGCGCGTATGCTGAGGCGACTTCCGGTTGTTTCAGTCGCTTTTGGTTATACCGTGGCGGTCGCCGGTACCGTACATTGTTGATGACGGAGAGTTTTGGGCGCAATTTGACCATCACCAGATAGTGGTCGGAGTCGATGTTGGCGCCACGATAGGTCCTGACGTCGATACTGTCGAAGAAGTGCCGTCCGTCAAACAAACGTGGTCGATTTGAGACGGGAGGATGTGCTGGAAGAAGGTGCTACAAATGGCCATTTTCTTGGAGGCGGGAAATCGATGACGCGTAGGACATTTTCGTTCGTCAGCTGGTGGGCGCTGAACTTTCCAATCGTCGGTCTGAATTCCTCCTCCTGGCCTACCTGAGCTTTTAAATCTCCTATGATGATCTTGACGTCGTGGCTTGGGCAGCGATCGTACTCGCGTTCGAGCTGCGCGTAAAATGCGTCCTTGTCATCATCAGTACTTCCGGAGTGTGGGCTGTGCACGTTTATTATGCAGAAGTTGAAGAATCGGCCCTTGATCCTCAACCTGCACATTTTTTCGTCGATCGGCCACCAACCGATCACGCGCCTCTGCATATCACCCATCACGATGAAAGCTGTTCCCAGCTCGCGTGTGTTGCCGCAGCTCTGGTAGATCTGCGTTCGCACCATGAATCCTGTCCAACACACCTACGATGCGCTAGGACCATAGTGCACAGTTGAGCTTAGAGTCCTTCCCTGGCACTCGGACATTGATCAGCCGCCCCTTACATGGGAATCAGACGCTGTTGTGAGCCGCTCCTCCTGGAGAACAGACGCTCAGGTTTGCCGAAGCAAACCCCCTCTTCCTGTCAAGTTCCCACCGGGGTTGGTTACTTGATCTTCCCTAAGGTTGCTCATAGTTTCCGGCCGGTACCACGAGGAGGTAGGGATAGGAGTTGCTGGGCAGAGGCTAGTGGATCACAATGGGATCTGAGTTGCGCAGCAAACCCAGCCTTTACCGTGCCATGGAACTTCTAAAGGAACCCCCAGAGAAATTCCTGGAGGAACTTCAGGAATAATTCCCGATGGAATTCCTGAAGACATTCCCTGGTACTCCTAGAGGCAGGCCCGTACACAGAAGAGGCAAGGGAGGGGTTTTTTTTCCTATTTTCAGCAAAAGGCAGTATATGAAACATCGGTAATAAGGGGGGGGGGAGAGGGTATTCTCGGTAAAACTTAAATAAAACCTTCGAAGAGCTATACAGAAATTTCGGGTGGAATTCATAGATGAATCACTAGTGAAACTGCTAGAGAAATTGAGGATGATTAACCCTAAAAGGGATACCTGGGGTCCATTGGACCCCAGGCGCCTTTCAGAGCTCGTCTTTGATGGAACACACTTAGCGAAGTGACGAAAGTGAGGCCATGAAGGTATCCCTTTTAGGGTTAAGAAAAGTTTCCTATGGAAATCCTGGAGAAATTGCCGAAGGAAGTCCTAGAAGAGTTCCCAGTACTTTTGGATAAATTCCCAATTAAACTCCAATAACTTAGACACACTACTAAAAGAATTCACTATAGGAAGGCTTTCCGACGTTTTTGGCGTCTGAAGGGTTCAAAAGGGATGTAGAGAAAGGTTTGATTAACCTTCATTTTGCATCATGCTGGCCGCAGCTCGCTGACATAGTATACGGTTTGGGTAAAAAATGACCCTAATGCCAAAGAAGGGTTAAGGTTCTATAAAGAATTAATTTCAAAAGATGTTCTGGGTCATCCAAAAACTTCCGCGTAGGCTTAACACCTACGGTTTCGGTGGAGCGGACCTGGTGTGATGGCTAGAACACTTGACTATCACGCCGAGGACCTGGGATCGAATCCCACTCCCGACAAACTCACAAAATATGAGTTCTTCCTTCGGAAGGGAAGTACAGCGTGGGTCCCGAGATGAGCTAGCCTAGTGCTAAAAATCTCGTTAGTACAGATAAAAAAAACCTACGGTTTCCCTTGAAGATCTTAGGTCATCCATTGGTGGACTTCTTGGATGACCTAGAACATCTTTAGTAATAAGTTATTTTCAAAACAATGCTTTATGGACCAGTAAGATGTTGTGCTGCAATTGTTGTTTTATAATGCGTTGATTATGCTTGTAGATCTTAAGGGCTTTACTCACGGAAGTGCTTGGAATATGCCTAGAATATCTTTGGAAAACAGTTCTTCACAGAACAACGCTCCAGGGGCCTGTCGGATGTTGCACCGTGCTAGTAATGATACAACAATCCATCGATTATGTTCGTAGATCATAAACTTTTACTCGCAGAAGTTCTTAGATGATCTGGAACATCTTTGAAAATTATTTCACTACACCAGCATAACCAGTCGGATGTTGCACCGTGCAATAATGTAGTAACAATTCATTGATAGCACAGGCAGATCATATGGCCTTTACTCGCGGAGGACCTAGAATATCTTCAGAACTATGCCTTATAGGCCTGTTGGATGTTGCATCTACTGAACCTTGTAGATGTTATACTGCAAGCCGAGATCAACAACCGGGTTAGGATATTCACGAAATCCGGCCAATTTGTCAGATTTGAGGATGACATAGTTATAATGGCATTTGGAACGGTGGCAAAACTCTACACCCGCCTGAAGCGTGAATCAGCATCAGCAAATGTCGGACTGGTGGTGAGTTCCTGAAATTATTTCTGGAAGAGTTATTGGAGGAAGTTTTTGGTGCCTTCGTTCAAGTTTCCAGAGGATTTCCATTCGATACTCTTGGAGGACTAAACGGGAAATTTTTTGAGAAACTTCTGAAGGACTTCCAGCAGAAACGCACGCAGGAATTCTAGGACGCACTTTTTTAAGTATTTCCTCTAAACGATTCCCAGAGGAATTCCAGATGGTACGCTCAGAGACACTGGAAATTCTCATTGAAATTCTTAGAAGAATTCTAGGTAAAACTCTAGAAGAAATTTCTGATGGAACTCCTAGATGAATTCCTGGAGAAACTCCCAGTGGAACTTTTGGATAAATTCTCAACAAAGCTTCGCTAGAAGGATTTCCAAATGAACTCTTATACAAACTCCCAGTGTAACTTCTAGATGTTTTCCAAATTAAAGAATGAGAGCCTTTAGAGAAAGTTCCAGCGAAACTTCAAAAAAAAAAAACTCCTACAAGAAGAGTCTGAGAACTCCTGGATAAAATCCCGGAAGAACCGCTAAAAAAGTTCTCGGTGGAACTCAAAGAGGAATTGCCAGTGGAAATTCTAGAAGAGTTCCTGATAGAACAACTGGAGAAACTCCCGAAGGAACTACCACAGAAGTTCACAATAAAACTCCTATAGGAAATCCCGGAAGAACTTCTTGAAGAAATCCTAGAGGCATCCCCAGTGGAGCTCTTAGAGGAAATTCCAGGAATTACTTCTAGAAAAATTCCCGGGGGAATTGCTAGATGAATTGCCAGTGGAGCTCCTGGAGAAATTCCCTGTGGTACTGCTAGAGGTATTAATTCTTAAAATAATAGTCTGTGAACTGCTAGGGAGGTTCCCGGAGGAAATTTCCGGTGAAATTTCCAGAAGAATCGTCAGTATAACTTCTGGAGAAATTCCCAAAGAAACTTTTTCAAAGAGTTTCCGAATGAACTCCTAGACGAAAGCCCAAAGGAACTTCTACAAGAATTCCTAGTTTGACTCCTAGAAGTATCTCCAGTAAACTCCCATAGCAACTCTAAATGTAATTTCCAGTGGAACTTCTAGAGGAGTTTTCAGAAAAAATTCCCGGTAGAACTGCAAAATGAATCCCCAGTAAAACTCCTAAGGAAACTTCTAGAGGAATTTCCAGAAGAGTTTCTAGACGAAATCCCGGGGGAACTTCTAGAAAGATTCTCGATGGATGGAACGTTTAGAAGGATTGCCAGTGGAACTCATGGAGGAATTCCCTGCAGTAGAGGTAGAGGTATTATTAATGGAACTCTTAAAGGAACTACCTGAGCAACTCCTACAGAAATTTCTGGAAGAACTCCTAGACAAAATCCCGGAGGAACTACTTGAACAGTTCCGGGTACAACTTCTAGAGAAATTACCAGTACAACTCTTAGAGGAATGATCAATGGAACTCCAAAGGAAGTTCCCGGTAAATCTCCCAGTGAAACTCCTAGCGAAACTTCCAAAGGAACTCGACTCAGGGGCTGAAAGTCTCTGTAATAACGATAAAAAACACAGTTATACTTCTTGAGAAACTCCTACAGGAGTTCCCGGAAGAGCTTCTAGACGAATTCCAGATGAAACTCCTACAAGCATCTCTAGTGAACTCTCAAAGGAACTCCTACAGGAATTCCCAGTGGATTTTTTGAATGAATTCCGGTGGATCTCCTAAAGGAACATGCCAGTGCTAGTAGAGGAATTCCCGATGAAATTCCTATAGTA
The DNA here is from genome assembly GCF_035046485.1 of Aedes albopictus. Lineage (NCBI taxonomy): Eukaryota > Metazoa > Arthropoda > Insecta > Diptera > Culicidae > Aedes > Aedes albopictus. The sequence goes on along the minus strand of NC_085136.1, from coordinate 65,941,779 downwards.
ATACTCCTAAAAAAACTCCCAGTGAAACCGCTAGAGGAATGGTTACTTCCTAAGGAATTCTCGATAAAACTTTTAACCCTTTGGAGCCGGAGGGGTCATGTATGACCTCAACATAGAAACGGCTGTATAAATTCACCCATTCGATAAAACAGAATACTGTCTTCGGCAAAGTTGTTGCAAATTGAGTCCTCTATTAGGGAAAAATTGGGATATGTGTATATGGGACTTCATTGATAATCTAGACTAGAACATCCTGAGCACCATGAAATTTGGAAAAACGAAACATACCAGTTGTTCTAAAAGCTAAACTTGGATGTGGGTTTCGTTTATATGTATCCATTTAGCCTTCATCAAGAATATCAAAAGGTGTTTTATATTCTGGGATGTTCTAGGTGTCCCAAACGGTCCTGTAGTGAAGTCTTTCAAATCGACAAGAATAATTTTATGTATTTCCACCACAACTAATAGCATTACATAAGATACTGGGATCCGTGAAGCTCTTGACATTAACAATGTCATTTATAGATGCTATAGGGATATTCCAGGTCAGCCAAACTACCTTGGAGTTCAGGACTTCAGGTCTACACTTGTAAAAGTATCCATATCTGTTAAACTGAGAAACGCTACATAATCAATCGCAGTTACTGGAGCAATCTGAAGTCTAGGAGCTTATTATAAACCTTTAGGACATCTAGGGTTGTCCAAACTGTTCTATAATAAAGTCCTTCAAATCTACAAGAATAATTTTATGTGTTTTCACCATATATAATAGAATTGAATAATCTACTGGGGTCCGCGAAGCTCTTGAAATCTCAAATGTCATTCAGAGACACTACAGGGAAATTCCAGGTCAGCCAAACTACCTTGAAGTTCAGGACTTCAGGTCTACACTCGTAACAGTATCCATATCTGTTATACTGAGAAACGCTACGTAATCATCTGTAGATACTGGACCAATCTGAAGTCTATGTTTTTATTATAAACCTTTTGGACATTCAGGATCGTCCAAACTGTTCTATAATGAAGTCCTGCAAATCTACAAGAAAAAAATATGTTTTTCACCATAAATAATAGCATAGCATCACCTGCTGGGATTCGCGAAGCTCTTGAAATCTGAAATGACATTTAGATACACTACAGGGATATTCCAGGTCAGCCAAACTTCCTTGGAGTTCAGGACTTCAGGTCAACACTCGAAACAGTATCCATATCTGTTATACTGAGTTAAGCAGCATAATCAACCGCAGTTACAGGAGCGATCTGAAGTCTAATTTTTATTATAACCCTTTGGGACATTCACGGTCGTCCAAACTGTTCTATAATGAAGCCCTTCAAATCTACATAAAAACCTTGTGTTTTCACCATAAATAATAGCATAGGATCTGCTGAGATCCGTGAAGCTCTTGAAATCTTGAATGTCATTTAGAGACACTATGGGAATGTTCCAGGTCAGCCAAACTATCCATGAGTTCAGAACTTCAGGTCTACACTCGTAACATCAGCTATATCTGACATACTGAGTAACGTTTAATAATCAATAGCGGCGACTGGACCAACCTGAAGTCTACTTTATATTTTTTATAAACCTTTAGGACATTGAGGGTTGTCCAAAATATCCTGAACTTTAGCTCTTGATAGTAACAGTAGTTAGTCTCACAATGAACTTTAGACTGTAATCTGTAATGATAGTTTTGAGATATTCCAGATCAACTTCACTACTCCGGAGACCATAGCTTCAGGTCTACACTTGTGATAATATCTTTTGCCACTACGTTAAGGTGTTACATAATCCACTGTACTTACGAAAGCAGTTAGAGAAACAATACGCGTTGTTATAAAATGCGTATAGATCTTGTAGAATATTTAAAAGCATTTTCGAAAAGGGGCGTGATAAAATCAGAACAATGATATTTTTGGGATATTATGGGCTTTTTACTGTTATGAAGCTTAGTTGATAGACTTGTTGGACATGATAGATTACAAATCATAGCTTTTAATGAAAGAAGTTTCCGTTACACTCGTAAACTTTAGGATCTAAACTCAAGAACAGTTTGGATGACCTGGGATATCCCGAATGATCTAATATTGTCTATTTAAATACCTTTCAGAAGAGTAACTGGACATGATAGATAACAAATCGCGGCTTGGTATAATGATATGAAAGCAGTTATCGTTACATCCGTAGACTTTAGGATCTAAACTCAAGAACAGTGTGGTTGACCTAGGATATCCCGAATGATCTGATACTGTCTACTGAATTTTCAGAAGACTTACTGGACATAATAGATTACAAATCGTAGCTTTGCATAATGAAAAAGGTACCGTTACACCCGTAGACTTATGGATCTAAACTCAAGAACAGTTTCGATGACCTAGGATATCCCGACTGATCTGATACTGTCTATTAACCTTCCAGAAGACATACTGGTCATGATAGATAACAAATCGCAGCTTTGAATAATGAAATTAGTTACCGTTACACCCGCAGACTTACGGATCTGAACTCAAGAACAGTTTGGATGACCTAAGATATCCTGACTGATCTGATATTGTCTCTTTACCTTTCAGAAGACTTGCTGGACATGATAGATTACAAATCGCAGCTTTGTATACTGAAATCAGTTACCGTTACACCCATAGACTTTAGGATCTAAACTCAAAAACAGTTTGGCTGATCTAGGATATCCCGGATGATCTGATACTGTCTATTGAATTTTCAGAAGACTTACTGGACATGATAGATTACAAATCGTAGCTTTGCATAATGAAAGAAGTTACCGTTACACCCGTAGGCTTATGGATCTAAACTCAAGAACAGTTTGGATGACCTAGGATATCCCGAATGATCTGATATGTACTTTTTTTTGAATTTTCAGAAGACTTACTGGACATGATATACAAATCGCAGCTTTGTATAATGAAAGAAGTTACCGTTACAGCCATAGGCTTAAGGATCTTAACTCAAGAATAGTTTGGATGGCAAAAATATTCCGCATAATATTCTACCGTTTTCTATTGAATACCAAAACTCCAGAAGAACGCTTGGAAAAATTCCGGCTTCAAAGGATTTAAAGGAATTCCTGATGGAAATCCTAGTGGATATGGAGCTCCAGGAGTAATTCTCGATGAAACTCCTGGAGGCATACTCAATTAAACATCTGAGCATATGAACATCTTCAATTTGTTTAATTCTTAAGAGATTCTTAAGAAAACTATTGTCCTATAAATAGTACGCTGTGCGGATATGAGTTAAAAGCAAGAATTTGTTTCTTAATTAAAAGTTGTTACCTACCTGAATCTAAAGACACCTGTTTTCCGACCATAAACATGACCTTTGCTGTCTATCTCGATTAATTTTACGCCTCGCTGCGTGTACCTAATTAAATTTTGTCACCGCTCGTCACGAAACCAATCTTACCGTCTGTCTACCTAGTAGCGGTTAGTAGCACTAGCACGTTGTATCATCATAACGCCCAGACAGGTCATCGTCGCTAGCTAGTTCGTGAATGAAAGCCCGACCTTTTCCTGGCGGGGGTCATCGCGTATCGCGTTGTTGTAATAAATTGTGACATCCTACAATCACAACAATGGTGTTCCGATTCCTCATCAATTACAAAAAGCTCAGTTCAGCTGGCGTGACAAGGCGGTGGTGGCGATGTGGCTAACCTTTTAACATCATCCATCCAAGCAAGCCAGCAGCAGCAGCGAGTAAATCGAAATCGATCGAAGAATTACGATGACAAGGAACATTGAATTTTACCTTCTCGCGCTTCCGCCGGCCGTTCCTCCCGAGTTCCAACGCTTCACCTTGGTCACCTGGGACCGGAGTTCGTCGTTGTTAATTCATTGTACTTACGACGTATTTTTTTCTCTCTTCTCCGTTTCTTACCTTTTAGGGATTGAAGCAACACAGAAGCAATCATCCGCAGACCGCAGACAGACCAAGTATACAGGTGGTTATAGGGTTGGTGCACGTTGGTGGCTGCTACTGAGTAGTAAGTAGCGTGGGGTCCATCAGCTCCGCATACAATCGTTCATCGAAGACGCGACGAGAGCATCTGTGAATCAATCGTAGCAATCGGTGTGGTGTGAGATCGGTAGATCGTAGGTAGCGTGGCGCGGTGCGTAAGAAGGGGTGGGATACATCTAAGGGATGCGGACTCAACTTTTTTGGTCATTCAATTTGAGCACATAATTTTACTTCCAGTGCTCCCCGTTGTTGAGTTTCTTATCTCTATGGAGATCAATTTCAACGTGCACTTACGAACTAATCCACACAAAGTTTAAACAGATCGATTACAGCAAATGTTATAAGAAATCGTATATATTCAGCTGCTTTAGACCTATATGGGATTGGAAGAATAATTTACAAACTTTGGGCAAGTTTTACACATACTTTTCACTCAGAAAAACGTGAGAAAAAGATTTTCAAAAGTGATGGCAAAGTTTGTGTGCCATTAAACATATTACTTGTTTTAGCGTGACAAAGCAAAACAAACTTGTATCCAGGCATACTCCGATCAATCTGGAATAGACCGGCCCAAATACGAAAATGTCGAAAAATTCCACGGGGCACCCTCTAGAATCGTGCCTTTGGATGAGAAGGGCAATCTGTGAAAATTTCAGCTCAATCGGTTTAAAATTGAGCTGGCGCAAATGAGTTGAAGGTTTGTATGGGATTTTCAGTCCAAATATATGGGAAATTGTATGGCCTACAGTCTCTCACTCAGTACGCCGGTTCAACGAGTTCGATTTAGCTCAGAATTGAAAGAATGGTAGGTGATACCCTAAGGAACAATTTTGTAGAAGACCATATTATGATAAAACTTAATTTAATTGCGGTTTCAGCTAACGAAAGCAGGATGAGGACATCTTCCTCTGTTTACTCTCGGTTGTTACATGCAGCACGTGTTTGCTGTTCAAAACTTGCGCTCTACATCATAGGCGGCTATGTTGTCCTTCATTTCAATTGCTCACGCACGTGTGCGGGTATCGAAACAATGAAGAATTACATAGCTGCCTATGATGTAGCGCGCAAGCTTCGACCGACAAACACGTGCTGCATGTAACAACCGAGAGTAAACGGGGGAAGATGTCCTTATCCTGCTTTCGTTAGCTAAAACCGCAACTGAATTAAGTTTTATCATGATATGGTCTTCTACAAAATTGTTCCTTAGGGTATCAACTATCATTCTTTCAATTCTGAGCTAAATCGAACTCGTTGAACCGGCGTACTGAGTGAGAGACTGTAGGCCATCCAATTTCCCATATATTTGGACTGAAAATCCCATACAAACCTTCAACTCATTTGCGCCAGCTCAGTTTTAAACCGATTGAGCTGAATCTTTCACAGATTGTTCTTCTCATCCAAAGGCACGATTCTAGAGGGTGCCCCGTGAATTTTTCCAACTTTTCTTTTTCGCCATACAAATGTGGGCCGGTCTAATCTGGAAGTTTGGTAGCAGCCTGGCTGCTGTCAAATTTCAGTCCGCAACCCTCAGGGATACATGTACGATGACTAGTAGTGATGCCGTAAGGTCGAAGAAGGCGGTGGCAGCAGCGGCGACGGTAATATCACGGGTAGACATCGAGAGAGCGACACCATCGAGCAGCGAAAAGTGAGAGCCACAGATTTTCAAGAGTTGTCTCTGTGACAACTTAGTCTCAAGGACACCATTCTGAGGAAGGTGGGAAGCAAGGATCTGATCAAGCAACAGCAGCAGCAGCAGAAGCAGCGTCGTCATGTCGGAGGTAAGTCTCTCAGTGAATCAGTGAATGTGACAGATTTATGATAGCTACTTTTGTAATTGGTCTGCGCCGTCTGCGCTTATTGATAGGAGGTGCGATGCAGTGGATAATAAGACAGCTACATCAATCCGCCTAGTGATGATAAGCCTTTCTTTGTGTGTGTGTGTTTTTTTTTCTTAACGTAATTTCCTACCTAAGACCTTCAGCGATTTTACCAGGAGTACCTAAGGGAATCTCTGGAAAACTCTTGGAGGAATCATTAAAGTAACTTCAGGAGAAACCATATAAGGAGCTCCATGAGGAATCTCCCATTGAACTAATGTAGAAATCACAAAAGCAATTTCAGGAGGAATCACTGGATGAACTTCATGGGAGTTTCTGGAATAAATTACCGGTGCAATCGCTGAAGAATTTCCCGAAGGTGTTCATGTAAAAATCTCTAACGAAATTACAGGAGAAATCTCTTCAGCAATTCCAAGAGACATTAGAAATCCCTGAGAGAGTTCCTATGGGAATTTCAGAAGGCGTTTCTGGAGGAATCCCTGAAAGAGTTGATGAAAAAGAAATTTCAAGAAAAATCTGTCCAGTAAATCCAGAAGAATTTCCTCAAAGAATACCAGGGAAAATGCCTGAAGGTATTTATGGAGGAATATCTAAAAACATCTAGGGGAATCCTTGAACGAACTCCAAGAGAACCCCCAAATGGATTTTCTAGAGGAATTCTTGATAAAATTTCTGAAAAATTCTTGAAAAAATTCCTGGAGAAAAGCATGAAAATCATCCTGGATCGATCAATGAAGAAACTCATTGAGAAATCCTTGAATGAGCTTCTGGACGAATCTAGCAATTCATGGGGAATTCCTGAAGAAAATCCAGAAGGAAACCAGAAGAACTTCAGAAAGAATCGCTGAAGGAGTTCCTTGAAAAACCTCTCCAACAATCACAGAATAAAAAATATCCTGCAACTTTAGGAGAAATTCCCCAAAGAATTCCAGGAAAAATCTCTGCAGGATTCCAAGAAGAAATTCCTGTTGAAATATCTGAAAAAGGAGTAGTCCCCGAACAATTTCGGAGGGAATTGCTGAAGAAATCCCTGAAGGAGTTCCTGGAGGAGTCTCCCGAGAAATTCAAAAATAAAAATCTTCGAATGGCTTCAGGGAAAATCCCTCAAAGATTTCCAGGAGGAATTTCTGATGAAATTCCCCAGGTAACAATTTGGTGCTGTACAAACGTTTCTTCAGCTATTTTATATCAGCCCTAATTTAAACAAAAGCTGAACACAAGAGGTATAATCCTTTATTCTAATTTTGGTGATTTTATTCAACTTTTAGCCGATTTGAGGTTCATTGAGAGGCTGTTTTAAGGCTTAATATGCGCTTAATTAGTAATCAATTTAATTCATTAATTATGTAAAAATAAAAACACTTTCGCGAGCCTATTTTTACCATTAGCTGCTTCTATTTCCAGAAGAGATGTTTAGGAATGTATAAATTTATCTATGGGAAAACTGGGAATTGAACTCGGACCTCCTGATTTATAGTCACTCACCTTAGCACATACACCACTCACAACTGTATACTTATCCTCGCAAACAAGAGCATTACTTGTGGCTGAATAGTCAAGAACATAAGTTGAATTAAGCCTGTATTGAGGCTGAAGTAGCGATGTGGGTTTTCACGAAAACATACTCGGGTCAGCTGTCAAAAAGTATTTGATTAAAGGTCGAACAACAGATAACGAATTCTACCTATTGGTTGTATATTTGAAAGCTGGTTACACAGATGAATAATATTCTGTTCAACTTCATATTCTGTCATCTATGTATTGCTTATGAAAGTGGTTGAACATGCCATACTTCAGACCGATATTCAACTGTTATTGTTGTTGTATTGTTCAGCTGATACTATAACTGTTCAGTATTCATTGTTGCTTGGGTCCTTGCAATATCTCTCAAGAAATTCCAGGAAGAATCCTAGACGGAATCTCTGAGCAGGGATGCCAGATTATTTGATCAAAAAATCTGTATCAATACAGATTTTTCTGTATCGCCATATTTAAGGGTATATTAGACACCGAGAGTCCTAGATTTCAATAGAAACTAACAAAAAAAGTACTACTGTTTGACGGTATTTAATTTTTACTTGTATTGATTTTCCTAAAAAATTGTGTGAAAATGTACAAATTTTCATAAATTCTTTAAAAATTAAGCAGCATTTTACAAAGTTTTCATAAATGCATTGAAAAAACTTAAAATTTCATTTTTCTGGAGAAATCTGTATCACATTCTTAAAATCTGTATTTTTCTGTACCCTGTATCTTGTCTGTATAGAAGGTTAAAAATCTGTATAATACAGAAAAATCTGTATATCTGGCATCTCTGTCTCTGAGGGAGCTCCTGCAGAAATCTCTGAAGGAGTTATTTATTTATTTGTCTTTATTCAAGAGGCTTTCAACCAAATGGTTGGTTCACCTCCGCACTATATCTAATTATTTTATGTTATAAATTCATATGCTTTCGTACAATTCACAATTTCTTAAAAAATTGAGTAATTTGTCTTCTTCGTCGTGATCGTTACACAAGATATTTCTAATAGTTGTAGACAAATTGGATAGATCTCTTTGTTCCTGGTACTGTATGCAATTTACAAGGATGTGCTCAACAGTCAGTCGTTCTCCACAAGGTACACATCGTGGTGGCTCGCCATTTGAGATGTATTGCGCATGTGTTAATCGAGTATGCCCCACCCTCAAACGGGAAAGGATACGTTGTTCACGCCAGTTGGATCGATCACTCCATTTGACCGGGTCACCCTTAATTTTCCGTAAGAATGCACTACGATCTTGTCTCCACTGAAGATTCCATGCATCGATAACGCCAGCTGCAATCGTACGTTTCACATCAAGTGCTGGTACTTCGGAAACGAAAAGTCTACCCGTTCTTCCAGCTGCCGCCAGACGATCAGCTTCTTCGTTCCCACGTATGCCGCAATGTCATGGCACCCAGCACAAAGTAACAGTGTCGGGCGCCGTACTCTCTATACGCTGAACCCAGGGATGTGTTGATCTACCACTCTCCAATGCTGCCAAAACACTAGCCGAGTCCGTGAAGATAACTGTTGGCTTGTTAGAGTGCAACGAGATGCCACACCAGATAGCAGCTGCTTCAGCCGAAAAAATTGAGCAGCAGTCTGGTAACCTGGCTGCACGTGATACTGCGCTATAGATACCAATTCCGACTTGTCCATTCGCTCGAGATCCGTCAGTATAAATACGATTAAAGTTTTTGTATTTATCATTCATTAGGGCATTGAAGCAAGGCAAAACCTTGTTTTTCGAATCACCCGCTCTAACATGTTTTTTCATTGTCCAGTCAATTTTAGGTCCCACTTTATTCCAACGCCTATCTCCCATCCGATGGATCTCAGCAACCGGGGGGAAATTCATGTTGGCGTGCTTCTGGAGAAGGTTCGTAGCCTCCGTTAGGAGGAATACACCTTCTCTTTCCCCATATGTTTTTTCGACAAAACTTGTGGCTCTGTTCGATGCTACCTTGGTTATAAGAAAATTGAAAGGAAGCACACCGGCTTCTGCGCATGTTGCAAGAGTCGGAGAGCTTGGAAGTAGTCCAGAGCAAAATCTGATACATCGGTTATAAATGGGACCTAGCTTATTAATCAAACGATTGGCCGAACCACACGTTATTTCTATCCCGTATACCAAGCGACTAACCACTGTTGCATTCACCACTCGAAGGATAGTGTTCCTGTTGCAATGCTGATGACGTCCGCTTATTGCGCGGATTACTCTTAACCACGCTTCTGCGGATTTTTTAACTTTCTCGAAATGTTCTGCAAAATCCACGTGCCTGTCGATGTTAATTCCCAACACTCGTACATTTTTCTTGTAGGGAACCGCCACGTTATCTATAGTTACCGGGATTTTCCATGGATGATGCCTCTGGTTACAGCAATGAGTAATCGCGCATTTCTCAGTAGCCATGTGAAAACCACTCAAGTTTGCCCATTTTGCAACAGCTCGCACCGCTGCTTGGATTTTCCTCCGCAATGCTTTAGGATGCTTACTCACAGCCACCAATAAAATATCATCCGCGTATACAAAAATGAAGATCTCTTTTGGTAACCGCTCAAAAACGCTATTCATGGAAATCAGGAACAACGTTACTGCCAACACCGATCCTTGAGGTACTCCAGTGTCTTCCTCTTTTGGCTCAGATCGATGATTTCCAACTAATACTTGAAACGTTCGATTGGTTAAGAAGCACTTTATGAATTTAACCATATTTCCGGAGAAACCCCAATCGATCAGCTTTCGCAGTACTCCTGGGGTCCAAACCCTGTTATATGCTTTCGCCAAATCCAATGTAGCAAGATCCACGTGTAGATTCTTGCCTAATGCATCGTGAAGCACTTGGCCTAAATTGGCTAGATAAATTCCGGCACCTTTTCCTCTCTGGAACGCATATTGTCGCTCATCCAGTAGACTCCGCTCCCGTAGAACAGTTGACAACCGCCTGTTCACCATTCTTTCCATAACTTTACCGATACAACTAGTCAGAGAAATGGGTCGATAATCCTCAGGTTTCGTTGATCCAGATCCTTTTTTAGGAATAGGTATGACGAGGCTATTTCGCCATTCATTGGGGAAGTTACCAGTAGACCAGATGGAGTTATATGCATCCAACAGTGCAAGTTTGCCTCTAAACGGAAGTCTATTGATCATCGGGTAACCCACTTCATCTGAGCCAGACGATTTACCTTTACCAGCATCCAAAGCGAAAAACAGTTCTTCTATAGAAAATGGTTGGTTGTAGTCTGCAGCTTCTAAATCATCCGGTATTATGGTGTCACCAAGAGCCTTTCTAGCTGATCCATTCAATGTTTTGAATTCCTGGCTGTATACTTCATCTGAAGAAATTTTATGGAAATAATTGGCTAGACTATTTGAAACTGTGACAGGGTCTCGGCTAACTGTATCCCCGTTACGGATGGCCATTCCAACAGTGCGCTTTTTGCCGCTCAAAGAGTTGATCCTACGCCATACTTCTGCAGAACTTTGAGAACTATTCATGCCATCGAGAAAATTTTCCCATGCTTCATTCTTAGCGTTTTTTACGACAGATCTGCATTCACTGCGTTTAAGCTTCAATTCTTCCTTAGCCTTTTCTTTATCTGGATGATCGTCGGGCAATCTTTTATATGCTCTTAGAGCTTTTCTTCTAGCTCTGACCGCTATTCTGGTATCCTCATTCCACCATAGAGTGGCTTTTTTACCAGAAAAAGTACTAGTTTCCGGAATACTAGCTGAGGCAGCCAGAAACATGATTTGAGTAATTTCATCAATGGTGTATGACTTCTCAGGACTAATTGCTGCAAGAATATGCTGCTCATAATTTCCCCAGTCTGCTGCTTCGTATTTCCATCTCCGACGATGCGAAATTTGGGTTGGTGCTTCGTTGCCAAATATTTCTATCGGAAAATGATCACTTCCCATAGGATCTGTCTTGATGTTCCATCGTAACTTAGTTAGGATGGAGCTGCTACCCAGAGTAACATCGATAGCGGACATTTGGTTACCTCTCATGAACGTTTGAGCACCATCGTTCATCACAATCCAATTTCTTTCTTCACAAAGTTTTAAGATTGCCTCGCCTCTTTTGTCGGTCTTGTGTAGGGGTCGCAGTACCGTCCACTTTTCCTGAGTACCGGTATTTCGGTACTGCGGCTTACAGTACCGGTAGTACCGGTAAAATACCGGTACTAGATGTTTTTCAATACAAAGAAAAAAAAATGTTTATTTTTCTTGGTAAAACCTAAAATTTGTAAATTATTAATCTTCACCACTGCTGTAGTCTTCGCCATATCCATGCAATTTTGATTTCTTATGTATAAAGTGGCAAAGACTAAAGCAGAATTTTTAAGGGGCAGAGTTTAGTGCTTGTATCCTACCTTGTTTATTTATTCAATATCTGCTAAGCACTACAAACATCAGCCAGACTCAGCGAATAAGAAGCAATATTTAGTCCCTGAATAGAGGAACGAACATATTTTGGGCACTTGGCAAATACAAATAACACTATCCTACATATATTGGCATTACGCTGTGTTAGAAATACGTGAAAAATATTGGACAGATTTATAGAAACATAAATATTCCATTTCTATGAAAATACGCAAGTTTTTTGTTGTTCTAACGAGTGCATCAAATTGAATTGTGAAAGGTTGAGACTGTACAACTTCAAGATGTACAACTTTTCAAGTTTTCTTCAAAGCTAGTACATTTGTTTGACCCTTGACAAGACCTGTCCATATCTAACGTCTATCATATTATTGATTTATTGATTTTTTTATAGCGAGAATACTGAAGTAATAATATTTACACAACTCTGAAGTTTGAAATCCAGCATTTTAGGCATGGTTTCTCAGTACCGAAAGTACCGGTACCAAGGTGCACTGAGTACCGGTATTTCGGTACCAAAAAATGGCCGGTATTACCGGTATTATCGGTACCGATACTACCGGTACTACATCCCTAGTCTTGTGTGATCCCCATGCGTAGTGGTGGCTATTCATATCACCCATGATAAGCACAGGCTCCTCAAGTTGATCGAAGAGATCAGACAATTGCTTTTCAAGATTGGGCACATTTGATGGAATGTAGATTGAAACCACTGTTAAACGGAAAGGGATTTCGATTATGGCTCCTAAAGCAATCAGCGGAGTGTTCAGTGCAACCGGTGTAGCTGGTATGGATTGATGAACTGCTAACGCGACGTTTGCGTATCTTGTTGATCCATTTTTGGTGTACCAGTGATATTTTCCACGCAGCGTTTTATCGAGATTTGTTCGAGAGCAATTGTGAATCTCTTGTAATGCAAGGACCGGAATGGGATCATTGTTGACTAGAAGTTCCAAGTCGGGGAGATTGCTATAAAGTCCGTTGATATTCCATTGAACAGCAATACGCGCATGCCGGTGGATGTAACTCGATGTTGGAGTGTGATCGCTGGAACTTGATGACGCATATGAAGCACGAGAATGATCAGAAGTCACGGTGGGACCAGCAGTTGTTAAGTTGAATTCTGGAACAATTGATATGCAACAGGCGCTATTCGTATCACCGGAGTTGTTTGTACTTGCCTTAGGATGAAGGCAATCCACATCGACCACCTGACGGAGATAATCAGGAGGACCTGAGACGTTCCGCACAGGGGTCGATATGGAAGGCCATGCTCCAGTGGAGCCGTTGAGTGATGGATCGCTGTTCTGTGGTTCGATGGCGGATGAGGATACTTCATTGTGCCCGTCCGCGTTAGCTGGAAGCGTGGAGACGAGTCGGCAGGAATTGTGGGAACCAGTATGAATGTTTGATAAACTTGCCTGAGAGGGTTGGCAAGCCATATCGACCGCCTGACGGAGATAATCAGGAGGACCTGAGACGTTCCGCACAGGGGTCGATATTGTATGCGTGGCTCTTCCAGAGCCGTTGGTGTTTTGATTGGTGTTCATGTAGATTTCTGTTGATGGGGTGTTAGAGAAACGTAAGTCTAGTTGATGATGAAGAAAAGTTCCGTTTGCAGAGTCCGTTGTTGCGCCTGGGTCCGTATCCATGGTTTGGTTGGTGCTTCGTTGAGAAATCGTAATCGTGTCCAGATTCATAGCAGGTTCTTCAATGATGGGAATTCTGTTGACTTTTATTTCATCAGGCGTCACTTCTTTACAGCAACACCGGAGACCACACGTCCAGAGAGAGCTTTTTTGTCCTTCGACCGTAATTCTACGCCGTCTCTCCTGTTGCTTCTGCTTCGATTCCGGTCGTTGCTGTGTTCATTGGGTGTCTCAGTGGTGTTCTTATGCTCTTTTTTGCCGTTTGAAGTAGTAGTCAGATCTTTTCTTGATTGACGAGTGTTAGGATACTCATTGGTCATGGTAAAAGAAGTCGTTGCAGCAGGTGTGGGATGTTTCGTATTTTGCGTAGACGAAGGAGATTTTTCTTCGGGCTTCTTTCGTTTGCTCTTGGTAGAAGGCTGTACCTGGTTATTTTGAAGCTGCTCTTGGAGTTTTTCCTTCAAACTGTTAAGCTCGGCTCTTACTGCCTCGAGTTGTTCGCGAAGCATCTGAATGATTTGATCTTTTTCTGTTGATTGTTCGACAAGCCGTTGTTGCACCACATTTGCGTATGTTTGCTGTGCCTTCTGATCTCGGAAAATTTTCCGAGCTTCCCCGAGACTGATGTTTTGATCAACTCTGTATCGCATAATCTTATCTTCCTCGACATAAATGGGACATGTTTTAGAAAATGCAGAGTGACTACCTTGGCAATTTTTACAATGCGCTTCATTGGCACACGGTATGTCGTCCACCATTTCGTGGATTTGAGAGCAATGCAAGCAAATTTTATCGTTTGAGCACGCTTTCTTCGTATGTCCATAGTTACCACAGTTATAGCAAAGCATTGGTGCAGGATAATACATCCTTGTTTCAACCTTCAGCAGTCCGAAATATACATGGGGTGGCAATTTGGTTCCTTGGAAGGTCAGAACAATTAAAGGTGTGTTTTGTCGTCTTGATCCTACCCGTCTAGAGATTCTTCTTACTGCCTTGACACCCTGCGGAGTAAGGAATTCCAAAATAGTTTTCTCATCCAAATCAATCGTGTCTGGTTCAAAAACTATTCCCTGAACAGAGTTTAGGGTTGGATGCGGAAAGACCTCTACGTTTGTGCCGTCAGCCAACATTTCCAATTGTTGCAATTTTTGATATGTGGTGTGAGAGTTTGTCCGCAGTAGATAGCGAAGTCCGCGAGCCTCCCGAATGGATTGCATTGCACGAGCAGCCTCTACTCCGATAACAGCTTCAATCGATTTCCCAACGATGAACGCATGAGGCAAACGTGTACCAGTTCTGTTTAGCACATTGGGGAGAGCAGCTGAATCAATATCGTTTTCGTCTCGTTTCACTTGCATTACGAGAACTAGGTTTTGACCCATCTCGTCTGATCGTAACATCCAACTTGGCTGATTTCCGCCTAGCGACGTAAGATCAGGGGGATCTTCCGCGACCCCCCATGGTGGGGGGCGGGCCACTGCAGCCATCAAGCTGAGCTAATTATTTGGGAAGCACCCAGCACTCAGAGTGGAGATTATAACGAACGTAGCAAAAATTGCGATGTTTTTTTTAACGGTCACTCAAAGCAGGTACGTTTATTCGGGTAGACGTGGAAAACAAAGCAATACACAAAATAGAATGTGCACCACGTAGAAGCCGCAAAGGGCTTTGTGTTCACTAAACTGGAGGTACGTTAAAGTCGATTATCGCGCCGCGAAACTAGTGGAATTTACGATCTACGAAAACCGTGGCTAGTTACCGACTAGTTTGCACACAAATCTGGATTAAACACCTGATTTATCGCGCAGAAACGATCGAAAATTATCAACGATGCAGGCTTCTGTTATTACGTACAGGTAACCCGATCAAAAACTGCCTGAAGGAGTTCTTGAAGAAATCCTTGCGGGAATTTGTGAAGAAATCTCTGAAGGAGCTCCTGGAGAAATCTCTCCAATAATTCCACGACAAATCCTTCTATGAAATCCAGAAAAAAAAATCTCTGAAAAAGTATCTGGAGGAATCTTCGCAAAAATCCTGTAAGAATTCCTGCAGAAATCACAGAAGAAGTTCCGTAAAATCGTTTATGAAGAAATTCTTCAAGGAGTTCCAGGATAATCCCACAAAGAATTCAAGGAGAAACCCCTGCATGAGTTCCTGGAGAAATCTTTGGAGGAATTCCTGGAGAAATTCATTGAAAAAAACTCTCAAGGAATTCCAGAAGCAATTCTACAAGTAACTTCAAGAGATATTCCTCAAATAGTTGCAAGAGAAATCTCTGAGGGAAATCTCGTAAAATCCCTGCATGAATACCTGAAAAAAAGCCTGAAGAAACCCAAGATGAACTTCTAGGATGAGTACCTTAAGAAATTCCTAGAGAAATTAAAAAAAAAAAAATCCTGGAGAAATCTCTAAAGGATCTTCAAAAGGAATCCTTGAACAAACGTTTAAATACACGTTTATATAAAAAACAAGGAATCCTCCAGGAGAAACCCCCAATTGAACTTCTATAGGAATGTTCAAAGGAATTCTCAAACGAATCCCTGAATAAATTCCTGTAGGAATGACTCAGGAGTTCCTGAAAGAATCCCTCAAGAAACTCCAGGCAAAATACCTCTTAGGGCCTGTCCTTAAACTACGTAGGCTCGGAAGGGGAACGGGGGGTCTGACCAATGTCTACGATCCATAAAAAATTCGATTTTTTTTATGAACGAAAGTGTACGAGGGGAGAGGGGGGGGGGGGGGGGTCAGAGATTGCCAAAATTGAGTCTACGTAGTTTATGGACAGCGCCATTAGAAAAATTTAAGGAATTTCTGAAAAAAATCTTCAAGAAGTTCCTGGAGCAATACCCGAAGGAGTTCTCATAGGAGTCCCTCAAAGAGTTCCTGGGGAAATAAATAGAAAAGTTCCTGGAAAAATCCCTGGGGTAATTTGAGAACAAATCCCTGAATAAGTTCCTGGAGGAATCCTCGAAGAAGAAATCCCTGAAAGAATTCCAGGAATATATCCTGAAGAAATTCCTAGAAGAACACGAAAACAAATTTCTAGAGGAGTACCTAAAACAATTTCTAGAAAAATCACGTGAAGAAATTCCACCTCAGTTCCAAGATAAATCCCATAAAAAGTCTAAAATCTATGTAGGAATTCCTGGAAGAACCTCTGAAGAGTTCTTAGACAAAAAACCCGGAGGAGTTCCTGGAGAAATCTCTGAAAATGTTCCTAGAGAAAGTAATTTGAGAAGAAATTCCAGGAGATCTCGAAGAAATCTGAATTCCTGAATTCTTCAAGAAACATCTGAAGGAAGCTTAGGAAAAAATCTTAAAGATTCCATGGAGGAATTTCTTGAGAAGGAATGGAAGATCTACTAGAGATTTTGTGCAGATTTTTCTGGAGGTTTCTCCAGATAAATTTCTTAAGAAAAAATAGAGAAAATACTTAAGAAACTCGTTGAGAAAATTCTAAAGTAATCAATGGATGATTGTCTAGAAGAGCCCTCGAAAAACTTTCTGAAGGAATTCATGGAAGGCTTTCTGAAATAAGTACATATTCGTATTGTCTACATAAGATTATTATTATTATCATCACTTTATTACAGAGACTTTTTACATTTGAGTTTACATATTTTTACTAAAAATATTGTACAAAAACTTCGAAAAAAGATTTTGGTTACTTTTGATGTAATTTTAGCCTGTCAAATGTTTGCACTTTTTTACATTATTTAAAAGAATTTTTTTCTCGCTATCCCCACAAACTATTTTGCACACTCCCATTGTTTGTGTACCAAGCGGAAAAAGTATCAAATTTGACCCTTACAACTTTTTTACAAGGGTCCAAACTTCTGAGGTATGTGTGGGGTAAAATGCCCACCCCTAGTTATTTACATTAAAATAGCCATTTAGATCCAAATTCTGACACAAATTATGTAGAACACAAGTTGGAACCAAGCAACAGCACAATTTTACTATTAATAAGTTCACTAATCACACAGCCATGCGTCATTTTGTAGTAATTATTGATAAAACAGCTCACTATGACGTTTACATGGAATTGACCCATAATTACAGGTGATCCATAATTATGTAATGACTGTATACCCTTCACGAACAATAACAGTTGACAATAAACCAGGCGCGCAAGTAGGGTAACCAATATAATTTGGACCCCCATATATTTTGGACCCCCTGGGTCGTATTATCACAACTTACACAGATTTAATGAAGAGATGACGCAAAATTTTAGAATCATTCGCTAAATTAGATAGCTCTACACGGGTAGCAATCATTTCCTCACTGGAAATATCATTATTTGCCTTGAAATTAAATTTTATCAATCTGGTCATCCATACGAGTGTCGCAACATGTTTACATAAAGAGATTGCGATGCTGAAGAAACTTGCAGATGTAAACAAAAACGTTTATCATTCTAGCGCATTAAATTCGCAAAGTGCGTCTAATCAGCCTTTGTCAATCAAGTAATTAGGATGTGATCCAACTTATTCAAGTGGCAGATTCTTCGAAAATAGTTTCAAACGATTTTAAACACCGGGTGTCCAAAATATATATTGAGGAGGGTCCAAAATGTATTGGGGTGTCCAAAACAGTGTAAATTGATGCTTTAAAAATCAGTCATTTTCATCAAATATTCAGCCAGAAATGACCTTGTATATATTTTTAACGGACAGCGGAGGCTTTTACGATCATACTTACATCATCATTATGTGTAATACCATCTGAATCTGTTTGATTTTGACTTAAATTCAAACTAATGTCCTCTAGGGGTCCAAAATTCGACCGTTACCCTATATGTACACAATTTGGCGTCCTGGCGTTAGCTGTGGCTAGTGGCGCGTTTTACCCCGCATTAAAACCAAAATTCTGAAAATCAAACTTTTTTTCAAATTTGAATTTTTCAGTAGTAAAACATAAAACTGGTTTATGGTTTCTTCCATTTGGAAGGAAACATGTTGGTGCTTCATGTTAGTGCCAAAAAAATGTGTATTATAAAGTGTTTCGTGATTAAAATTGGACTCTTCCTTAACGTGGGCGTCTTACCCCCAGTTCGCCTACCTACAACATTACTGTCGGGAACTGCTCACACCGTCTGCTTTCGCTGTGCGTTCGTTCGCCGGTGACAACCTCGGCTCTAACACAAACCGTCTCTCGTTGGCTGGACACGAAGTGACGAAAATCGCTGCGCTCGGCCCGAGCATTTTACTTCTGTTGAACGTGTCGAATATCGTGGTATATCCCACGCTCAAAATAATCAATGCGTTTCATGTATCATGTATTTTTTCAAATAGAGAATATGTACCTGTGAGTCTTATTCTAGTAGAGTATTTTGCATAGCATTATTTTTTTTATTGTCATGTGAAATGCACTGCTATGTTTTCAATATAAAAGAAAGTTGAATCTCACATCAGTGGTATATTTTAGCCAGATTACAATTTTGACAAACGCTGGCACAAACTTCTTTTCGCTTCTGGGGCATCTTGTGAAAGGCATATCATGTTTGCAAAAAAATATTTATTGAGCACATATTTTGTGAATAACATTTAGCGTTAAGCCATGTGCTCCCGTGACAGCCTATGACACCCTTTACGCGACAGCCGGCTTGGTTAGCCGAAGATTGTCATCGCCATGTGGCCAACAATACTCACGACGTTTCCCACTCGGCTCGATACGACTCGAGTATGCAACTGTCAGGCAAGCAGCCGAAGCAGCGGCTGTTTCAATACATCTTTCGCTCATGCGTGTGCGTGCTGTTGGCGATACATTTCTCACTGATGGTGCTGCACACGGTAACGAGAGATGGTCTGCACACATAAGAGAGTGTCGATTCAGCCTTGCGCGGGCTGTTGCGAGAAGGATGTACATTTGGAAAGCCTGTTTCTAAGGCAGATTCAGAGGGTGTCAAAGGGGTTTTGGGGGTTTTATGGGACTCACGGCGCCGTTTGAATAAGTTTCACAGGCGTTTTGAGGGAGTTAGGAGATTCCAGGGGAGTTGCAAAGGGATTCAGGGGGCTTCAACGTATTTTTAGGAGGGAGATCATATATGATTTTTAAAGCAATTTCAGGAGAGTTTCCGGAGGTTCTCAGGAGATTAGAGCCTTTCAGAGTGTATAAGAGTCTTTAAGAGTTTTTTTTGATGATCTTCAGACGATTCTGGGGGTTTAAGGAGGTCTCATGGGCGTTTCAAAAATGATTCAGGGGGTTTTAAGGGTGTTTCAGCCACGTTTAAAAGAATCTCAGTGGAATACTGGGTATCTTTAGAGGTGTTTATAGCGTCATTATGGGGTTACATAGATGTTTGGTGGACCTTAAAGTAGTTTTTGGGGCTCTACAGAGGGTATCAGGGCTTCAGAGATGTTTTAAGAGATATCAAGGGCTCTCAGGGGTGTTTCGGAGGCATGTCAGGAGGGCTCGGCACTTCAAGAGTTCACAGGGAGTCTTAGGGGGTGTTATGACGTTTCGGACGGTCTTAGAAGGATTCTACTGGTTTAAGAGAGTCTCCAGAGCGTTTCAGGGTGCTTTAAGGGCTCTCATCGGCGTTTCAGGTGCGATCAGCAACGTTTAAAGGTCTAAGGGATCCTGGAGGTTTTCAGAGGTGCTTAAAGGTGTTTCAAAAACATTACAAGAGGTCTCAGAGGCGCATCAGGGATTCATGGCATTTCACGGGCATTGCAGGGAATCCCAGGAAAATTCAGGGGATTTTCGGAAGTGTATTAGTGAATCTCAGGGGGTTTCAGTAGAAATTCTCGGGATCTCACAGGGGTTTCTGAGAATTTAAGGAATTTTCAAGGTGTTTTAGGAAAACTAAAATTTTAAGGGCTCTCATGGGCGTTCCAGATGCAACTCAGCCACGTTCAATGGTGTCTCAGAGGGAGGTTTACGGAGGTTTTCATAGGGTATTTATGGGGATACGGAGGGTTTTAGTTGACTTCTAGCAGTCCTTGTTTTTGGGTTATTACAGGGGATATCATGGGCATTTCAGGGGATCCATGGGGGTTTCAAAGGTGTTTCCTGTGGTCTAAATGGAGATATAGACGTTTTACGGTGCGTTTTAGGTCATCTCCGAAGGTTTTAGGAAGTCGCACGGGCCCTTCATAGGTTTTAAGAGAGTTTCAGAGAGTCTTTAAACTTTAAGTGGCGTTTCAGATTCGCTGGGGGTTCAGGGGGCTTTCAATGGTGTTTCAGCAGGTCTTAGAAGATTTTAAGATATCTGTAGGGGCTCAGGAGCATTCAGGTAATTTCAGAGACATTTAGGTAGTCCGAACAGAATTTAAGGTGGTTTTATGTGCGGTTGAAAGGAGCTTTAGAGTGTTTTTTCGGTGTTTCAAGAATTCTCAAGACGTTTAACTGGATTTTTAGGGGTGTTCGTACAAGCAGTTCATTATATGTTCTAGTACACTATAGTATACGCACACTGCTGTCACACATACTTAAGAAATAGTTAATAAAATCAGTATTTTCCACACCTCTACCATGACCAAACAGTCATCTAAAGATCCTTCTTTTTTTCATTTCTTATGATGAAATCACACAACATTATTAAATGGTTCCATCCGTGCGCAACAAAGGGGTTTTCACAGGATCTCAGAGAATTTCGGGGTGTTTTATTGACGTTTCAAGGAGTATCCGGAAGTTTCAGGGGAACTCAGAAGTGGAGTTCCATGATTTCCTCTAGAACGTTCTTTGAACCCCTTGAAACATCTCTGAAATACCCCTGAAACCTCCATAATCTCCTCGAGACCTGAGGTCTTCCAAAACGCTTAGGAAAATTCATGGAAGAATTCAAGAAGGCACTCCTAGAGGAAACCCCGAAGAATCTTTAGAGAGATCATTGAAAGAGTTCCTATAGAAAATTCTGAAGGAGCATATGGGAAAATCCCTTACGGAATTCCAGGAAAAACCCAAAAATATTTTTTATGGAATTCCTGCAGGAACCCCTGAAGAGTTCATGGAGAAATCGCTGGAGAAATCCATGAAGAAATTCCTGGCGGCATCCTAAAAGCAGTTCCTAGAGAAATCCTTGAAGGAAAAATCTTGGACAAATTCCTGAAGGAACTGTTAGAGGAATCTCTCCTGGAGAAACACAAGAAGATTGTTTTGGAGGATTCTCTGAAACGACTTCTAGAAGAATCCTTGAATTAACGCCGGGAGAATACTCTAACGAAATTTCTAGAGAAATTCGTTATTTTAGTTTACCCATATAGCCTAAGCGGGGGTGAAGAATGTTTGCTATGACTTGGCCAGGTGTGGGGAGACGAGTGGGTCTATGTTATTGTGGATAATAGCGAAATCTGCAATAGATATACAATAAACCGATTGTGCTACTTTTCCCCGAATGTCGTTGGTAGGTTGGTCGTAGGTTGTTCAAAAATTTAATCGAACATAATTCGACTAGCCGTCAGAAGGGTTTTCGAGGGTCTCACGTACGTTTCATGGGGTCCGAGTGGGTCTTAAGGGGGTTTCGGAGGCATATCAGGAAGTTTCAGAGCATTTTCGGCGGAATTAAGAGGCGTTACGCAGACGTTTTCAGGGATTTCGTGGGGTCTTAGATGCATGGGGTTCGAGGGAGTTTAAGGGGGATTTTGGAGATATTTCAGGAAGCTTCAGAGCATTTTCGGTGGGATTCAGAGGCGTTACGGGAGCATTACGGAGACATTTTCGGGGTTTCGGAGCACCTCAGGTGCGTTACATGAGGTTCCAGGGGAATCTTGTAGGCATTTCAGGAAGTTTCAGAGGATTGTCAGAGACTTTATCACAATATCTTTGGAAAGGCCCCTGAAATGCCCTTTGATTTAAAAGTGTTCTTAAAACCCCCAGATACGCTCCTGAAACCTTCGTAATACCATTGAATCACCCTTGAAATCATCATTATCAATTTGAAATGCCTCTGAAACCCCTTTGGGCATCTTTAATAGGCTCCAGAATCCCTCTGAAATGCTATCAAACGCCCCTAAAACCACTAGGAACGCCCTTAAAACGTTCCTGAAACACCCTGAAACTCTCTGAATTGCCTTGAAACGCCATTAAATGGCTCCTGAGACCCCTCGTGCCCCTTAAATCCCTTTCGATTACCGTAGAGTGGACCTGGTGTGATGGTTAAAGCACGTGACTATCATGCCGAGGACCTGGGATCGAATCCCACTTTCGACAAACTCGCAAAATGTGAGTTCTTGCTTCGGAAGGGAAGTAAAGCGTGGATTCCGAGATGAACTAGCCCGGGACTAAAAATCTCGTTAATTCAGATAAATAAACACCCTTTTGATTACAGTTTAAAAATTTTTGATTATTTGGGAGCAGTGATTTGACATTTTCGGACAATATGATGCTGCAACGATTTCCAGAAGGAACGTCTTGAATGCTCCCAGAAGAAACTAGAATTTCCAGAAGGACCTCCTGCAGGATTCCCAGAAATCTCTTTCTCGTTGAGGATTCCCAGAAGCAACTCTTTGAAAATTCCTAGAATAAACTCCAGGAAGATTCCCAGGAGGAGCTCTTGGAGGAAACTCATTTAGAAATTCTGGAGAAATCTCAAAGACGATTCTATAGGGAAGCCAGCAAAATGATTTGAAGGAATCGAAGATCGAAGTTCAAGACGAAACTCCTGTAGAAATTTCACAACTTGAAGGATTCTGTTAAGGAAGTCTTGGAGATATTCTTGGACGAGTTCGAGAAGCATTTCCTGAATGGATGCCAAAGAGAAATATTTGAAAAATCCCGAAAACTCCTGATGAAATCTCAGAAAAACTTTGAGAGGGATCATAGGAAGAACTAGAGGATCCCCAGAAGGAGTTCCTTAAGAAATTAGTTATAGAAGAATTCCGAAACTCGTCCCAATTGAAACAAGCTAAAGGCCTCAATTCAAAACGCCCCTGGAAATCACCTTATAACTGCCTTTAAATTCACCCATAAACTTCGGCTCAACTCTGCCTCTACCCACAAGTACGTTGTCTTGGTCTAGTAAGTTTATTTATCGTCAAGCTACAGTACTGGACAGAATAAAGTACACATAATTTCATAAAAAGTTAAATTTCAAGCTATTAAGTGTGCCCAGTTAAATTTTGAAGTCAGTCTTTGCAATGAAAGCTGAGATTCAGAGCTTCAAACTTGAGCATTTTGTATGAAAATTGACCAATGCGTATTTTATTCTGGCCAGTACTGTATATCTTCGCTGATTTTTTTTTGCAGAAAAGCTGTTGGCGCGCGAGAAACCAACTGGCAACACGGATCAATCCTGATTTGACAGGCGGTCGTGGATACTACCTACCTCCTGAGACGTCATTCTGTCATCGTGATAGATCGTAATGACTAAGCATTATTATGCATTGCATCTGAACTGATTTATTTATATTGAATATCAAAAGTAATCGAATTTGTAAAATTAGTTTAAATTTATTAATATTGTTTGCCGGTTCACGAATTAGAAGTATGTAGGTATTAAGGTACGAACAAGTGATTGAATTTATATGAACAATATTTTCGTAGGTAGCCTATAGGCAGCCGTTACACCTACTAGTGGAGAGAATTTATATAGCCCAAGCTGATAGTACTATACAGTAAGCTAGATCTTGACTGCTTAAATACGTGCATATTACGATCTTAAATTTAGTTTCAGGAGGTCTAGCAGACCGAATACTTAAGGTTGATATTAGGATAGGACATTCGGAAAGTCCACTGAATTGTAAGTAGAGTAGCTACGATCTTATCCATGTTCCTTTCCATAACCGCAAACATATTTTCAGCTTTGAAGCACCTTCTAATAAACCGCTTTCGAACATCAGTGCGAACTTTTTGTCCTGTATCAACATCTTCAAAGAATTCATGGCAAACGACATGGATTCGGTTGGCACACCCGATCCGATAAACTCAGGATGTGTTGCGTGCAACAGATCGCATACGGCGGATAACTTCGTATGTTGCGATAAATGTAACTGCTGGTGGCACTTTTCGTGCGCTGGTGTAACGGCATCTGTCGAAAATCGTGATTGGCTCTGCTCACGGTGTCTACCAGTTACACACGCCCGAGTATCACTGGCTTCATCCGCTGGATCAGTCACTTCTAGTCAGCGGCGGCGTCACGAAGAACATCTAGCTCTCCTGGCGGAGCAACAACAGTTAGAGAAGCAGCAGCTGCAACAGGAGCATGAACTGCAACGGAAACATCTGGAGCAAAAACGCCAACTATTGTCAGTGCAGGAAGCTGACGAGAACCAAAGCGTTCGTAGTCGTCGTTCCGTCCACTCCCGCACTAGTCAGTGGGTCAACAAACATGCAGATATCGTACCTGTGTGCGAGGAAGGTGGCGCAGTGGGAGGAATCTTACCCCAGCAGGGCGCCCACTCATCACAGGTAAACGGTAACCAGTGGCTAGCGGGTCAAGATCCATCAGAGTCGCAAGTCATCAAGGAGCTTCAAAACAAGTTGAGGCAGAATGAAGCAGATTCTCGGCAACAGATCGAAATTCTGAAAACCCAACTCGAGAAACTACAAGTCGAGTTACAAACTAAAGGAGCTGATCAAACGACCTCAATAACAATCGAAAGAGGAGCAATACCAAAACATCGCCCGGTGTTGCGGAACGTGCCTCCGGTGTCAGTACGCCAGTCTAACCCGATCGATTGGGAAATATCTCCCGTAGAAATGGGAACATCCAAACCAGTAGCAACAGAACAGCAGGTCAGCCGCGTATTCCGAGGTCAAGTGGATGTAGGAGCCCCGATGATGCCCACCATTCCGAATCAAGAATCTCCAGTTGTAGATACGGAACAACAGCGAGGCCTTCCGACTACTGCGATCAACAGAGACCGCATACAAAAATCCGTCACGAACAATTCGGTACAGAATCGCCCACCACCGGAAAGGCGGCCTGGTACTATGCCGATGCCACAGATGCCCCTCGGGAATCAGGCAAGATCGTTTGATTTTCCTCCACCGGTAGCCCACCATGGAAACGTGACTAGAATTACATTATCACCAGAACAACTGACGGCCAGGCAGGTGCTCCCACGCGACTTGCCAGTGTTCTCCGGGGATCCAGCTGATTGGCCCGTATTTATTAGCAACTACAACTACACCACTGAAGCCTGTGGGTATAGTGAAGGCGAAAACATGATTCGGCTACAACGCTGCCTAAAGGGTGCCGCCTGGGAATCGGTGAGGAGTAGGCTGATCCTCCCAGCATCTGTACCCCAGGTCATCGAATCTCTGCGGATGCGGTTTGGCCGAGCCGATCTATTAATTGAATCGCTTATTGAAAAGGTCAGAACATCTTCAGCTTTGAGAGCTGATAAGCTAGACACGTTGATAGAGTTCGGAACATTGGTTCAAGGACTCCGTGATCATATCATCGCAGCAGAGCTGTTAGAGCATCTGGAAAATCCAACGCTCCTCAAGGATCTGGTAAATAAGCTCCCTGTGGACTATAAAATGAAGTGGGCGGGCTATCGAAGGCAGGCTGGTGCTGTTAACCTAGAAACGTTCAGCATGTTTATGGCAGGAATTGTGGAGGACGCATATAGCGTGTCAACCCTAGCGCCAAGTGAAAGGCCACCGAGACGTGACAAACAACACACCGATAGAAGTTTTGTACACAACGAAACTGACGTGAACGATCTGGCTCTAAATCATGAAAACAGGAAAGAAACTCGTAATGTTTCCGAAATCGTATGTTCATTTTGCCGCAAACCTGGGCACCGAACGAAGGAATGTACATCCTTTTTAGCCCTGACCGTCGACGAACGCTGGAAACAGGTACACAACCAAGGACTCTGTCGAACATGTCTATTCGGACACGGGCGCAGAACATGTCGTAGCACGAACCGCTGTGGAGTAGACGGTTGCTACTTCCGTCATCATCCACTGCTACACTCTCGCATTTCGATTCCTCAGCACCAAGCAGTTGAACATAATGTACATCAACAAGAGATCGATCTAACCAAATTGTTTTTCCGTATCATACCTGTGACACTCCATGGACCGACAGGAAGCATAGATACGTTTGCCTTCTTAGATGAAGGTTCGTCGTTGACGATGATAGAGACCAGTTTAGCGAACAAACTAGGAATCGACGGGCAGGAACATCCACTTTGCCTAAAATGGACAGGTAACATCACGCGCGAGGAGAAACAGTCCTGCAGAATCGCCTTGGAGATATCAGGACTACGGAACAAAAAACGTTATTGGATGAGCGACGTTGGTACAGTTCCATCACTGGACTTGCCTGTACAAACTCTGCCAATACAACATATGAGACACCGCTATACCCACCTCCGCGGAGTTCCAATTGATGGGTACCGCGATGCTGTACCTCGCTTACTGATTGGTATTGATAACCTGAGGCTGACACTGCCTTTGAAAACACGGGAAGGTGAACAAGGTCATCCGGTAGCAGTGAAAACACGTCTGGGATGGTGCGTTTATGGAGGACAACGAGATGGCCGTCGAGAACCTGTGAGCTTCCATATTTGTGAATGTGAAGACGGAAGATCGATGGAGAACACCATAACTGCATATTTCGCCACGGAGGAGGTAGGAGCCCGCCCAGTCGCTGAAGGTCTGTCGAAAGAAGAGCAACGTGCACTGCAGATATTGCAACAAACTACAATCCATGTCGGTACACGATATGAATCTGGACTCCTTTGGCGATATGATCACTTTGAACTGCCGGATAGTTATCCAATGGCTTTCAAAAGGTTGCAGTGTCTACAACGCAGGATGAACAAGGACCCGGTGCTGAAAGAAGAACTCCATAGGCAGATTCAAGAGTATATAAGAAAAGGGTACGCGCATAGGGTCACAACCGAGGAATTAGCATCGATCGATCCACGGCAGCAATGGTTCCTACCTTTAGGAGCGGTTGTCAATCCTAAAAAACCGTCTAAAGTTCGATTGATTTGGGACGGGTCTGCAAAAGTCGATGGCATATCTCTCAATAGCATGCTGTTGAAAGGACCCGACCAATTATCGTCTCTTCCAGCTGTTGTATTTCGCTTTCGGCAGCACAAGGTGGCCATAGTTGGTGACATCAAAGAAATGTATCACCAAATACGTATCAGTAAGTCTGACCGGTATGCGCAGTGCTTCTTATGGTCACCCGATCCCTCATCAGAACCGGAAATAATGGTGATGGATGTGGCAACTTTCGGAGCTACTAGTTCCCCAGCAACTGCACAGTTCGTGAAGAACACGAATGCCATGAGATTCGTCGAAATGTTTCCGAGAGCAGTCGATGGGATCATCCACAACCACTACGTGGATGATTACCTCGATAGTTTCCCCAATGAAGAACAGGCTAAACAGGTAGCGACCGAAGTTCGAGAAGTGCACAAAAGCGGTGGATTTGAAATCCGCAATTGGTGCTCCAACAGTCAAGCGGTATTGGAACACCTGGGTGCAGGGCAAGAAAAATCAGTGAAATGCTTGAATCTGGAGAATAATATTATATCAGAACGCGTTTTGGGCATGCTGTGGAGGAGCGAAGAAGACGTAATCTGTTTTGAGACTGCTATGCGTGCGAACATAAGGATACTCATCGAAACGAACATCAAACCGACCAAGCGTCAGATATTGCAGTGTGTAATGACGCTATTCGATCCCCTGGGCCTCTTGGCGCCTTACCTGATATTCGGAAAAATCCTTATCCAGGATGTGTGACGCGCCGGAATCGGATGGGACGAACAGGTGGATGACAACACATTCAAAGATTGGCAGAAATGGGTAAACATGATTCGTGACATAGATCAAGTGAGCATCCCGAGGTGCTACTTTCGTAATCCAGACGGCTACAGCTTTACCAATATCCAGCTGCACGTGTTCGTTGACGCTAGCCCACTTGCGTATTCCTGCGCCTGCTATTTCCGAATAATCAACGCTAATGGAGAAGTCGAAGTGGCGTTAGTAGCTGCTAAAGCTAAAGTGGCGTCGCTCAAACCCATGAGCGTCCCAAGACTAGAGTTACAGGCCTGTGTCCTGGGGACGCGAATGCTGAAGCTAGTGCTAGATGGGCATACGATTCCGGTGGCCCGACGCTATCTCTGGACCGACTCAACTACAGCTTATACATGGATCCACAAGGATCCACGTATATATCGTCCATTCGTCGCTCATCGCGTAGGAGAAATCTTGGAATCCACCAAAAGAGATGAATGGCGATGGATCCGTTCAAAGATGAACTCAGCAGACGAAGCTACCAAATGGGGTGTCGGACCCCACTTCTCCAAAGATAGTAGTTGGTTCAATGGTCCGAAATTTCTACAACTTCCCGAAACCCAATGGACCCTGTCTATACCTACCGAAAAATGCGAGGACGAAGAACTACGGGCATGTCACGTACATCAGGAGCTGTATCAACCAGAGATGATGGTCGATGTTAGACGCTTCTCATCGTGGAATAAACTCCTGCGAGCAACTGGTTATGTCCATAGGTTCCTCACAAATATTCGCAAGCTACCTACAGGACGAGTCACCGGTCATCTCACTCGGAGTGAGCTACAAGAAGCAGAGAGAACCCTTTTCAAGCTTACCCAACGAGAAGTTTATGCGGAGGAGGTCATCGTCTTGATGGTCGAACATGAATCGGAACAGTCTACTTGCAAAACTGTGCCAAGAAATAGTGCTCTATATCAGTTGAACCCAAAAATCGACCAATATGGAGTGCTCCGAGTTGATGGCCGAATCGGAGCAGCTAAGCGTGTGTCATATAGTGTAAAGCATCCGGTGATTCTCCCAAGGAAACACTACGTTACCAAGCTGATCCTTGAAGATATGCATAGGAAATTTCTACACGGTAATAACGAAACAGTTGTAAATGAGTTACGCCAACAATTCTACATACCCCAGTTGCGCAGAGAGGTAAGAAGTGTTGCTAGCCAATGCCAGCTTTGCAGAATCAGAAGGGCCCGGCCGATCCTTCCACAAATGGCTCCTCTACCAGAAGCCAGATTATCACCATTCATCCGTCCATTCACGTATACCGGTGTAGATTATTTTGGCCCTGTTTTAGTAAAAGTCGGCAGAAACAACGCTAAACGGTGGATCGCACTATACACATGCCTCACGGTCCGGGCGGTGCATGTGGAACTCGTACATAGTTTAACCACGGAAGCATTTGTTATGAGTTTGCGCAGATTTGTGGGTCGTCGTGGGGCACCACTCGAAATTCATAGTGACAATGGCACCAACTTTCACGGGGCAGAACGGATACTACGGGAGCAGATATACGCCGGTCTAGCGGCGACATTCACTAACACCAACACTACTTGGCACTTCATCCCTCCCGGGGCCCCCCACATGGGGGGATGTTGGGAGCGTATGGTGAGGTCAGTCAAATCTGCAATATCAACGGCGTATGGCGACGAGAAGCTGGATGATGAAGCGCTCCAAACGTTGCTGATTGAGGCTGAATCAATTGTTAATTCCCGTCCTTTAACGTACCTACCATTGGAGTCAAGTGAACAAGAAGCGATCACCCCTAACCATTTCCTACTTGGTAGTTCATCAGGGGTGCGACAACCAACAGTGCAACAAATCAGCGGCACTCAAGATCTTCGACGTTCCTGGACCACCCTACAACGACAGTTAGACAGCTTTTGGAGAAGGTGGATTCGCGAGTACCTGCCGACGCTTACAAAACGTACCAAGTGGTTTGGTAAAACGAAAAATATAGAGCCTGGTGAATTGGTAATAATCATCGACGATAAGAAGCGGAATAGTTGGAACAGGGGGCGTATTTTAGAAACGATTACCGCAGAAGATGGGGTTGTTAGACAGGCCGTTGTTCAGACTGCAGGAGGAATTCTACGACGCCCGGCTTCAAAACTTGCCGTCCTGGAGGTTTCAGATGGTCATGGAACCTCAACCGAGGGTTCCATCGGGGGGAGGATGTTGGCGCGCGAGAAACCAACTGGCAACACGGATCAATCCTGATTTGACAGGCGGTCGTGGATACTACCTACCTCCTGAGACGTCATTCTGTCATCGTGATAGATCGTAATGACTAAGCATTATTATGCATTGCATCTGAACTGATTTATTTATATTGAATATCAAAAGTAATCGAATTTGTAAAATTAGTTTAAATTTATTAATATTGTTTGCCGGTTCACGAATTAGAAGTATGTAGGTATTAAGGTACGAACAAGTGATTGAATTTATATGAACAATATTTTCGTAGGTAGCCTATAGGCAGCCGTTACACCTACTAGTGGAGAGAATTTATATAGCCCAAGCTGATAGTACTATATAGTAAGCTAGATCTTGACTGCTTAAATACGTGCATATTACGATCTTAAATTTAGTTTCAGGAGGTCTAGCAGACCGAATACTTAAGGTTGATATTAGGATAGGACATTCGGAAAGTCCACTGAATTGTAAGTAGAGTAGCTACGATCTTATCCATGTTCCTTTCCATAACCGCAAACATATTTTCAGCTTTGAAGCACCTTCTAATAAACCGCTTTCGAACATCAGTGCGAACTTTTTGTCCTGTATCAACAAAAGCAATAGCTTTCTTCACTGCCCTGCGATCGTTACCGATGCGTTCAATATCGATCTTCTGTCCGCCTGATCACTTAACTGCTCTTTCGAGTGCTGATTTTAAAAAGTGTGCCACACCCTGCTTTGGAGGAACGACGTCTTCGATCCGAACACTAGAGATCCATTACGCGTATCAGCCTTAAGAGTTTTGCCGGAAAACCATGTTACAGAAGCTCATTTTTCTTTGGAGAACACCTAGAAGAGTTTCTGGATGAGTTCCATACGGGGTTTCTAAAAAAACAAAAGACACCAGAAATACATATGTCAGACGGGTCTTCTGCAGGAACCTTAGAAGAAATTTTTGGAGAGATTCCGAATGAAAATTATTTGAAAGCTTCAGAAGGATTTCCTCTTAGGGATCCTTCTGGTATTCCTTCTGTAGTTCTTGGTAGGTTTTTGTTTTCAAAACTTGCTTCTGGTGTTCCCCCAGATATTTATTCTTTGACACTCTTTTTAAAGGATATTTTGGGTTTTTCAAAGACTTTTTTTAAATGTCCTGGAATTCTTCTTAGGATATTGACCGGTATTCCTTGACAAATGTCTTTTGAGACTCCTTAAAGAGTTCCTGCTGTACTTTTCTTAGACTCCTTCAGTACCCAAGTAACATTTTTTATAACCAATTAGTTTTGTAGAGGTTTTCAGAAACGTCATATAACCTTATACCTTGATTTTGGTTTTATGATAGTTTTAATAGCATCTTCTAATCTTTTAGATTAAACAAAAGGTTATTTGGGGTAGTGTCTTCTATTATTTACCAAGGTGTTACTTGTGGAATCTTGGAAAGATCTATAAAAAGAACACACACGACTGATCAACTGGAAGAATCTAAAGGGGTTCCCTTCGACAAGAAATGCCTCACAAATTCTCTGAAGGAGCTCTAGGAAGGAAGTCCGGAAGGAATACTTGATCAAGCACAGAAGAAATCCAGAAAAAAACACCGGGATATACTACTGGAAAAATTACAGAAGGATCTCTTTGAGAAATCTCGGAAAGAGCTCATACAACATACAGACATTACAAAAGAACACTTTGGGGAAATCTCCGAAGAAATTTTTACACGATTCCCAAAAGAGATTCGTAAAAAGAATACTACAAGCAAGATCAAGGAAGAATGCAAAAAAGTGAAGGAATACCAATCGGGCCTTCCACAGTAATTAATGAAAAACTTCTTGGGGGTCACTGACATAACAACTTTTCTACCAAGTATCACAGTATTCCGAGATTAATTTTGTCTTTTGTGCTATGGAGCGACTGAGAAGAAGATTCACAAATGTAATAAAATTTGTACTTGCTGCCCCTGATTAGTTTCGCCAAATCCATGTCAGTTGTCGTCAGTATTTCACCCATTGACAGTTTATTAAAATTTTTGACTCATTGCCAATCGGTTCGAGTCGCTTCGGGAGAGTTTGTCACGACTGTTTGGCTACAAATTAACCATATGAAGTAACTGTGTGCCGTAGGTATATGATGGTCTTTCATCCCCTAGTTAGATGCTCTGATTTTTAGATGTGAAGGTTCGTGATTGTATTGGTCCACCCTCCCAACTGAACTTCGTCATCGGGCGATTGTGTAATTTGGTTTTGAAAAGTGGACCACGTTTTTCTCTCTCAAACAGTCGACAGTGTTTTGTTGTCGGTGCCTGATATTAGCTAAAACAACCAACCAACCACTTTGAGTTGGAACGGCTTCCACTAGACCACAGCTCCCTTCACCACTCAATTCATTCATCATCATAAGTCTTCCCCTCGCCCTCGAAGCGGAGAGTTATTTAGCGTGTTTATAGATTTTCGAGTCGATTTTGAGCTGATGGATTTGTAGCACCCGTCCCGTCGGTCGTCGTTTAGCCGAACCGAACAACAAGTTGGTGGGTATTAATCGCCGGCCATCGCTCGTTCCGCAACCGGCGGCCGCGAGAGTAACTGTAAACATGGATTAAGATTCGGTGGATTCGGTAGAAGTGCCGCCGCCACGCTATTACCAGGAAATTTTGTAATGTTGAGTCACATGAAAAATAAGCGAAAAACGTTTTGTTTTTAGCATGCTGTAGTTAACTTATTGCACACGGTAACGGCTGGGTATTTCGCACAATTCGAATTGTAATGATACCCCTAAACCTCTACCCAGAAATTCTTATCCCTTCCACCGCGTTGCACCGGCTGAGCTGCGAGCATCCTTAGGGAAGATTGGGTAATCAATTCCGGAGGGAACATTGACTGTTGGGGGGTTTTGCTTCTGCAAACTTGAGCGTCTGTTCTCCAGGAGGAGCGACACACTACAGCATCCGATCCCCATGTTAGGGGCGGCTGATCGACGTTCGAGTGCCACAGAAGAACTCTAAACTCAACTATGCAGAATAGTCCTGGAGAAAGTAGGGGGTTGTTGTCCGGCCCTGCGAGCCAACCGTAAAAACCATTGTAACGGAAAATCGGCAACAGAATAATACTAACCAACGGCAACGTACACAAGTGAGCAAAAAGGACTTGGATTGGAAACTCGGTACGTGGAATTGCCGATCTCTCAGCTTCATTGGAAACACATGCATACTCGCTGATCTACTGAAGGATCGCGGGTTCGGCATCGTTGCGCTACAAGAGGTGTGTTGGACAGGATACATGGTGCGAACGTTTAGAGGTAATCATACCATCGACCTACCAGAATAGCGGCAACACACGCTAGCTGGGAACAGCTTTCATCGTGATGGGTGATATGCAAAGGCGTGTGATCGGTTGGTGACCGATCGACGAAAATATGCAGGTTAAGGATCAAGGGCCGATTCTTCCACTTCCGCATAATTAACGTTCACGGCCCACACTCCGGATGCACCGATGATGAAAAGGACGCATTCTACGCGCAGCGCGAACGTGAGTACGACCGCTGCCCAAGTCACAACGTCAAAATCATCAAAGGAGATCTAAAGGCTCAGGTAGGCCAGGAGGAGGGATTCAGACCGACGATTGCTCTGCGCCCATCAGCTGACGAACGAAAACGGCCTACGACTCATGGATTATGACGCCTCCAAGGATATGGCCAGACGTAGCATTTTTTTTCTAACACAGCCTTCCTTATCGCTACACCTGGAAATCACCACAACAGACGGAATCGCAAATCGACCACGTTCTGGTTGATGGACAGTGCTTCTCCGAATGTCGAAGGCACGACCTATCGTGGCGCTCACAGTGACTCTGACGACTGCGCCCAAACGTCATCAACAATGTACCGCCAAAGCTACCGGATGTCGCCTCAGCATATGCGCAGAATCTCGAGGCAGCGTTGCCAGACGAGGGCCAGACGATAAAAGCAGTCATCAACAACGCAGACGAGATCACCATTGGGTACGTGGAAGAGTCGACGGAACGAATGGCTCGACGAGAAGTACAGAGCGATTTTGGAGGAGAAGAAGGCTGCATGGGCGGTAATGCTACAGGAAGGAACCCGGCAGACAGAAGCGGAAACAGCAAACCCACCTCATTCGGGGAAAAAAGCACCGCCTGGAAGAAGCGGAGTGCGAGGAAATGAAATTGCTGTGTCGTTCCCATGAAACACGGAAGTTCTACGAGAAGTTGGCAATCTGTCTGCACTGGTTGATAGTCAGGATCTGAGTAATCGAACGGCTACTGGAGGAGTGTAAGGAGGGGGTAATCTGCCTCATTCACAAGAAAGGCGACCAAATGGAATGTGAGAACTTCTGAGCGATCAGCATTTTGAATGCCGCCTCCAAAGTGCTATCCCAGATCATCTAACGTCGTCTGTTACATAAAACGAATGAGTTCCCGGGAAGTTACAAACTCGGCTTCATCGACGGCCGATCGACAACGGACCAGATCTTCATCATACGGCAAATCCTTACAGAAATGCCGTGAATACCATGTCCCAACGCATCACCTATTCATCGACTTCCGAGCGGCATATTACAGTATCGACTGTACAGAGCTATAGAAAATCATAGATGAAAACGGCTTACCTGGGAAGCTGAATAGACTGGTCAAAGCAACGACGAACGGAGTGAAAACATTCGTTAGGATTACGGATGAACCATCCAGTTAATTTGGATCTCGCCGGAGACTGCGGCAATTTGAAGGCGAACGCATTAAAATTCTTATACATTGCTTGTACGTGTACCACAATAGACAGGAATATTTCAGTTAGTGGAGAAATCCAGTATCCAGACGATAGCATATGTCGGAAAGATTCGATGGACAGGACATGTGGCAAGAATGCCAGGCAAAAACCCTGCAGAGTTTGGATTCATATAAGATCTGGATGGAGCAAACAGGCTTGATAATTCTCCACAAAATCGAAAGAGATTTGCAACATGCTCTAGATTTGTAGGTTGCTTCTGCCTCGTCGCGAGCGAGCAAACGAACAGCGAGTTCAAACAAACCGAGCGAGAAAGAGGGAATCGAGTAGAACCAAACGATGATCAGAGTGTATTTTAAGCCTAGCGAGTCTTTATTTGTATGGGAGTGGAACTCGCGAGTGCTTTTTAAGTGTGAACGTGAGAAACACAACAAGCAATTATGAGTTTTGGACGAACTCCTCGCGTTAGGTGATATTGAGGATTTGCGTTGTGATTTCTGAGTTTTATTTTCTCTCAGAAAATCGTCGAAATCGCCTCCTCATTTTCTCGCGAGAGAGTTTCTCGGCAACCGACGCGTCGGGGTTGAGAGTGATCTGGCGTTTATTGCGTGTTCCAGAAGATGGAGGGCTGCAGCAGTGAAAGAATAGGTGTCCGGCCATTTGGCCGATCGCTATGTAGCCGAAAGGTTCGTTTGGCCGAATTCTGTTCGACCGAATTATGATTAAAAGAATTTAGAAGCATTTCCAGTTAGAATCCGGATGCAAAGTAAAATTTATTGTGACGCTCTAAAATCTAAATGACCATAATCATCATTATTTTACAGCAGATGTGAAAAGGTTTCGCTTTCATGGGTTTCAGGGAAGCTTCTAGGGGCGTTTCAGGAAGGTTTCATAGGCGGTTTAGGGGGTTTCAGGGGCGTTACACCGAGTTCAAGGGGATTTTAGGGAAATTTCGGAGGCACTTCAGGAAGTTTCGGAGGATTCTCGGCGGACATTACAGAGGCGTTACATAGGCGTTTTCGGGGGTTTCGGAGGGTTTTAAGTGCGTTACATGCGGTTCGAGGAGGTTTTTTGGGGGATTTTGGAGGCATTTCAGAAGCTTTAGAGGATGATCAGTGGGTTTCAGAGATGTTACACTCAAAAAAAAAGTATACATGGAGTTACTATTATTTATGCATTTTCTATCTACATTTCTCTCACCCTCCATCTATTATCATTCTATCTACCGATCTGACTGTGTTGAAGCGTCGTGATTCATCAACTGTATACTTTTATTTTTGACTGTACAGAGGCATTTCGGGGTTTCGGAGGGATTTAAGGGCGTTTTATGGGGTCCAAGCGAGATTTAGGGGAGTTTTGAAGGTATATCAAGTAGATTCAGCGGCGTTTTCAAGTCTCAGGTACGTTACAAGGGGCCCGACGGGATTTCAATGAGTTCCGAACGATTTTCAGCGAGTTTAAGAAGTAATATAGAGGGTTTCAGGGACGTTTTCGGGTGTTCCGAATGGTCTTCTCAGATGCATCACCCTCTGGAACCCACAGTAACATGGAACTGTTGAGAACGCCTCTGTAACGGCTCTGAAACCCGCTAAACAAGGAACCCACAAAAACATCTCTGAAACCTCCCTGAAATGCCTTGTAGCCCCTTGAAACGCCCCAGAAACGCCCCTAGTAGCTCTCCTGTGCAGTGTTGCAAAAAATCATCTCATTCAATTGAACTCTAACCCACAAATCTTTTCAGTCATTTTTTCTTCTAGTCATGTTTAAAACGATTTCAGAGCACCTATCAAATGAGAAGCGAATCCTTGTCAATTGAATAAATTGTCACTCAAATGAGCAGCTGGGCACGAAACATGAAAAACCCTGCGAAATTCCGCCAGACTGAACAAATATCAAATGTCGCGTCAAAGTCGGGTCAATTTTTATCGAATGTTGGACCACTGTCGGACCAACATCGAACAATTGGGTCTATGCTGGGTTTGGTGGCCAAAATAAAAATAGGTAAATGATGGGTTAATGTCGGGGTTGATGTTATCAATGATGGTAAAAGCTTTAAATCTGCAGCACCACAGCTGGTGCTCAATCGAATGATATGTGCCTTGACTGAGGCTGGAGCTGATGCTGGCTGATGTCAATTGAATGATCAGAGGCTAGTCAATTGATATTTCGATGGGAAATGGAAAAATGAGTCGTTACCTATCTCAATTTCAGCTTTAAATGTCGGTTGATACTGACACTTCGCAGCACTGCATCCTGCACGCTAGTTCAGAAATACCCATTAATGAGTACTTTGGCACCCATTTCGAACTAAAGTGGCTATTTACCGAACTAAGGGTATTTACCGTTTACCCATTAATGGGTATTCGTCTCGAACTTCAAAAATGGGTATTTGTTGCACATGATCTTTAAATAGAAAATGGGTAAAAAATACCCCATTATTCCGGGAACGTTTTTGCAGTTTGACGTTAGGTTAATTCAAATGACCTCCAATAAAATGACAAAAAGCAGAATAAAAAGGCTATTTATGAAATGATTATATAATTCTATTATGCAGCATAGAGTTTCAGATTAATTTCTCGCATCTAAAGTTATTCAAAGAACTGCTCCAAATGTTTCCCTTGTTGATTCCTGCAAATCCATGTCGTGCGCGAATCACCACAACTGCTTCCGAGGAACTCAGGCATGAGAACCGTTTTTTTTTTTTGTGAAAACAACTTGCTAAAAGATTCATCGATATAACTTACGGGTTATTGAGATGCTTCCTGCTGCTTCGTGAAGAATGTTTTATTGAATTTATATTTTTTTTACAAAGTGAGAGCCACAAAAATACTAAGTCGAGAAATGGCGTTCTTGAAATTTTACACACTGACATGAGTATTAATAGGGGTCTCCAGTTAGCCTAGTGGTTAAGGCTATGGATCGCCAATCCGGAGACGGCGGGTTCGATTTCCATTCCAGTCGGGAAAATTTCCTCGACTCCCTGGGCATAGTGTATCATTGTGCTTGCCTCACAATATACAAATTCATGCAATGACAGGCAAAGGAAGCCCTTCAATTAATAACTGTGGAAGTGCTCAAAGAGCACTAAGTTGAAGCGAGGCAGGCCAAGTCCCAGTGGGGACGTAGAGCCATAAAGAAGAAGAAGAAGATGAGTATTAATAACTCATTATTTAATTAAGAAGGCAAACTTCATAATGAGGCTCAAATACCCAAGTAACCACAAGCATTATATCATAACATTAATTCAATCGTATTATAGTATGGCTAATGCAAAATATCATTTACTCCACATCTGTCAAGTAATGAAGCGTTTACTCTACATTATGAATGCATTGAAGCATTACGGGTTTTTGGCAGTTAAATTTAGTTCTATATGGCCGTTGTTTAATGCTTCATTGCGTTATCATATTAAAAGCTTTATAGCAAACTATAATGCAAGCATATCATGCTCTATATGTACTATTACTAAAGTTTACATCATTTGCATCCATTGTAAACAAAATGACCTCTCTGTTCGAGAAACCTGGAGGATCGCTTTTGAGAAAATAATTATTCAAAAGATAAGAAATACATGGACCACAATTTATAGGGATTGCGACACACTCAGATCATCATGCTCAGATGTTGCTATATGAAAAGTAATAATTACATTTTCAGGATGTAGGACGTCAAGGTAATCAGGCGCCGAGAACATTAAAATGAATCAGCACAACTTTTTTCAAGATTTTGAAACCACAACTCCGTAAGATTTGAGCAGAGTATACGTTGCCTAATATTGAGCATTTTTCCACATGAAAATACGAAGTAATTGTAGCACATAGCGTTAGCGCGTTCGGGTTTCATCATGGTACAGGGTCAGCGATTTAGGTTCGATTCCCGATACAGCAAAAAAAAACTCATCAAAGTGATAGAGTTGGAACACTTAGATGAAGATTGATTTTTTTTTCTCTTTTCTCATGATGCCTTACGTATACATTCTTTACGATTTCATTGCATTAGCTATATTTGACGTTTCTGGTACAAGCATTTTAAATACTTTAGCAATGGCTATAGTAAAGTTTGTTGATGAAGCTTTATATTCCTTTCGTGACGAAGCAACACAATTGTGCTGCTGAGCGGTAACAGTTCTGCATATTTTTTCCATCTATTTTGAGTTTGTTTTATATGATGTCAATTGTTCCACTTAATCCACTTAATGGCTGAATTCATTAATTATACTTGTTTGTGTGAAAACAAACTTTTGTTTACCTTGCTTGTAAAATTTACAACAACAAGGTAAACAAAAAGTGGGCAAACACGGTCAAACATGAAAAAGTTTTATCTGTCGCATAATTTTTATTTCCGATTTATCTACGTAGTCAACGCTAGAAATCAAAATATAAAGAGTAGTTCTTTCAAATAAGAAAAAATAATAATTGCTTTAATAGTAGCGCCACTTTTGACTTTAAACCTACTTTAATGGTACCTTTATGACAAAACAACTTTATATCGCATGTCATATAATACAATATAAAGTCATACTAATGCTCCATATACGGCTCCATGGTTACTTGGGTACCGTAAAATGGGGTAACTTTGATAGCTTTTCAGCGAATTTTCTCAATATTTTTCCTTGTTACAGTATTTCCCTGACTTCTATATTTTTAAAACAAGTACTGGGGTATCAGTTAACAATTGCAATTGAAAGATTCGATAATTTGAAATATTTTGGCTAACTTTCAGTTTTTCATATGAGCGAGAATCAGATTTTCATTTTGGGGTAACTTTGATAATGCCCTGAAAAACACATAAAATCTTAAAAAATAATCACAGATTAAAAGCTTAGGAGTATGAACATGATGAGAGAAGCCTTGCGGAATATATCAGATAGAATTTTTATAACAAAACATTGATTTTTTACTAAATTTTACATATAAAAATCAGTTCGTGGATTACTGAGTGGAAAACACAGTGAATTCAGCTATCAAAAATCATTATCTTTGTAATAATATATGCTTAACGGTACATCAACATATAATAACATGCTATTCGTGGAGAGTTTTCTTTTTTTGGGTAGTTTTTTAATGTTTTATTAAAAAATTTTGAACAACACAGATTTATTTACATGAAATTACAAGGGCATTGCATACTTTTAGGCGTTTATCAATGTATGGAAATTTATATCCTAATTTACAAAATTGGTTCCATTTCGTAAAAACACATTTCGTTAAGAGATTCAAGGCCAGATTTGGAATCTACTATGATGAATCTATCGAGAATAAGAGTCTATTCATTGGAAAAATAGTTGTAACGAAGTCGTATAGCAGAAGGGGTTGACAAATGACAAAAATATCAACAATTTTTATTTTTTGTCTAAAAAGTTGTATATAAACTAGGTTTTAATGAAAATACGTCTAAGATGAACTTTCATATGTATAGAATTTATTTACGTTTGCCTTTTTCTTGACTGGTTGAAGGAATCATAGTTATAAGATAAACTATACAATGCCTGCCGCACTATCAAAGTTACCCGCATTATCAAAGATACCCCGTTTTACGGTACCCATTATTTGTTTTCAGAAAAACACCCATTATTTGACAGCGCAGTACTGAATCAAAAAATGGGTACTTA
The DNA here is from genome assembly GCF_035046485.1 of Aedes albopictus. Lineage (NCBI taxonomy): Eukaryota > Metazoa > Arthropoda > Insecta > Diptera > Culicidae > Aedes > Aedes albopictus. The sequence continues at coordinate 65,901,183 of NC_085136.1, read as the reverse complement.
AACCCCATTCAATGGGTATTCTGAAACTAGTGTGTGGAACCCCCTGAAACCTTTCCACTTTTACCGTAACTTTTTTTCACGATGTTCTTTGAAATAACGCGTAAAATACCGCGTAATAAAATCAGTATACTTCCTATTTGGCTTTCTCGTACTGTACGAGAAAGACAAATAGGAAGTATACGAGTCGTACACTACACTGAACGGTGGCTTGCGGTGAAAATTACTATTCTGAGGGTCAATTTAAATACACAACGCCACTAAATTTGTGCAGACTGAGTTTCGTTTCAATTCAACAGAATTTTGTTTTCAATTTTACTCGATTTTCAATTAAAAAAAAGTTTCCGATGGCAACCGGATTCGAACCAAGAACCTTGAAATCACCAGGCTCGCACGCTACCACTCGGCTATCGAACCGGTTGATGCGAGAAGAAACAAAACGCACACTAGAAGCGTTGGTGGGTCGATGATCATGTTTTGCCATGGTAAATTTAAAAACATTTTTATGCTTGTCATTACTGCAAGCCGCCTTTCAGTATAGTGCTTGAATTTCCAATGAAGCAACCCGTCCCCTGTAAGTCATCCACCCTCCGAACCATTTTGCCGAAGACATCAACACTCCCCGAGCAGTCACGAATATGTGATCGCTTTTATAAATATTTAGTCACGTCACCTGTTACGTCTGTTTGTCTCTGATGTCACATGTCAGGATATGTTTTGTTGGGTTTTCACCATCCACCCACCGCCGCTCCAGAAGTCTAATTCGGAGCAGCAGCGGTTCAAACATCCCAGCTAACTTTTGTTCACTTCACTTTTGCTTCCATCCCCCAACATGCCAAAACTTCAACCGAACCATCGAAATTCTAACATGCATGCGACACATCAAATCGCTGCTTTTTCGATAACCTGATGAACTAGAGGCAGATCAATAATCTCAGACCATATCTGAACCTATAGTGTTCTGAAACCGGTTCCAGGTGTCCCGCCCCGGAAGTGGCCAACTATAAGAGCGAACCAAACTCATGCATTCGAATTATCAAATCGCGACTCTTTATGTAACTTGATCAATGGGTTGCAAGAATATAATTTCAAACCATGTATGGAGCACGCGGTGGTGTGCCGGAACCAGTTCCGGGTGGCCCGCCAGAAGTGGCCAAATAAGAAAGTGAACCAATCCCATGCATGTGACACATCAAATCGCTGCTTTTTCGATAACTTGATGAACGGTTTGCTAGATATCACGTTTTAGAGACTACCGGAAGTGTTTCAGAACTGGTTCCGGATGTCCCGCCGAAAGTGGTCAAATGTAGAAGTGACTCAAACTCATACATGAGGCACATCCAATAGCAGCATTTTTGATAATCAAATGAACGGTAAATAAGAAAATAGATTAAGATCATATTTGGGTAACCACTAGTGTTCCGGAACCAGTTTTGGATGTCCCGCCGGATGTAAAAGTGAACCAAACTCATGCTCGCAGCAGAAAATTGGTTCAAACAATTTTAAAGACTACCGCTAGTGTTGCAGAACCAGCGTTAGGTGCTTCGAAGGAATTACGAAAGTGGACAAAATAAATACAAGCGATAAATATATGTAGGAGAACAATATCTTGACAAATCAAAAGTGATGAGTCAACGTTGTATGGAGAAATTGAAATGTAATCGTTTTATATTTTTTTCAATTTCATCAAATACAAACGTTTTGATTCGATTAGTTGTGCTTGTGCTTTCGCGTTCTGTAATGTGGTTGAAATTTGGAAAAAAATATGGGGCCTTCCATAAATGACGAAGCCTTTTAGAGAAGGGGGAATGCATGAAATTATTTCCAAGTTTCAGAAACACTTTGGCCTACGTCGACAGAAAGATCATGAGTATATATTCGACGAGAGAAGCACTTTCACCATAAGGTGGATTAATCTGGGCCCATAACTGTATATTTGTAACATTCGCAGTGTGTGCCAAAATTGAGTTAATACCGGGGATCATCTCCTAATTATCAGTAATTTTATTCACCCAAATGAACTTTATAGGTTTGTTCTACAAAACGTGAAACAAATAGCTAATATTCATGAATGTAACCGCATAACTGTCATACTGGAAATACACCCTGGCTTCATAGCGTACCATCAGTCATATTTTGGTCTGATTTTTTTTTAACTATTCGTCCAGCATGCAAGAAGAGCTGTTGGAAACTTCATTGCAAAAGAATTAATTTTGAATTATTGGCAATTTTTTAAATTTCGCTTCGTCTCCTTACTAACGCATGTTGCGAACTTCAAACTCCTTTTTCTCCAATGTCTACTTTTGTCGAATGTGACTGTTATGCAATTATGGGCAGATTCTTTCTAGTTTAACTTTAAAAAGGATAAATAGGCGTTGATGTTAATGTTAACATTTTTGTCGGAAATTTCGAGCTATACTGATATAGAAAACAGTGGCATCATCACTTAAGTTCATCACTCTCTTTTTGACCAAACAGCATTCGCCCAAATGACGCGGAACTGATCGATATGTGTGGCGTAGAACAGTTGACTCATTCTTAGCTATGTAAAGTTGTTATACTATCATGTGGGTTACAGCTTCTCAGTCATAAATTTTGCATCGACTACCTTTATATCTTCGCCTACGTTGCGACCCGGGATGGGGCCTTCTTCAGGGCTCGACATTAAGACGACTAGATAAATGAAAATTAATACCGAAGTAACATAAAATTATAGTAAATCCATGAGTAAGGTAAATATTTTCCTTTTCATCCTCAATACATCACTGATTCACATTGCCATTCGCAGAACATTCGAAATCGTATTGTTTTGAGGCGCTCTTGGCACATTAAAGTCATAAATTACAGACAACAAAACAGATGAATAAGATGTTTATGCTGGCATTCATGAACCCAGTAATAAATCTGGCATCATCAGCCAGACGGCGGCCACCGGTAGCTATGAATGGTGCCCTAGACCCCTAATATCATCCATTTCGCTGACCATGGGATGGATGTAGATGTAGCAGAGACTACCACAATATACGAGCGAGCATCCACCCGTTTTTTATTGTCATGTGGTGATTTAAAAAACGGAGTCTCGCTCTCCTCCTAGGGCAAACCGAAACGCGAGAGAATAATGTCTGGTGAGGTTGACCGACGACTGTCTCCCCGAGAAATTTGAACGGGGACGAACAACAAGTGGGATAAGCGTATGCGCAGGCGGGATTAGTTCAGTAAGTAGCTGGCCACCGAACCGTGCACGATGATAATGCGGTAGGTAAGACCGCGCGTCCCTCTTAACCGCCGCGAGAATCAAATCAGAGATAATATCGAACGAACAATATCTCCCAACCGGGAACCGGGACGGTGGCAGACCGCGGGGTTCGGATCGAATCGCACCCGAGTGGATTTAGTTTATTTTCGGAAACGTCTGTCCACCGTCTCCCAGCCGTCGTCGTCGTCATCGTCGTCCGTTTCGTGGGTATTGTGTTGTTCTAATGTGCTCGTAAAGGAGCGATCGCATCTCCTGAACGGATCGATACTCGAATTATAGATAGTCGAAGAATGATAAGTGAAATGGGGTGGAAAAGCTGTGGAAAATGTGCGTGGAAAACGGGGTAGTGACGGTGGTGGATGATGCTCGCGTGTGTAAGCAATGTTGAGATCTGAGACGTTTGGGCTGTTCGACTGTAAGTGACCAACCATGCGTCTCCTTCTTCAGTGCTGCTCGCTGTGGGGATGTGAGTTTTCAACGAATGGGATGTTTATCGGTGCTGTTAAACACGGTGTTATCGAATCGAATCCAAGACCAACAACAGCAACAGCAAGTGTATCACAACCAGAGCAGTTTCGTTTCAATTTTTGTATTCTTCTTCTTTTCGGGGTGCAGGTACCACCAACCCGTATATTTGTAGTGACCATTAGAGGCGATAGTCGAAAAAAAAAATGCGAGCCGAGCCGGATCCGGACGGAGAAGAAAGATATCGTCTTACACTTGTCTTAACGGGGCAAGAGTCGCGTGCGGCGGTAGGCGCGTGGTGGAACCGATAGAAGGTGAATTCGTTCGGAAGGGAGGTGGGGCGGAGAGGCGGGCGTGGGCGCTTATCGTTAATGTAAACAGTCGGGACGGGAGCGCAAAATTTTGGTGGCGAAGATTCGCCAAAAACCCGCTTCTTTTTGGGGTTTCGGATTTCAGCAGTGCGCGCACACTGCGAACCGGGCTAGAGAGAGAGCATCTTGTGGTGTGGTTATCGTGGGCAGTGGTTCTCAACCTTGCGCCCGTTGTAAATCAATGTGATTTTTTAATGTTACAGTTCATTGTGAGAATAACTACTGTTACTGCCAAGAGCTAAAATTTAGGATAGTTTGGATAACCCTACATGTCCCAAAGGTTTATAATAATATCTAGTGGACTTCAGGTTGATCCATTAACAGTGGTTGATTATTCAACGTTACTCAGTATAGCAGATATGGCTACTGTTACCACTGTTACGAGTGTAGACCACCAGTTCTTAACTCCAAGATAGTTTGGCAGACCTGGAATATCCCTATATAGTGTCTCTAAATGACATTTCAAATTTCAAGAGCTTCGCGGATCCCAGCAAATTATGCAATGCTATTATTTATGGCGAAAACACATAAAGTTATTCTTGTGGATTTGAAGGACTTCATTATTGGACAGACTCTGAATGTCCCAAAGGTTGATAGTAATATCCAGTAAACTTCAGATTGGTCCAATAACCGTGGTTGATTATGCAACAATACTCAGTACAATAGATATGGCTACTGTTACGAGTGTAGATCTGAAGTTCTGAACTCTAAGGTAATTTGGCTGACCTTAAAAAATACCAAGAGCTTCGCGGATCCCAGTAGATTATGCCAATGCTATTATTTATAGCGGAAGCACCTAAAATAGTTCTTGTAGGTTTGAAGGACTTCACTACTGGACAGTTTGGAACACCTAGAACATTCTTGACGAAGATTAAATGAATACATATGAATGTATACCATATCCAAAATCAACTTTTAGAACAACTGGTATGTCAATGATTTCGTTTCTCCCAATTTCATGGTGTTAAGGATGTTCCAGGTTGTCAATAAAGTCTCAAATACAAATATTTCCATTTTGCCTTAATAGAGGACTAAATTTGCAACAACTTCGCTGAAGACAGTGTTCTGTTTTATTGAGTGTGTGAATTTATACAGCCGTTTTTATGTTGGGGTCATATATGACCCCTTCGGGCTCCAAATGGTTGACAATTTTTGCAATAGCTTTGTGAGTAAACTTGCAACTATTTGGTTATACCTACCATGTTGAGTAGGCATTAGGATGTCCCAAAATAGAAAAAGTGTCAAAAAGTTAACTTGCTCACCCTTAGAATGATAGATTAGGGTTCTAGTAACAATAGTTCCATACATGAAAACTCGATCAAAAAATATTTAGAGGTTGCACGCATCGGTTTTATGAAAAATGGGCGATATTTGGTATTTTTACCAAAAAATGTCAATATGAGTTGAAAAATAAAAGAAATAAAAGTCATCAATCAAAGGAAATCATAGTTCTGGGTCCCGCAAACAAAGTTTGGAGGGAGATTAGGTCGTCAAAGCTGATTTTATATGTATAGCAAAAATCGCTATTTTTTCACCGAATTTTTCAAAAATGCTCAATTTATAAGGATTTTGAAATTTTTCCTGCAATTCACAATTCCCTTATTTTATAGCAAATTTTGTGTAGATTATTTCGGCTGAAGACAGTTTTGAGCTATCTCCTTCATGAGTTGAGATATCGGCATAATAATGGCATAATGATAACACAATCAATGAAAAAATCGGATTTTCTTATGTTATTTGTTTTTGTTCATTAGTTTCTATGACTACCACGCAAAAAAAAGCAAATAACAAGTGTTTGACATGTTATGTTATGCAAGTACACATTTTCGAAGATTTTCAGAAATAATTGGTTTGCTTTGATAATTTTACATTGATTGTGCTTACCGGTTCGAAGAAAGACTCAAAAAGTGACTCGCTGTGAAATTTTAATAACATAAGCGATCGCAAGTCAGACAATCAAATTCCATGTGTGACACATGGAAATTCTATGATATATTTTGAGTGATGTGTAGATCGCTGAACAACTTTTACCTTTTTTAAATAGATTTTGGTGCTCTTGTTAAGCAAACTATAGGTTCTTTCTAGTTATATCAGAACTACTGCTCTAACATTAAAAATAACTAAAATGAAAATAAAATAGCTTAAAAATACTGTAAGAAAGAAAAATATAGTTTTATAGCTTCAGCCAATCGACATAAAACTTTAAATATGTGCATGACAAGGAAGATATTGTTACGTATATTAGGATACTTTTTATTCGCGAATTTTTTACTAAAGCTAATTCTTTACACAATATTGAGATCTATTATATAATTTGATTTTGAAAGTAAGCCATTAGCGCACATAATTGCAGCTAGGGTTGGATTTCAGAAAGCATCAGGATATTTAGACTCCACTATTATTTAAAAAAACTAAATAAATATAACTTAGTGACTGGCCTAATATGCTACAAGAGGAGTTAACCTAAGAAATGTCAATGTTGAAATCTTTCTGCAGCGCAGCTTACTTATTAAAACATAATTTTCAACCAAAATTACAAGTTTTGAATCAGTGGCTTGCTATTGTTATTTGATCAACAGATGAAATCTAAGAAAAAAAAATATCTTTTCGTATTAACAAAGCGGGTGTGAAAAGTTATGTTCAGCATATGTAGATATAAAACGATGAAACTCTCAAAACTTTTACATATTGTTACTGTCATGCAGTATGAATCAGCAATAATCAAAGCAACCAAATAATTCCTGAAATTCTTAAAAAATGTACACTTGCACGTAATATTATGTCAAACATTTGTCGTGTGTTGTTTTAATTGCGTGGTAGTCATGGATACTAGTGAAAAAAATCGATTAACGTAAGAAAACACGATTTTTTCATTGATTGTGTTATCATTATTATACCGATATCTCAGCCCATGATAGAGATAGCCCAAAACTGTCTGCAGCCAAAATAATCTACACAAAATTTGCTATAAAATAAGGGAATTGTGAATCGCAGGAAAAATTTCAAAATCCTTATAAATTGAGCATTTTTGAAAAATTTGGTGAAAAAAATCGCGATTTTTTGATATTTTAACCATTGCCAAATATATAAAATCAGCTTTGATGACTTAAACTCCCTCCAAACTTTGTTTGCGGGACCCAGAACTATGACTTCCTTTGATTGATGACTTTTATTTCTTTTATTTTTCAACTCATATTAGCATTTTTTTGGTAAAAATACCAAATATCGTCCATTTTTCATTAAATCGATGCGTGCCACCTCTAAATATTTTTTGATTGAGTTTTCATCTATGGAACTATTGTTTCTAGGACCCTAATCTATCATTCTAAGGTGAGCAAGTTAACTTTTTGACACTTTTTCTATTTTGGGACACCCTAGTAGGCATGTTCACATTTTAGAAAATGTCTCGAATCCCACCGGTCAAGTGAGTTTCATAATTCTCATGCTAAAATGAAGTTCTGGTCAAATTTTCAGTTTGATTGGTAAAGATTTGGATATGCTTCAAGTCAATTTGGTAATTTCGGGCTTTTCTAACCTTTAAAAAACCACAACTACTGAACGAAAAAACATAATGATTATAGCTCAAAATCAAAGCATATCATATTCCACAAAAGTCGTTCATACATGCTTGTACAATTCTCGCAAGTTTTACCAGTAATACATTGAGTTTTGTTATAAGTGGTACCGAAAAAACTGTATCTTGGAAATTAAAATGGCCTTATTATATGTCTTTCCGTTCAGCAGTTATGATTTTTTTAAAGTGTAGAAAAGCCCTAAATTACCAAATCAACATAAAGCACATCGAAATCTTTACCAATGCAGCTGAAAATTTGACCAGAAGTGCATATTAGCATGAGAATTATGAAACATACATGACCGGCGGGATTCGAGACATTTTCTAAAATGTGAACATGTCTAATGTTGAGGGTTTTCGGATCTAAAGGTCTAAACAAAATGTACCAGCTACACGAAATAAAAATGCAAAATACTCAGTTAGCAATGAAAGCTCTCCCCTTCTTAGAAACTCTATTCTTCATTACACTACTAAACCTAACCTTGACTATTCTCAGGGGATTTCAGGAAAGTTTCAAGGGCGTTCCGAGACGGTTTAAGGGCGTTTGAAGGGGTTTTCGGGAGCATTTCAGGTGGTTTCCGGTGCGTTTCAAGGGTGTTCAGAACCATTTCTAAAGCGCTTAAAGGATTTTTACAGGGTCGTGTCAAGCGAAGGGAGGGTTTAGGAGCCTTATAAGGGTATTTCAAGGGATTTTGGGGGTTGCAGTGAGCTTGGAGGTTTAATGGGCATTTCATGGCATTTCAGAGGCGTTTTAAGGCTTTTTTTCTGGTGGAAGTCTCAGGAGATTAAAAGCGTTCTGGGGTATGTCAAGGGAATTACGGGAATTTTAGAAACGCTTCATGAGCGTGAAGCTCCCCAAAGACCCCTGGAGCCTCCATGACACCCCATCACACACCCTGAAAGCTCCTGAGACGTCCAAAAACGCGCAAGAGATTATCCTGACCACTTCCAAAACTCCCTGAGACCCCCTAAAACGCCCCTGAGCCCCTTCAATCCCTATGATGGCCCCTGGAACCCCCTGAAAGGCCCTTGAGACCTCCAGAAACGCCCCTTAGACCCCTGAAACATCCCTGAGATTCTCTGAGATCCCTTGAGGCACCCTTGATGCCCGCTGAAATCCATGGAACTTAACTCCCTGCTGGAACGCTCCTGACACCTTTTGGAACTCCCCTTTTTTATAGAATGAGAGAATCTGCTGATCAGATACCCAAGAGGTGGTTCCTCGGGTTATGTGGGGATTGATCCACTTAAAACTCATTCTCTCTCTTCCTTACCTTCGCGGTACTCCCGTTAGGGATGACTTCGAAAAGGGGGACCGTACATGAGTACTCTCTATTGGTAAGCGTTCCACCAGCTACCAGCCTTAAGTTGTCCTCTCTCTCCTGAAAGCTTGAGGGCACAAATTCCCCAAATGGAGGAGAACGTGCCTCTGGCGCCGACCTACTGATACCCTCATCGGTGCGAGCTCTTTGCATACTCCTTCTAGCTCTTAGACAGGATGCGCGTAGTCCTTCGATTTCTGGACACTACCAGTATAACGGTTTGCATCCATTTCTGGGTAGGGATTGCCTTGGCATTGCGGCGTTGCATGCACGGCTTAGGGTTCCGACTAAATCTTTGCTGAATAGGTCGTCGGTGTTATCCTCCATAAGCAATCACTCCACAAATGCCGGCTCATTGAAGCGCGAGGTCAACCATCTACGATAACGATCGATGACCTTCGGCTGTGGCCTTCGTGTCCCACTCTGTATCGCAAGATTGTCACTGTGCGTGTATCCACCGTCGACCCTCTAGCCTGAGCTAGGGTTTAGACCCGGCCTCCAGAAGGTCACATCAATGATGGACTCTGCACCGTTTCCACTGTAGGTTTTTCTGTCGCCTACGTTCGCAACATCCACGTTCATGAACTGTAGTTCAGTTTAGCCTTAGCTTCGAGTAGAGCCCAGGCTCTCTCGTTAGTCTTGCAGCTACCCCACTCAATCACCAAGGCATTGAAGTCTAAACCGATGACCACGGGGCTCAATCCCACTATGTAGTGCGCTTGAATACAAATCTAGCATAGGCGAGAACAAGTATAAAAAGAACCCCCTTAAGATCCCCTGAAACGCACTTGAGATCTTCTGAGCCAAACCCTCCCACCCCCCCCCCACCCCTTAAACACACATGCAACCTACCTTTGCTCCCTCCTAGCAGCCGTGGCCATTGTTACTCCCTATTTCTGTGCAGGGCATACAAAAGGTACATTTTACATAAACGTAGCGTCTCATAAGGGTTTTTGTTGGCTTCAGGGAGATTCCACGAGGGTTTCAGAGAGGTTTTAGATGCATTTCAACTGTTTCTGGAACGAGTCGAACGAGTTTTTAAGGACATTCTAGAGCGCTTGTGGTACATTTCAGGAGATCTCAGAAGGTTGGTCAGGAGGCTCTAGGCGGTCTAACGGAGATATAGGGGGTTTTTAGAGACGTTTCGGAAAGCCTCGTGGAGTTTCAGGGGTCTGAGCAGGTGCATTACTTCAAGGGATCTCAAATTGAAAGACAGTTGAGAAGCCAATGAAATTTCCCATAAGAAAAGATTCTGGAACGGTCATCAATCGGCTTCAGACATCATCAGTGTAGTCTTGCTGAATGCCTGCGCGCATAGCATCTATTTATACCTTATCTTACAATTCCTTTCGTGCATTAAAAATGTTAACAAGCTACATCAGATAAAGGCTCTGTTATGTACTATGGTAGCTGAGCCTTGAATATTAACGATACACACAAATAAAAACTCCCTAAATTTACGATATGAGAAAATATTGGAAATAATTTCGATATAAAGGTGCTTTCTCGTTGTTGTCTGTGTATGAGTTGCATGAATGGCTTCGTAAAGCTTTACGACGATTGAGCCTTGAATATAAAAAGTTGATCGATAAAGAGATAATAAATTGAGTATCTCAGAGGGTTTCGCATGCGGTATCAGAAGCGTTATGAGAAATCTGCATTTCAGAGGGTTCCATAGGCGTTTCAGTGGTTTCAGGAAATCTCAGGAGAATTTACTGTGTTTTCAGTGACCTCTTAGAGGCCTTACGGGGTTTCACAGGATTTTTGAAAGGTGTTTTTGTGGAGCTTCTGAGTTTTTCAGGAGAATTCAGAGGCATGCTAAGGACGATCTTTGGTGTGACCTTGAGAAAGAATCGGTGGGAATTTTATGGTGATTACTGGGAGGATTTCTATAAGCATGTGTAAAAAAATAATTGTTACATTTGGAGAGATATGTAAAACCACTATAATATTAGGAACTATAAGCACGACTTAAGCTAGGTAGATTCATTTTTGGTCATCTCACAACATCCCCCTTCCCCTTGTAGACTTTAGTTCCAAATTTCAGAAATGTGCATGGACCGTAGACTTTTGTCAGAGAAACCCCCCGCTCTCCCCCATCACAGTAATCGTAGTTTAGTGACAGAGCTACAACCCTTGGAGGAATGCCTTAGAAAACTGCTGAAAGAATTTTTTGAGAAATTGTTGAAGGCATTCATGAATGGATTCCCACATAAATGTTATAAGAAACTCGTTGAAAAGTTCCAAGCAGAACCTCTGGAGTAAAATCTAAGAAAATTTCAGATTGAACATCCAGAAGGATCCGAGAATAATCTGCTGAAATTACAGAAAAAAAACTAGAACAGAATGAATTCTGAAAGAAATTGTAGAAAGTATTCCTGATGGAAACTCGAAAGAAATACTTGTAGGAATTAGCGAAGGAATTTCTGAAGGAACTCCGGAAGAATCTCCGAGTAATCTCAGCACAAAATCCTGGAGGAAAACCAGAAGGGACCATGGATTCCTAGAAAGAGGGCCCACAGAATTCCCAGAAGGAGGTAATGAAGAAATCTCGAAAGAAGTTCCAGAAAGGAACGAAATCCAAGAGAAATCTAGTAGGAACTCCTAGAATAATCACAGAAGTAATTATTATTATTATTACTTTATTATAGAGATTTTCAGCCCTAGGCTAGTTCATCGCTTTACCGCACAGAAGAAATGCTTAGAGGAATTAAGTAAAAAATCCCAAAAAGAACTCCTGGGGAATTCCAGAAGGAGCTCCTAGATGAATCGCTAAAGCAACTTCTGGGTGACTCTTAGACGAAATTCCAGGAGAAATCTCAAAAGGAACTCCTGGTTAATCGCAAAAGAAAATCCTGGAGGAAAGAACTGTGGGAGGATCCAGGTTAACGAACTTCTGGATTAATCTCAGAAAAAGTTCTTGAATGAATCTCAGAAAAAAAAATCCAAAAGGAAGAATGTCAGAAGAATCTCGATGAGGAATCCCAGAAGAAACTTCTTGACGAATTTCAGAACGAACCTCAAGAGGAATCATGAAAGGGACCGCTGGAGGAATCCTAAAAGGAAGGTCTGGAGTAATCCCAGAAGGAATTCCAGAAAGAATCCGTGGATGAACTCCTGGAGGGCTCCTCAGAATCTCAAAAGAGGAATTCCTGAAAAATGTTCATGAGGAGTTCCAGTAGGAACTCCTGAAATAATCACAGAAGGAACACCCAAGGGAATCCAAGAAGAAATTTTCGGAGGCATTCTATGGAGAATTTCTGGAGGAATCACTGAAGGAATTTCTGGAAGGATGAATCTTGCAATTCCCGAGAAAATCCCGAAAGGAATTCCTGAAGAAAACGTTGAGGAAAATCCTGTGAGACATCTAAGATTTTCTCACGAAATTGGAAATTTTTCAAATTTTGGGATTTCTCAGAGAATTTGTTTTAGGTTTTTTCCACTTTGAAAATAACTCCAGAATCAGGAGTGCTTTCTGAGATTCCCCGAAGAGTTCTTTAAGAGATTTTTTAAGTAGTTTCTTCCTGTGGTTCTTCTAGAAGTTCCTACTGGAATTTTTCGAAGAGTTCCGTCAGAGGTCGCTGAAGGAGCTGCTTCTGAGATTTCTTTCTGAGTATTCCTCTTTTTGCGATTACCTCCTCCTGGAATACCTACAGGATTTTCTGCTAAAATTCTATCAGAAGTTTCATCTAAGATTTCTCCCGAGATTTTTCCAGTACTTCCTTCCGGGATGTTTCCAGGAATTCCATCTTGAAATCTTTCCGGAAATCTTTCCTAGATTCACCCGAGAGTTCTTTCTGTGATTCCGACAGAGGTTTTTCCATCTGGGATTCCTCCTTTAGTTCTTTTCGGAATTCTTTCCTAGGCGTTTTTTTCCGAGATTTATTCAGGAATGTGTCCACGAAAACCTTGAAAATCTCCAAAAAGTTCTTAAAGAGTTTCTCTCCGAAATTTTCTCGGGATACTTCAAAAACTTCTTCTGAGTTTCCACCTTTCGAGATTCCTCAAAAAAATTTACGCGTGATTTTATCTGGATCAGCAATTCTTTCAAAATCTTAAAGATTTTCTACAGTAACTTCCTAAGAGATTCCTCCAACAGTTTTATAAGGAACCGCTCCTTATGAGACTCCGTGCCAATAGTTTCCTCCACACATTTCTTCTTGGACTCAAGCTTGAAATCCCAGAAACTTCTAGAATGATTCTGGAAGCAATTTGTAGAGGAATCTTAGAAGGAACTCCTAAGGGAATTCCAGTAGAACTCTGAAAAAATCCTGGAAGATTTCCGGAACTCCTAGAAGTTTGTCGGAACTCCTGGAGGAACTCCAAGAGGAATTCCTAAAAAAAATCCTTTTTTTTCTCTCGTTTGTCGGGTGTAGATCACTGCGTCCAGATTTTAGAACTATTGTGATGTACCCTTTTGCTGTGAGGTACGCAAGTTATCTCAGTAACATGTTTGTTACTGAGATACCTTGGTATCGACTGAACTCAAGACCATCTATTATGGATGAATAGAGATCCTGAGTTACAGTATGTGATTCCTCCATTCTGGCGAGACTAGCTTTATAACGCCAACCACGTCCTTGGGAGATATGATCCATATGTCAGCAGGCCCTAAAAAGGACTTGCTGAGAATTTTGAACCTACGTTGGGTGAGTGCACTGCAATAGCAGAGGATGTGTTCTGATGTTTCCCTCTCCTCGTCACAGAAGCGGCAATTTGAGGTTTGGATTGCTCCAATCTTTTGTAGATGTTGAGATCCCTTTTGTTGAGACCTAATAGTTGTTGGGTTTTCTTGGGGTTAATCGTTAGGAGCCTTTTGGATTGACTCGTATGGGGAAGTGCATTCCAGTTTAATGTGATTTGAGTGACCATATATTTGTTCAGTTCTATTTTTACAGAGCAGTCTGAGATCCCGCAGAAGGGCTCAGGGCCAATGAACCTTTCATTAGATCCATTCCTGGCTAGCTCATCAGCAATCTCGTTTCCCTCTAGACTCGTATGTCCTGGGATCCAATATAGGTAGACTCGGTTGCGTATGCATAAAAATCCTGTAACGAGTTCCTGAAATCCCAGATGAAACCTCTTCAGGAATCCCAGAAGTAACACAATATCACGAGGCATCCATGGTCTGGCATTACCTAAAGGGACTGGCCGATTTTTTTTATCACAAGTGCGATTCAGGGGTATTTCACATGGTTTCAGGGGATTTCAGCGACGTTTATGGGTTTTCCGAGGGGTTTCAAAGTCCTGCAGAGACGTTCAGGGACTTGCAGGGACGGTCCATGGAGTTTTCGAGGGGCTTCAAGGTCATTTGAGGGGGTTCCAAGGGAGTTTAAGGGGTTTCTGTGGTGTTCAAGAGGTTTCATGGGATTTTCAAGGGTGTTCCAGAGCGTTTAAGATGTGTTAGGGGTTTCCAGACGTTTTCAGGGGCGTTCCAGATGATTTCCGAGATTTTCATGTTTCATGGGGCTTCAGGAGCATTCCAAGGGCTTTCTAGAGGGCATTTCATACGATATCAGTGGCATTTCAGTGGTGTTCAAGATGATTTCAGGGGCTTTCGAGGGGTTGTAGGGATGTTCAAGGGCGTTTCAGAGGAGTTCCAGAAGTTTTCAAAGCGTTCCTGGAGAGTTCTGGTGGTTTCAGGGCGTTGCTGGAGTACTCAGGAAATTTAAGAAGGGTTAAGGACGTTCTAAAGAGCTTCAAGTGCTTTCAGAAGAACTTTAGTGGCGTTTCAGATATGTTACAGAAAATATTGAACACTGTCATTACCTAAACTGTTGGTGAGGCTGTTGGCAGGCAGGTTTTTTTTTCGAATTCAGGGGCGGTTTAGGAGTGATCCATTCCAGGGGCATTCCACATTGTCTCTGGGGATTTCAGGGACGTTTTTGTGATTTTCAACGTGTTTCAGGGGTGTTCCAGAGGCTTGCATGGACGTTCCAGGGGTTTTCAAAGGGTTCCAAGGGAGTTCACGGGTTTTGAGCGGTGTTACATGGGTGTTCAAGGGGTAGCAGGCAAGTTTCCATTGTTTTAAGGGGAATAAGGGGTGTTCCAGCGCGTTTCAGAGGCAGTATAAGGAGTTCCAGGGTTTTCTAGGCGTTTTCAGGGACGTTCCAGGGGATTTCAGTGGCGTACCGAGGCGAGGGTTCCATGCGTGTTCCAGGGGGTTTCAGGAGTATTCCAAGGGTTTTCTATGAGTTTCATGGGTGTTCCATAGTACTTCAGTGAACTTTCAGAGTGTTCAATGAGATTTCAGAGGCTTTCAAGGGATTTCAGAGCCGTGCAAAGGGTTTTCGAAAGGTTCCAGGGGTGTTCCAGGACGTTTCAGGGGCATTATGGGATTTTCAAAGCATTTTACGGGTGTTCTGGGGGTTTCAGGGCGTTCCAGGAGTATTCCGGAGGATCTCAGGGGGTGTCCGGCCATTTGGCCGAACGCCGTTCAGCCGAATGCCATCTGGATGAATGGGTCGTTTGGCCGTATGCCGATTGGCCAAATTATGATCTGAAGCATTCAAAGGAAGTTTTTTACACTATAATTGCCAATATGATCATCAGAAATATTTCCTTCTTTTAATCATAGGCTATTCTTTCTAGTTTTGCCACTCAGGAATTGGTTGGCAATGAAACTGCCAATATTTTACCAAAAAAAAATTCGTTCTTTGAATCGGAAGCTGTTATTTCCAGTTCACTGATACGGAGAACAGTGGCATGATCCCTTAAGTTCATCATTCATTTTTCGGACGAACAAAATTCGGCCAAATGGTATTCCGTCAAATGACCCTTTCGGCAAAATGGCGTTCGACCAAACGGCGTTCGGGTCAATGACCCAGATCAATCTCAGGGAGTTTCAAAAGGGTGAGAAGCGTCCCGAGCAGAAGAAAATAACAAGTGAATAACATATCAAGGTAAATATTTATCTTAAATACTACCATATCTTGATATGCCCTTCATTAGGTGGTAATAAGAGGCAAAATAACAAAAACGAATACCAAAATTTTGTATAAATAACACCTAGAAAATAACAAGTCTTGTTATTTCAATAATGAATGCATACCTAAAATTTCAATTGCTGTATTTGTTATTCCAAAGTTCTTGAATAACAAACTAATAACATTTCTTGTTATTAAATGTTTCATATGTTCGATGACTTCATGATGTAATAGCAAATCTTGTTCTTCGGTTATTTTCACTGCCAAACTAACAAATACTACATCAATACCAAACTCTGCTCAAATACCTCCAACTGTTATTGTGTTGTTCTCATAACAATTCGTACAATAACGCAGCAATAACAATTTATGTATTAGAGCACATGTTGCTCTTCGCATGGTATTTGTAAGGTATGCCCTTCTGCTCGGGGTTCCAAAGGGTTTCAAGCGCTCTCACAAAAGTTTCAGGGGGTTCTGGAAGGTTTCAAGGACTTTTTAGGGACGTCCAAGGGTCTCATGGGATTGCAGGGGCATTCCAGCAGCATTTTTGGGGGAGGCTTCAAATAGTATAACAAGGAATTTTAGGTGGTTTCAAGAGCATTCAGTTTCAGAGACGAGCAAAGGGGTTCCATGAGTCTTCAGGGTTTGTTCAGAGAAGTTTCAGGGGGCTTAATAGGGTTTCAGAGGTTTTCATAAGGTTTAGGGCGCGTTACAAAACAACCTGAAACCACCTGAAATGCCCTGAAACTCCTTGAACCCTTCTAGTACTCCATCAAAGATTTCCTTCAAAGTCCCCCAAAAGCCTCTTGAATCGTTTTGAAACGCCTTACTACGCATTGAAACTTCGCTGAAATTTACCTGAAACCTCCTTGAGAGTATCCTGGAACCTCCGAAAACCAGTTCCGTTCTATTGAAACGCCCTGAAACCACTTGAAATCCCCTAGAACGCCTTGTAATGCCAATAAACTGGGGAACAGGCTTAGTGTGATGGTTAAAACCCATATCTATCAGGCCGAGAACCTGGGATCGAATCCCGACATATTCACAACATGTGAGTTCTTCCTTCGGAAAGGAAGTACATAAAGCCATGAGTCTCGAGATAAACTAGACTCGGACTAAAAATCCCTTGAAATTCCTCTGAAAGCCTGCTAAAGTCCACTTAAACACCACTTGAAGGTCTTGAAGCGTCTTGGAACTCCTTTCAAGGAATTTGTAAGATTTAAGATCTCACAAATTCCTTGAAAGCGTCTTACTTCTCCAATAAATTAAACGGAAATCCCTTCGGAACTGTGCTGAAATTTCATAAAAAAGCCTTTGTACGCCTCTGAAACGTACTAGAAACTCACCTTCGAATCTCCCTGGAACCCCAGGGATTCCCTCCGAAATTCTTCTGAACAATATGACTTATTTGTATCTCAACTACCAGTGTGAACCGTTCAACAATTGACAAGAATTGATCAACATTTGGAGGAGAATTTGTTTAGCTACATCTTTGAATTTTATTCCAAAAATTCCTGCTGAGTTATTTCCAGAAATCTTCGAGATATTCTTACATTTATTGCTTCAAACTAGCTCTTGAGAATGGTCTAACAAATGACTAAAACCTACTCAACCAACCACTTATCTTCTTCTTCTTTACGTCCCCACTGGGACTTGGCCTGCCTCTCTCCAACTTAGTGTTCTTTGAGCACTTCCACTGTTATCAATTGAAGGGCTTTCTTTGCCTGCCATTGCATTAATTTGTATACTGTGAGGCAATGATACACTATGCCCAGGGAGTCGAGAAAACTTTCCCGACCGTAACGGGAATCGAACCCGCCGTCTCCGGATTGGCAATCCATAGCCTTAACCACTAGGCTAACTGGAGACTCACTTATCACAATACATATTTAATATTCACAACTGACTGAGATTGAGAACCACTGCTCGCAAGAATACGGTAAGGAAATTATATGAACCCTAGATATGTATGCAACCATCACACGACTCTACGGGTACGGGTAGTACTGCTGAGTGATTCCAAGCAACAGCATCAAAATTAAGGAAATTTTTTAATTCATGATTTTCTATTGAACTGAAACTTTGCACAGTTTTTAAGTTCCATCTAAATCGTCATTTTCCGATATCAAATTTTTATTTTGAATCACGACTAACTTTTCAAAAGGGTGTATGTGAAAATGGTTCAAAAATATTCAAAAATCTGCACAGCCAAAATGGTTCGTTCGATTGCAATAAATTTTTCAGCAAAGTTAGATAACTAAATGGTGATTCCTAAGAAAATATACACTGTGAAAAAACATCTTTTTTAACATTAAAAAATATCATTTTTGTCACAAAAACTCAAATATCTCAAAACCCTATCTTTTTACCAACGTAATTTTTTTAGGGAAGACGGTCCATTGTATTAGCAATCTACCATAAAAATTTGGTGATGGTAAACTAATAAACAAAAAAGTTATAACATTTCAAACATTTCACAATTTTCACATTTGGTAAATATTTTTTTCTGTGTAAATTATTTCGATCAGAAATCGCAGTTAGATGCAGATTTTATTGTTCAGCAAAGTTAGATAACTAAATGGTGATTCCTAAGAAAATGTACACTGTGAAAAAAAAATCTTTTTTTAACATTAAAAAATATCATTTTTGTCACAAAAACTCAAATATCTCAAAACCCTATCTTTTTACCAATGTAATTTTTTAGGGAAAACGGTCCATTGTATTAGCAATCTACCATAAAAATTTGGTGATGATAAACTAATAAACAAAAAAGTTATGACAATTCAAACATTCCACTATTTTCACATTTAGTAATAATTCTTTTTAGTGTAAATTATTTCGGCCGGAAAGCGCAGTTTGATGCTGATTTTATTGTTAATGGCCTTGCGTGAGTAAAACAATCTGTTTTTATTATGTATTATGTATATTATATGTACAGTACTGTTCCGATTTTATCACGCCCTCCGCGCATTAGTCGTTTATTGATTAATTTGCTGTTACATTTGAGGACAAGTGTTTTCCCTCTTCTTCAAGATGAATGTTGAAAGCGTGTTTTGCAACGTTAAAAATATTGAAATGGGTATAAATGTTGAAGTATATTTCAAAGCATTTTTGAAAAGAGGCGTGATTAAATTGTTTAAACAGATGTCGCTGATGGTACGGTGGCATGACTCTCTGCACTTAGCACTTCTGGCAATTTCTCAGTTGTTGTCGTTTTCGAACTTCCTGCGCCCTGCTTTACCGATGATATACAGATGGCTCGTTTGTCAAAGTCTAGACGGCAGGACGTGCAAATGCGTAAATTTGTATTCAATTTGGGCATAACCAGTCTCTTTCAGTTTATCTATGAGATTTCGTAACTCTTTTGAACATTTTTTTTTCACAAGCGGTCTACAAGAGAGCGTTGAGTTGAAGACCTTTGAGAAAGCGACTGTTCATGTTGTTCGTTAGATTATAATAAACAAAATCACTTATTAGTTTTAACTGACTAGTTTGGTGTTGTTTGCTTGGACGAAGAAAAAATTTACTATAAAATTTTTATACAGTAAGGTGGCCCACACTTATATGAAAAACAAAAATTTCGAAAAATGCCAAGTCTTACCTTCTAAATCAGTTGTTTTGGAGTCCCAGAAGCTACGTTCAAAATTTGAGCAAAATCGGTTGAGCCTAAGGGGGCGCTCAAAACGCTTGAAGTTTGTATGGGAAAACTTGGCCAAATGTATGCAGAAATTTTAAGTTTTCGAATTTTGCCGCCAGGTGGCGCTGTAAGCGTTCAATAATCAAACCCTTTGGTCTTATTGTAGGTGACTATATGCCAAACAACTTTGTCGAAGACCGCAAAGTGATCCAACTTCTGTGAAAAAAGTTATACCCTTGGTAAAGTGAGGATAAACTTTATTGTTGTTTTTCCAATACATGTAAAAGAATAATATCAATAATGAAATCTCACTACTTTGCCTCACTTTGCCTAGGGTATAACTTTTTTCACAGGCGTCGGATCACTTTGCGGTCTTCGACAAAGTTGTTTGGCATATAGTCACCTACAATAATACCAAAGGGTTTGATTATTGAACGCTTACAGCGCCACCTAGCGGCAAAATTAGAAAACTTAAAATTTCTACATTTGGCCAAGTTTTCCCATATAAACTTCAAGCGTTTTGAGCGCCCCCTTAGGCTCAACCGATTTTACTCAAATTTTGAACGTAGCTTCTGGGAGTCCTAAACAACTTATTTAGAAGGTAAGACTTAGCATTTTTCGAAATTTTTGCTTTTCATATAAGTGTGGGCCACCCTAGTATACAGACAAACAAACGTAACACTGACGAAATTTTCATTGACCACGCCTTTAACGATCATTTTGAATCTTGGATGTGGCTTTCATAACCAGAAGAGTGCCCATCGTTTTTCTTTGCGTTTGACGTTTCACACTAGCGCCTTCTGATGACGATATTGCACAACGCAGTGTTTCGTGAAACATTTCCACCAGGTGGTGGTAGTGTGAACTGGGCGATGGATTTTCACGAAAATTGTTCTAGGCGTTTTGTCTGTTTGTCTGTGGTATGTACCTCTCATGCATTTGTTGTTGTTGAAGTTACTCGCATTTTTCCGATCATAAAGTCTGTTCTCTAAGGGCCGATTTCTTCACCTCGGCTTAACCCGTAAGCCAGGCTTACCCATATAGTTAAACCTGGCTTAACGCCTAAGCCAGGGTGAAGAAATCGACCCTAAGAGGTATTTTTTTGCAGATCAACTAGACGTATACGCGTATATATAAAACTTTTATTATGCAGCTTTCGTCTTCAAAATAAGTTTAATTCCATTTTTCTTATGATCAACAGCTTTTCAACACTATCAAGGGATTTTTTCACCAGTCACGTACAATAAAAAGTATGACAATCTCAATATTTTTGATCACAACACTGGATCGCGTGTAAGGTTCAAATAGATACTATAGTAATTATAAATAATCAAACAAAAATATCATGAAAACAACTTGTTTAATTCATGCGGTAGCCTTTACAATAAAATCAGCATCAAAATATAGTTCTCGAAATAATTTACACAGAAAAAAATTTTTTTTTGTTACTAAATGTAAAAATTGTGAAATGTTTGAAATGTCATAACTTTTTTGTTTATCAGTTTACCATCACCAAAGTTTTATGGTAGATAGCTGATATAATGGGCCATTTTCCCTAAAAAATTGACGTTGGTAAAAAGATAGGGTTCTGAGATATTTGAGTTTTTGTGACAAAGATCATATTTTTTTATAGTAAAAAAAGAAATTTTTTACAGTGTATATTTTCTAAGGAATCATCATTTAGTTATCTAACTTTGCTGAAAAATTCATAACAATCGAACAATCCGTTTTTGCTGTACAGCTTTTAGAATATTTTTGAACTATTTTCGCATACACCCTTTTGAAAAGTTAGTCGTGAGTGAATATGAAGGTTTGATATCGAAAAATGGCGATTTAGATGAAATTGAAAAACTGTGCAAAGTTTCAGATATTTTTGAAATGGTCGCTCAGGATCGACTGACATGACTCCGTGGAATTCCTCTGCTGCGCTCCGTTCGTCGTAGTATTTCGTACGCCTCACTTACCATAGGAACAAGCAGGCACTCGCTCGGTTCGGGCTGGTCGGTACGGTCGCAAGGGGAGCAACTTTTAACGAGTAAGATTCTGATATCGCAATTAAAACAAAAACAACCAATTTGCGTTTGAAACCGAGGAAGACGGCGACGACGACGACCAAGTGAGGCCAGAAGGATGGGTTGTTTCCGAACACGGTATCGAACCCGGGAATTTTGCCGCAGCAGCACCCAGCACCAACGCAGCAGTAAATTAGCATTGGAGACCAATTAGTGGTACTTTGCTGTCTTATCGTGTCTTATCAGAAGAAACCGAGAAGAAGCCGGCGACGACGGTGGTGGTGGGGAAGAAGAAGACCGTGTTCACCGTGGAATGATTAAACAAAAAAGCAAGTAATAATACACGCGTTTCAGATCGTCATGGTGCTGCTCCGTGTCGTATTCGTATTGTTGGAAAGTGAACTTAGAAGAAATGCTTACTAATTAAAACGAGTACGCTGCCCATGCCTAGAGTGTGCCTAGAGTCAGTGAGTGAAGTGCAGTGGAGGACAATCGACACAGTTAGGTACGCTGAATAATACGCTCGTGTGTCAGTCAAACGACCATCGTGCGCGCGCTAATCAACGAAAACGAACCACGGTGTGGTGTTATCTTGATGAAATTGCAATCAACGGAGCTGTCCGCTGGATGGATTTAGATGGTGTCAGTGTTTTTTGACTCTTTTGCCAGGATGATGCGGGCTCGGAGAGATATGATCTTGCGGTAAGCTTCTGGAAGTGCAGTTTTGGGGGAAAATATCGTTGAACTTCATTTTTTGAATTACTACCATGTTCATAGGTGGGGCATGTGTTAATTCAATGTTTACCCAGTACAATCAGTACAACATATAGCTAATCCATCAACTCAGGAGGAATCAGTTCCATCTGCCAAAGTTTCCTTGAAAAATTCTTTAAGGAATTGATTTAGAAAATCCTTACGAGTTTTCTTAAGATCACCTTCTAGAGATTTATTAAAAATCATTAACCCTTCCGTTACCAACCCTCCCTAACGAGAGTGCGAAAAAATACTCTTTTCGTTATAACTTATTTGTTTTTCAATATTTTTCGACCAAATTTTGACACAATAAGTGGATATCCTTCTTATTTAAGGATTTGCTAGGGATTATTGGAATGGCCACCTAATTCCGGAGTTATTCCGGAATCAAAATGGGTCATTCGATTTGGCCATTTTGGAAAAAGTAAATTTTCGATATGAGAGCCGTTCAGTTTTCAGACCTAAGTGCACTAGAATGATAGAAAAATTTGTGTAGAAGCCCATCCCGGTCACTATGTGCCTGGAACCTGTTTTACGGATGTTCCGGGGAGCCGGTTCAGGGGTCAATTTTTGAATATGATTCAATACCATCATGCGACACCTCAAACTTCGTGGTTTTTCAAGATTCTATACTGTTTTGGCGTTGTCTGAAATACTGTTGGCCATTTTGGAACCGGTATTCGGATTTCCCGGGAATCGATTCCGGTGGTTCCGGGGTCAATTTTTCGAAGATGAACACCTGGCATTCCTACGGAAGTTCTTCCAGGAATTCCTCTGGAAATTCCTCCAGGAATTCCTCCGGAAATTTCTCTAGGAATTCCTCCGGAAATTCCTCCAGGAATTCCTCCCAAAAATTCCTCCAGGATTTTCTCCGAGAATTCCTCCAGGAATTCCTCCGGAAAATCCCCCAGGAATTTCTCCGGAAATTCCTCCAGAAATTCCTCCGGAAATTCCTCCAAGAACTCCTCCGGAAATTCGTCCAGGAATTCCTCCGGAAATTCCTCTAGGAATTCCTCCGGAAATTTCTCTAGGAATTCCTCTGGAAGTTCCTCCAGGAATTTCTCTGAAAGTTCCTCCAGGCGTTCCTCCCGGAAACGATTGGTGGAACTCCCAGGAAGAATTCTTGGGGGAACACCCGGAGGGACTCCTACAAGTATTCCTTGACGAACTTCTGGAGGAGCTCTTGAGGCAATTCCAGAAGAAACTCCCGCAAGAATTTCCAGAGAGAATTCCTGGAGGAATTCCCAGAGGAATTTTCGAAGGAACTCCTGGAGAAAATGTTAGAGGAATTCCCGGAATATTTTTTTAAGGAACTCCCGGAGAAATTTCTGTAAGAACTCCTGGAGGAAAATTTAGAGGAATTTCCTGAGGAACTCGTGCAGAAACTTTCGGTCGGAGGAGTCCCTAGAGGAACTTCCTGGGACAACTCCTGGAAGAACTTCTAAAGGAATTCCTAGAGGAACTCCTGGAAGGATTCCGGGAGGAAGTTCTGAAGGAATTCCCTGAGGAATGCTCGGTGGTATTCCCAGAGGAACTCCTGGAAGAACTTACTGGGAGAATCCCTGAAGAAATTTCTCAATGAACTATAGGAGGATTTTTTTTTTGTGAAGCATTAAGTAAAAATTCACAAAAAAAGGAGGAATTTTCGAAAAAACTCCTGGCGGAATATTTTGAGGAAATTCCTGGTGGAATCCTTGGAAAATTTCCCGAAGGAAGTCTCGGAGGAATCCTCATAAAAACTCATAAAAACTTCAGGGGGAACTTCCTGGAGAAATTCTTGGAGGAACTTTCGGAGGAATTCACGGAGGAGCTCCTGAAGGAATCTTTGGTGGAATTTTGGAGATATTCTTTAGGTGATACCTGTTTGAATTTTCGGAAGAAACTTCTGGAGGAACCTCCGGGGTTTGTGGAGGTAACTTGTGCAAGAGCGTTCAGAAGCATTTTACGCGAAATCACCCGAAACGAGTTTTTGGAAAATTCTCTGTAATTAATTTCTGGAGGAACCCTTACAATATCCAGGAAGCATGTCTTAAAGGAATTCTTGGATGAAACCCCGGAATCAAATCACCATAAGCAACTCCTGGAGGAATTCCGAAAAGGAATTCCTCTGACACTTTTTGGAGGAAACTCCTAGGGTAATCCTCGGAATGAGTTTTTGGTAACCTCGCTGGATTGAATAAACTGGATGAACATCCTTCAAATGAAATCTCCTGGATGAATTCCGGAGGGAATACTTTGGAGAGTTTGCGGAATTCCATGAGGAATCTCCGGAAGGCATTCCTGGATGCATTCTCAGAATGAATACCCAACAGTGGCAGTTTCTGGTTAAAAGCATAAATATACGGATAGCAATCACCGGAACCGATTCCCGGGAAATCCGAATTCCGGTTCCAAAATGGCCAACAGTATTTCAGGCAACACCAAAATAGTATAGAATGATGCATCTTGAAAAACCACGACGTTTGAGGTGTCGCATGATGGTATTGAATCATATTCAAAAATTGACCCCGGGACCGGTTGCCCGGAACATCCGTAAAACGGGTTTCAAGGCACGTAGGGACCGGGATGGACTTTCAGACAAATTTTTCTATCATTCTAGTGCACTTAGATCTGAAAACTGAACGGCTCTCATATCGAAAATTTACTTTTTCTAAAATGGCCAAGTCGAATGACCCATTTTGATTCCGGAATAACTCCGGAACCAGCCGCTTATTGTGTCAAAATTTGGTCGAACAATATTGGAAAACAAAAAAGTTATAACGAAATGAGTATTTTTTTTGCACTCTCATTAGGGGGGGTTGGTAACGGAAGAGTTAAAATCATTAAAATTTCCTTAAGAAGTTCTTTCAGAAATTCCTTCAGAAATTTCTCCACTGATTATTTAGATTTTTTATGGATTCCTTTAAGAATTGCCCTATGGCATTCATATTTTTTTTTCAATGATCCTTTAAAAAATTCTCCAGTGGTTCCTTCAGATATGTCATTAAGAATTTCTTCAGAAACTTCAACATGCATTCGTTTTGGAAATTCCCCATGGATCCCTTCTAAAGTTTCTCCTGTTATTACTTCAGACATTCTTCTAGAGTGCCCATTAGAAAATCCTTCTGAATGAATCAGAAGTTTCTACAGGGATTTCTTCATAATTTTATCCAGCCCCAAAGCTGGTTCATCTCCGCATTCAGAAGATCTTTTGAAGATTTTTCAAAAATTCCTTCAATCATCGATTATATTTCAGAAAATATTCCGGTGGTTTCTTTAGGAATTCTTGCAGGTATTTTTTCACGAACTCCTCCGAAGATTTCCTTGAGAATTTCTTCAGGGAAATATCCGCAGGAATGGCTCTAGAAAATCCAACAAAAATTGCACCAGAGATTCTTGCATTATTACTTTCAATGATTCTATAGCAGAAAATACTCCAAAGATTTCAGCAGAAATTCATACAAAAGTTCATTATGAAACTGCTTTTGATTCTGCAGGATGGGATTCCTTTAAAGATTGATGCAGATATTTTTTTTCAGCTGTCTTTCCAGAAATTGCACAACAAATGATAGAGGAATTTTTGAATTTCTGAAGAAATTCCTTAAGGATTTTCTGAAGAAATGCCCAAGAAATTTCTAAAGCACTTTCTGGAAAAATCCCTGGAATAATCCTTGGAGGAATACCTGGAGGAATTTGCCGAGTTACCGCTCTAGAAATTCCTAAAGAATTTCATGAGGAACTTTTGGAAAAAAACCTGGAACTGATTCCAAGGAAAAACTCCATTAGCAATTTCTTAAGCAACTTCTGGAGACATTTCTTAAAGACATTTTTGGGGTAGTTTCTGAGGAAAACCCGGAAGAGGTTTGTAACTGAACACTATGTACAGACATTACTTAAGGAGTTTATGAAGAAACCTCTGGTGAAATTTCTAAAGCAATCCCCGAGAGAAATCCTGGAGATACCTTAAGGGGAAATGCTTGGTAGAATTTTTTGCACAATTTCTCAAGATGTGCTGAAATTTTTAAAAACCAAAGTCCTGAAGGAGTCATTCAAGGAATCCTTGAGAAAAGTTCTGAAGGAAAAGATGTTTTTAAGGATTTAAATGAATATTAGGAAAGCCAAAGAACCATTTCCAGGTACTTTTAGAATTAAGTCTTGAAAACATTCTTGAGAAGTGTTAAGGATTAAATCTCTAGAAAAACTCCTGTAGGATCACATGCGACATGTCTGGAAGAATTCACGAAGAAAAGCCCGAGTAAATCCTAATATATCCTATAATCTGGGGAAAGTTTAGGAAAAATCCCTGAAAAAACTTTTAAAAGAACCTTTTGAGAATTTTCTAGAGGAATTTCTTGAGAAATGTTATGCAATAATTCATGGAGGAATTATACAGGTAATGTCCGAGGAAATCCTTGGAATAGTTCTCCCAGAATAACATGTGGAGGAAAACCTAAAACAAAATCTCTCCGGAAGTCCAAACCGTAAAAAAACAAGATCACGAAACGTCAAAGACTAAGAAAAATGTATTCTACCAACCATGGCTTGCAATGTCCCCCTTCACGGTGTGTCCACAAATTTGTTTCAAGTCTCCTCCAGGAGATTCTTCTGGGATTTTCAGGGAGTTTTTGATGAGATTCTTTCTGAGATTCCTTCAGATGGGGGTTGAGGTTTCAGGAGTTTTTTTTCTGAGATTCCCAAAGAGGTTCCGCCTAGAATTCCTTCAAGAGCTTTGGCCAGGATTCCTCCAGAAAGTACCCCCGGGATTCTTCCAGAAATTCTATCCTGGATTTCTTAAGGAATATTTTCTGAGATTACTTCAGGAGTTTCTTTAAAACTCCTTCCGAAGTTTCTCTTGAAATGTGTTCTGAAGAATTCCTTCTAGGACTACCGCAGTCATTTTTCCTAAGATTCTTCAAGGCTTCTCTACAAATATATTCTTGGGTATCTCTAGGATTTCCATATGTGTTCTATTCCTCCATCCGGGATTCTTTTTGGAATTCCTTAAAAAATCCTTTTGGGATCCGTTTTAAGATTCCTAAAAGGTTCCTCCAGGAACTCCTTCAAGATATTCTTCAGAGATTACTTCTGGGACTTCAAAGGGTTTTCTTCCAGGATTTCTCAAGGAGTTCCGGGAACCCTCCAGGAACATCATCATAGATTCTCCCTATAATTTCCTTCAGAATGTCTTCAGAAGTTTTTTACTTCCAGAAGGTATTCCTGGTAAATATTCGTGGGAATTCCAGTAATTTTACCCAGGATTTCTTCCTGGATTACTCCAGGAGTTCTCTCCGTCGTCTTCCAGGTGAGACTTTCAGGATTTCTTCATGAATTCTTTCTGAGATTCTTCCAGGAATCTCACAATAACTTCTTTCAGTATTCCTCCCAAAACTTATTCGGAATTCTTCCAGGAGCTCCTTCCGGGTACTACTTTTGGGATTGCTTCAAGAACTGCTTCCATGATTCTGCTTCTCGAATTTCGTCAGGAACTCCTTCCAGGATTAATTTGGAAATTTTTTGGGTCTCTCTCTCCTATTGAATTGTTATGGTAATTTATTTAGGAATACACCCACGGTTTTTTTTTTAAATTATTTGTATAACTCCCTCAAAAATTCTCCTTAGAACTTATTCAGGATTTCTTTTTAAGATTTCTCCAGGTATTTTTCCAGGAGTCTTCTAAGGAATTATCCCAAACATATCTCAATGAACTTTTACAAGGAATTTCTCTCAGAAGTTAAGCTGCGAATGCTTCTTCTAAGGATGCATCGTGGAACTCTTTCAAGCTTTAGTTTTTGAACATCTCCCACGATTTTTCCATGGACTCCTCCAAGAATTCTTCTGAGGACTCATTCAGGCATTCGTTGTATAATTCCTTTTGGCATAACTCCTAGGATTCCTTTTAGAGATTAAAGTAATTCCTACCAGAATTCTTCAAACAATCATTCGAGGAACTTCTAAATTAATATATGCTGGAATGCTTTCTAAAAAACTTCGGGAGTTCTTCTAAGAATTATTCCACGAATTCCTTCAATGGTACAATTTTAAAAATCTACCAAGAGAATTCTTTCAATGGTTCTCCAGGAATTCTCCAAAGATTCTTCAGAATTTGTTCGGAAATTCTTCCAGGAGTTACTCTGGGAAATTCTTCAAAATGCTCTTTCTAGAACTCATCTTCAGATTCCTCCGGCATTATTCGAAGTATTTTCTCAGACATTTTTCGCTTGCTAAACACAGAATCCGCGTGGTAATGATGGTTGTAGCAACCGCGTGATGGGTTATCTAATAGCTTCTTGAAGCATTCTTTTGAAAAACTATCCAGAATTCTTCAAAGGACCTTTCCAAGCATTCATTCAAGAATTTCTCCAGATTTTCTTATAAAAAAAATACAAGAATTGTTTTACAAACATTTCCTAGAAATCCTTAACAAAATTATTCCAGATTCCTCCGGTAATTCATGAAAGGCCTAGCCCAAAATTTTCATTTCAGGATTTCTCAAGATTTTTTTCCTAAGATTATCTTAGGAATTCTTCAAAGGACTCCTCCAGACATTCTTCCAAGAAGATCTCCAAGAATTCCTTCTGTAATTCTTTAACATTCTGGATTATTTTTCCGGTGATCC
The DNA here is from genome assembly GCF_035046485.1 of Aedes albopictus. Lineage (NCBI taxonomy): Eukaryota > Metazoa > Arthropoda > Insecta > Diptera > Culicidae > Aedes > Aedes albopictus. The sequence goes on along the minus strand of NC_085136.1, from coordinate 65,872,275 downwards.
GAAAAATCCGATCGTTTAGTATGAGTAGGTAGTACTAACACTCTTACGCCAAAAGTATAAGAGTTAGAATATGGCGTCCTTGGTAATAATTGTAGGAAAACAATAATCTACAAGTTTGTCGAACACCACATTTTAATATTAGGCTTCTGAACTGAGTTATAGACAAATGAGTCAAATGATTGCCAGATGATCGAAAACATCCTTGCCGCATATAAGTGTATTATGCTCGGTTCTATCGCCGGGGGCACATATGATTCCTAAGTCCCATTTAAAGGCACATTTTCTATTGTTTCCAGGAATTCTCAAGAAAAATATCTGAAGATTTTTCCAATACTTTCCAAGAATTTCTTGCAATTCTTCCAAGAATTCTCATGAGGATTTCTACATAGATTCTTCAAGGGGTTTCTCAAGAATATGTTGTCGATAAAAACGTTCGGTAGTCGGGGCCCGTAGCGTAGTGGCTACACGTTCACTTCATAAGTGGATGGTCATGGGTTCGATCCCAGCAATTTTTCGTCAGCTGCTCTTCCCCCCGAGAGCGGGGTCAGGTGTCCTCTCTTCTGAGCACCTATGCTCTAACGAACCCAGAAACTTGGATATCGGCTAATGGCAGTTCATAATGGACCCCCAATCGGGCTGGAAATGGAACAGGAGCCACACAGCAACATCGTGCTCATCATTCTACCACGGTCAGGGTAGAAAAGTGACAGCAGCGCAAAGGCTACCAGTTCGAATTAGAATTAGTGGAATTAAAATAGCGCTGTACAAAGTGTAAGTGCAGCCGCCAATTGGAATCGCTCACGTAGTGCCCTAGTGGACATAACAGCTGTAAATTAGTTGTTAAGTGGTCGAAGAATTAAAAAAAGTTCGGTAGTTCTTTCAAGGATTTGTTTAGAAATTCATTCAAAGATTACTCTGTAAATTCTTCCAAGAATGTCTTCAAGAATCCCCAAGAAATCTTTTCAATTTTTGTCCTTGTGTTTTTCAACGAACTTTTAAGAATTTCTCAAAACAATTCTTCAAAGAAATCGTTCAAGGGCTAGCTTTGTTATTCACCCAAGAATTCATCCAAAATAATAAAACGATTCCTCCAGAAATTTGTCCTCTGATTAATCATGTTATTTTCCAAGGTTTTCTTTGAAAATCATTTTACAAATTCCTGCCAAAAATATTACAAAAAAAATTCTAAATGTTCTTCCAAGCTTCATTTAAAAAAAACCCAAATTAATCCACCTAGTGGTGATAGTGCCTTTCTCGTCGAATATGTTCTCACGATCTTTCCGTCGACGTAAGTCCTGATTTTTTTTTTAAGAAAAGCAAGCATTTTATCAAAGCCATCATTGAATTGACATAAAACATATTGATGGCACATAGTCGTTATGTTTAACGTATAAGCGAGCTGAGTAATGTAAGACTTCTCAGTTGACTGCTTGAGCACCTTTACCAACACTGGAGGCTGATCAATATCAAGACGATTCTAACAAGCTAAGATGTAACTTTTTACGCAATCACAGATCACTTTGCGGTCTTCGACAAAGCTTTTTCGGCACATTTTGGGCTTTATTCTATTGACCGTTGAAAACAAGAATGATAGGTAGTAATCCAAGCAACACATATGTTATATAAAAGTTACGACAGCGCAAGTTTTGGTTGTATAGAATTTAATTTGACGTTATTCCAGTATAATGTTAGAATTACGTCAAATTAACTTCTATACAACCAAAACATGCGGTGTCGTAACTCTTATATAACATGTGTGTTGCTTGGGAAGTATAGTGAGACGTCTGTTTATATGTGGGTTTAATTTGTCAAGGATTTGTTCTCTTACACATATTTATCGCTTGCATTGATTTTATTTACTTTCGTAGTTCCGGAGATGTACCAAACGCTGGTTGTGCGTACAACTCTACCGGCAGTCTCTAATGTGGTATGAGCCTATTTTCTAGTTAACCATTCATCAGGTTATTAAAAAAAAGCCGTGATGTAGTGTATCGCATGGTACATTTAATTACTATAGATGCGGTACCGGAACAGGTTCCGGAGCACTACCGGGTCTCCCAAATATAGCCTGAGACTATTTCATTGCTAACGAGTATTAGGTTGCCTAAAAACATGATTAGCTTTATCTCATTCATGGGAATGGATCACTTTTACATTTGACCACTTCTAGTGGGACACCCAGAACTGGTTTCGGGACACTACCGATTGTTCAAAATATGATCTGAGGCTATGTTCTTACAAATCGATCATTGTGTTATCAAAAAAGCTGCTATTTCATGTACTGTCATACCCTGCGTATTCATCACTCTTTAATACGACATTTTTTTTATTCGACAATGTCACAATACGAATGATCCGATATTGTGCTGTTACTCACACCCGCAGCGGCTCCTCGTGCAGCTGCTACTTCCGGAAGTTCAAATTTGGTGCTTTGCGACACCTGATCCGTTTTGTGATCATCCGCAGTGAACTTCGGAAGTCAACAATCGTAAAAGGAACATGCTATCAATTCGTACCACCACAATATCTGTAGGATTTGTATTCAAAAACAATTCCTACGATCTAACCAAAAGCTAAAATATAGTTAGTTTATATTAAAATTTTACCTAGGTGATTTGACAGCAATCATTATCGAATTAGCGTGGTTTTATGGTACCACACGCATGGGTTTGGTTCAATTTCACATTTGACCGCTTTCGGTTCACATTTTATCACTTACCGATTGTCCCTGATGTGGTCGTAGACTAGTTTCATGCAAATTGTTAGTCAGTTTTCCTAAAAAGTCGCAAATTGATTGGTTTGGTTCACTTATATATTTGGCCATGTCAAGCGGGACATCCAGAACCGGTTCCGGACACGACCGGTTCAGATATGTTTTGAGAATATTTTCCTGCTTCTGTTCATCAAAATAACAAAAATGCCACTATTTGATATGTCGCATGCATGGGTTTGGTTAATTTTTATACTTGGCCACCTCCGAAGGGACATCTGGAACCGGTTCCGGAACACTACCGGTTCCAATATGGTTTAAAAATACTTTCCTGCTCACTGTTCATCAGATTATCTAAATAGCCGCGGTTTGATATGTCGCATGCATGGTTTTGGTTTAATTTTATTGATTGATTTGTTTTTATTAAAGAGACTTTCAGCCCATACGGTTGAATTTTATATTAAGCCGCTTCTGGCGGACACCTGGAACCGGTTCCGAAACACAACCAGTTCAGATATGGTCTGAGAATATTTTCCTGCTTACTGTTCATCAGGATATCAAAGAAGCCACTATTTGATATGTCGCATGCATGGGTTTGGTTAAATTTTATTCTTGGCCACCTCCGGCGGGACATCTGCAACCGGTTCCGGAACACTACCGGTTCCAATATGGTCTGAGAATGTTTTCCTGCTTACTGCTCATCAGGTTATCGAAAAAGCCGCAGTTTGATATGTCGCATGCATGAGTTTAGTCCACTTTTATGTTTGGCCACTTCCGGATGGACACCCGGAACCGGTTCCGGGACACTACCGGTTCAGATATGGCCTAGACTATTTTTCTGCTTACCGTTCATCAAGTTATCGAAAATGCCGTAGTTTGGTGTGTCGCATGGATGGGTTTGTAGTGTTTTCATATCTGGGTCCTTACTGGGGTACCGGTCCGGAACACCTAAATGGCCATATCTCCGGAACGGCTGGAACGATCCGAACCATTATCAATAGGAAACAATGGGACCAGATTCCGCGTCGAATGAACCGTCGGTCATTAAAATCGGTTGAGGTTTACTGCCAAAAAGTGATGTGAGTTTTTTTGTACACACACATACACACACACATACACACACACATACACACATACACACACAGACATCACCTCAATTCGTCGAGCTGAGTCGATTGGTATATGTGACTTGACCCTCCGAGCCTTCTATCAAAAAGTCATTTTTGAAGTGAACATATAGCCTTTCCAGTACACTTAGTGTACGAGAAAGGCAAAAAGAAATTCCTTAAAAAATTATTCTTACTTCCAGTAGTTCTTCCACTGATCTCTACAGGTATACTTCCAAAGATTTCTCAAGCATTTCATTCTAGGATTTTCTCAGAAATTCTTTCACAAATTCTTCTAGGCAACTTTTTCAAGATGTATTTAGGAGTTCTTGCAAAAATTGTTCCGGAAATTCTTCCAAAGGAATTTTTTCGAAGATTTTTTCCGGAATGCTTACGAAGACATCTCTGGGATTATTTTTAAATTCTCCCAAGGATTTCTTCAGAAATTCTTGTTGAGCTTTCTACAGAAGTTACTAAAGAAATTCTATGTAAGAAGTCCTACAAGTGTTCTTGGTTGAACTTATGAAGAAATCTTCGAAAGTATTCCTGTAGGGATTTTTTTTAAGAAATCCTTGAAGGTATCCTGTGCAAGAATTAGTTGGGAGTTTTCAGGATAAATCCGTGGACATATATGTCATTATTTCTGGAATCTTAGAGGACTTCTGGAAGATCCCCCGGAGAAATTCTTGAAGCAATTCAAGAAACACTTGCAAAAAGCATAAAAAGAAGTTATTAGAACAATTTCTGGAAGAGTGCTAGAGTTCCCAGTTGAAGATGTCGTGCAATATATATTTAATTTATTTTGAAGAGATGCTCTTGAAAGAAATTCCTGGAGGAAGTGCTAAAAAGCTTCTGGATTAATCTCAGTAATGAAGCTTGGAGAAATTCCTAGAAGAGTTCTTTGAAGTCTTTCTGGAGAATTCATTGGAAGATTGTTAGGAGGAATCCTTGCAAATACCCGGATAAACCACTTAAAGAAGTTCCAGAGATATCATTGGAAGAATTCGAGAATAATTGTTTGAAGGATTTCTATAAGAATTTCTGAAGGAGTCTTTGATTTTTCTAGAGGAATCCAACGATGTTTCACGTCACCTTAGTGAAACTAAGATAAATGCTACGATGCCCATGAAAGACACGTCTGGACAGTTACTGACCGACCCGGCTGACCAGTTGAAACGCTGGTTCGAGCACTTTAAAACCTTTTTCAAGTGTCGGTCACGCCATCAACACCTCAACATGATCCGCCAAGTGTTCGACGCATTACCCGTGTCAACACCGAAGCTCCATCAGTGCAGGAGATAGAAACAGCCATCCGTAGTATGAAATCTAACAGAGCGAATCAATGAATTCCAAGAGTCTCTCTACCTGGTGTTTATTGATTACGAAAAAGTTTTCGACCGTCACGGAAACATATGGGAAGACCTCAGGCGCAAAGGTCTCCCTGAGAAAATCATCGGCCTCATTGAAGCACAGTACAGGGCATTTTCGTGCAGAGTACTGCACAACGGTGTTTTGTCCGATCCCATCGGGGTCGTTGCTGATGTGAGGCAAGGATGTATACTATCACCGCTACTGTTCCTCATCGTAATCGACAAGATCCTGGTAGGTGCGATTGATCGTTAAGCAAATCGTGGGTTGCTGTGGCAGCCCATTACCATGGAGCACCTAAATTACTTCGAACTGGCTGATGACGTTGCTCTCCTAGCTCAACGGCGCTCTGATATGCAGAGCAAGCTCGATGATCTTACCAATCGTTCCTCAGCGGCAGGTCTTACCATCAACGTCAACAAGACCAAAGCGTTGGATGTAAACACGGTCAACCCTTCCAGCTTTACGGTAGCTGGGCAATCAGTGGAGAATGTTGACAGCTTCCAATATCTTGGTAGCGAAATGGCGACCGATGGTGGCACCAAGATCGACATAGGTGCACGGCTCAAGTAAGCGAGGGCTGCTTTTGCGAGTTTGAGAAATGTATGGAAAAACAACCAGATTAGTCGACGCTCCAAAATTCGAATTTTCAACTCCAACGTGAAATCTGTGCTGCTATACGCCAGTGAAACCTGGTGTGTATCAGTGGAGAATACTGAACGGGTGCAGGTCTTCATCGATAGATGCCTGTGGTCAGGGCCGGATTTAAGGGGGGGCCAGGGGGGCCATGGCCCCGGGCCCCCACATTTCAGGGGCCCCCACAAAATGTTACTTCAAATGGGAACCGAAAAAAAAATAGTGCTAGAAACATCTTGATTTAATTTTTATCACAAGTACTTCTACTCTCAAGATGTGTGTGAAATATTGTGCTTCAAATTAGAAAGAAGCAGATGTCTGCCTTTTAATAAAATTTCAAACTTTTCCAGAAAGTAGTTAAGATTTTTATGGTTTGAATTGATGACTCTTGTGAATGGCACAAGTAATTTTAACGAAAATATATGAGAAAATCTTCACCTGATTTCTAAATGAAATCTTGAACGCTATAGAATAGAGAGTCAAAAGGTTTCTGCTGACAATTCGTGCTTATTTCGGTCGAAAATTATTGGTGTTATTAAAAAAAAGAAAAAGCACTTTTCACCAGAATGACGAAAAAGCGAACAAAACCAGCGTGTCCGATTGTCATAATTGACTATATAAACAATCGGACATTCTTATTTTCTTCGATTTGTGAATCATTTTGGGAAAAGTGCTTTTTAGTTCTGGAGCCTTTGCCATCCTCAATTGAGCCTTAAGATTTGCAAGTTTTCCCACCAGAATAAAGAAAAGTTTTCATTGTAGAGTTTGATTTCGCTTACCAAACTTATAAATTATTCAAATCGAACTCCAGAATTGTTTAAATATTTCTTTGAAGGAACAAGCAAAAATTTTAGGTCGGATTTAGGCGGAGATCAGATCCGATTTTCTTCAATATGATTAAACCCATGACGAATTTTTCTTCCTGGCTTGAATGTGTAATTTAAGGCGAACTCTTAACAAATCCGTATGAAAATTGCAGTAGATATTTGTGGAGAAATTATTGAAAGATCCTGAAATATTTAAAGTTTTCCAAACCATTTTTGTTTAAATTGACTATAAATTCGTCCGCCGAAGAATATTATGAAATTTTACTTATATTTCTATTCAAAGTAAAACAGAAATTCCATCAGGAACTCATTATCGATTTCCGATGAAATTTTTTCAACAGCTTTTAGTAGAATTTCCGCTTAAATACCACTATGGATTTTTTGTTTCTTGAAGTTTCACAAGGAGTTCTTAACAATTATTCTGCACCAGAAACTCCTCCCGAACTCGCGTTAGGAATGTTTATGCTTAAGTTCCACAAAAAAAAGAAACCTGGTAATCGGTCAGCAACTCTATACATGTCATCAATGATTCCGCCAGAAATTCTATTTCGAGGTTGGCCTTAAAGATAGCGCTATAAATTTTATCTGAAATTTATCGAAAATGTATCCTATGAAATCTATTTTTAAATTTCTTAAAGGACTTTCCCGTGAATTTCTACTTGATCAATGAAATCTAATACAGTAGACGTTCGCTCGGTGCAAACGGTTTAACTGCAGTGCTTTTTAACTGCATGTCCGCTAAGTGCAACAATTTTGCAGTTATCACACCGCTATCTGTCAAAAACAAAACGTCAACAGAGTTGCGATGTTTTTTGGATGCACTACAGCTGCATTGCGATGTTTTTGAGTGCATTCTGGCTGCGTCCAACAGCAATTGACAACTGTTTGACGGCTGTCAGGCGTTGCAGTTAGCGAATTTTATTCGGTAACTGAAACGTAAACATGTTGCACTTATCGAACGTCTACTGTACTATGAACACTCTCGGATAAAGCGTAATTTACTTGATAAAATTTCTTTTACTTCAGACTAGATTTTCATATCTGGATCTCTGTTATGCTTAGTTTATAGTAGATGCCTTAATTATGGTTACGCTTGTTAAGCTAGATTATCATTTCTTCAATAACAACCCTTATTTTTGGAAGAATTTTCCATATTTTCTGGATTTTTCTACAATGAAAAAAAAAGTATCCTCTAAAAAGAGGGCCCCCACAACACTGTGGCCCCGGGCCCCCACATTTGTAAATTCGGCCCTGCCTGTGGTATATAATTCGTGCATGGTGGCCTCACAATTGGATCTCCAACGTAGAGCTCCATCGTCGATGTCATCAAAAGCCAATAGCGACAGAAATTCGGGAGCGAAAATGGAGGTGGGTCGGCCACACTCTCCGCAGGGGTGGAAACGAAATCTGCAGGCAACCGTTAGATTGGAACCCAGCAGGACATCGCATCAGAGGCAGACCCAGAGGCTCAAGGCGGAGCAGCCTCAACAACGAAATCAAGCAAGTCGTACCCAGGACTGAAAGTAAATAGTAAATGTTGAACTCAAAGTTGGCGTCAAATCTTTCCAAATCAAGTTGAATTGTACAACCAAATTTTAAGCAATTTGGCCTACAAAAACCTTCCTCCTTGACGAAGAGAACAAACCTGCCGAGGATACCCTTAGTCACCCTATTCAAAATCTTCTCTTATCAGCATTACCTCCTCCGTTCAATCGTATCGCATTCACCGTTTCTAATTTTAAATACAGAGATAAATCAATTTCCAGATGAAAAGATATTCTTCAAAGGAAGATTTACTGCCCACGATAGTGTCATACGTGAGGTGAGATTGAGCGATTGCTCACTGGGCGACCTGGTGAAGATTGGGAGATGGGTGAGTATAGAGTACAGCACGTGTCCTGTCACGGAGGAGATATTGGACCACTAGTAGGTAGTGATAAAGTCACCAAATCGCAGCACAGTTTGACTCACATTCATTTGTTGTTCTCTTACGTCGGATTGTTTTCGCTCAACATTAGTCGAAACACCAGCTCTCAAAGGGGTGTGTAGGAGATTCAGCCACACGATCGTGATGTTCATACACGCGAATCACGGCGCGGTGGTGGCGGCGGCAACTGCACGATAATGTTTCCCGTTGCGCTATTTGCAGCCAGATGCAAATCGTTCTAAAATTGCCCCGGTTTTAATTGACGAACGACGGGGATTGGTGGCTTGTGCGCTGCCTGGTTGTTCAATGTTCAGAGTTTATGATGGTCACGATTCGAATTTGAGTGTCGGTTGAGTTGATTTTAGATATTGCCGAAGGAAGGTGGCGATTGGAATATGAGTAATTGTTGGATTTACTGCACCCAATGAACGGGTTGAGGATATTGCTGTACTGAAATAAGTCATTCAATTATAAAAGAACCAGACAATAAAAATCCAACCAAATCTTCTTCCTAAGCAGAAACAAAAAAAAAAGATTTTCATCGAATAAAAAAATCCTTCGGATATATTTCCAGGAATTTCTTTGTTACGCCTCCAAAAAGTAGGTTTTTTTTTTATCTAATTCCCGTTTAACTAAGCGCAATCGAATAATGATCGATTTTATATTTGCACCTTGCCTAATGTGTCATGGTCAATTTGGAAAAAAATACTAATTTATAAATTAGCTTCCTTTCAAGTATGACAGAACTACAATTTTCTTAACATAATAATATAGAATAATTACCCTTCGAGTTCTGGTTTCGTTTAGTCTACGTCTATTTCGGGTACAACCTGAATTCAATTCCCGCCACACCTTCTACGTGACACTATGGTCATAGGATGGTTAGAAACTATGATCGGACCATAGGTATTTTTTCAACTAGTCGGTATTTTTTTTCGCAATCCAAATCGAATCATGTGTTCAAATTACTTTTGAGCAGAAAGCTTTTCAATTGAGATGAATGTAGCTTTGGGATAATGGCCAAAATATTTCAATTAACCCTCTACTACCCAAATTTTTGATTTTGATCTAAATATCATTTTTCGTCATCTAAAATCGAGTTAAACATGTTTTGGAAGATGATTCTTTTCAATTCTCGATTTCGTGAATTTCAGTTTTTGATTTTTCTAATTTTTATTTTTAAACATCCCCACACTTTTATATTTTTCCTGGAAGCCAATTTGGGCAACGGATTTTTTGAGATGAAAATATTTTGAGATTTTGTGATTGTTGTTGAAAAATTATTATTTTTTTTTTCACAGAAAATTTTATTTTCCGTGTAATTTTAAGGAAAATAATTTTAGAGTGTATTCGATTCTCTTAAACTATTAAACAAGGATAGAATGATTTGAAAAAAAAAAAATAAAATATGTTAATTGTAGCGATTCAATACAAAATAAACAATGACTTCTAAAAGGTGACTGAAACATCAATTTTTCAATGATTTTTAAAAAATGTAAAAACGCTTTAAAATACACCAAAAACCATTTTGAGATAAACAGAACAGTCCTAAATATCAGCCAAAAATATAAAAAAGTTGATTTTCCACGAAACAAAAATTAGAAAAATGCTCAAACTATACCCCGTCTAAAGGCGGGATTGGGTATTAGAGGGTTAATATTTTTGCCCGCCAGATCATAATATGCCATCACAGTGCTACGAAGAAACCTGTCTCTGTAGTTGTGAAATGCGATGTTTCGTATGTACAAAATCTACATACATATTTGCTTGCATCCTGGCTAGATGAAGACAACTGCAAACAAACATTTTACCGACGGGAAAAGCGATTGATTTGATAAATTGAACAGCTTTTATCGCATTGTGTGCCACAGAGTTTTTATTGGGTTTGAATTGAAGGTCAGTTCGACCAGTGAATCATGGCGAATTGAAAATTTTATGGTAAGGTAGCTCCTGCTTTGGTGCAGTTGCCTTCGTCGTACTCAAAACGAGAAAAATTTCAACTCGTAGGTAAAGTGGAATTGAAACGTGGAATTTTGTGTAATTATTCGATGTTCAGTGCTGTAGGTGCTGGTTATTAATAGTCTACATCTTTTTGCTTCCATCTGATGAGCCATTGGCAAAGGCAAGTTGGAATATCTATAGCTATTTGCTATTTCCCGTCTGACATGACGGGAATCAGCGCATATGACGAAGTAGATTTCTACCCTCCTTCTGATATTTGTCGAACAGTACCTGCTGAGATTATTTACTAAGTTCTTTCTGTGATTGCTCCTGGAGATCCTTCCTTGATTTTTCCAGAAAATGGATAGTGTGGTGATTAAAATGTTGGACTAAGCTAGGGTCCAAAGCGCACGTTTTTCTGAGTACGAAATAATTTTATTGCGTTCTATAAGGTTTGTTCGGCAGTCAAACAAACCAAACAGTTTTAATTTTCGTGTATAAATAACCGTTCAATCGATAGAACGCACATTTGCACACGTTTTGCACATTTTTTGCACAAACTTCTAATGCATTTTAGGTATAGCTTCCTGGCACAAACGAATTCCTTCAGATATTTCTTCCCTGAGGTTACTCTTGAAGTTTTAATGAGTATTTTTTGTTAAGAAGTTCCATCAAAAATTCCTCAAAACTTTTTTCTGGATTTTTTTTACTGGTGTTCCTTTTGAGATTTATTTGAAAATTGCTCGTGGTGATCCTCAAGAAATTTCTTCCTGAATTACTCCAGAAGGCCTCTTTAACCCTCTAATACCCAAATTTTTGATTTTGATCTAAATATCATTTTTCGCCATCTAAAATCGATTTAAACATGTTTTGGAAGATGATTCTTTTTAATTCTCGATTTCGTGAATTTCAGTTTTTGATTTTTCTAATTTTTATTTTTGAACATCCTCTCACTTTTATATTTTTCCTGGAAGCCAATTTGGGGTACGGATTTTTTGAGATGAAAAATTTTTGAGATTTTATGATTATTGTTGAAATATTATTATTTTAAATTTTTTTCACAGAAAATTTTGTTTTCCGTGTAATTTTAAGGAAAATAATTTTAGAGTGTATTCAATTCGCTTAAACCATTAAACAAGGATAGAATGATTTGGGAAAAATTTAAAATATGTTAATTGTAGCGATTCAATACTAAATAAACATTGACTTCTGAAAGGTGACTCAAACATCATTTTTTCAATGATTTTTAAAAACTGTAAATACGCTTTAAAATACACCAAAAAATATTTTGAGATATACAAAACAGTCCTAAATTTCAGCCAAAAATATTAAAAAATTGATTTTTCACGAAACAAAAATTACAAAAATGCTCAAACTATACCCCGTCTAAAGGCGGGATTGGGTATTAGAGGGTTAAGATTCGTCAGGATTTTGTTTTTGAATTTTTTACCGAAAGATTTTCTTAGTATATTTCTTTTGTAGAATTCCTTCGGACATATCTTCTGATTTTTTCCTGGACTTTTTTTCTGTGATTCCTTCAGCGGATGAGAAGTTTCAGAATTAGCTCCAGGGAAAACTCCACTAGAATCTTCTTGAAGAATCTCGAAAAGTCATTCTTGAGGAATCATAGAATAAGTATCTGGAGGAATTCAAGAAAGAATTCCTAATGTTCACATAAATCTAGACCTGCACTCATGTTTTACAGAGAAGTCGGCACCTGCATAACTTGGTAAATAAATTCAGTGACCTCTGCTGTACATAGAAGTCGTCTCCATTTTGCTCGGTCCATGGCTGTGTGTCTCCAGTTTCGCACTCTGCGAAGGGTCCGCAGATCGTCCTCCACTTGATCGACCCACCTATAGCTATAGTTCACTGCGCACCACGTCTCTTGTACCGGTTGGATTACTTTCGAGAACCATTTCAGTTGGGTTGCTATCCGACATCCTGAATCCTGATGACGTGACCCTTGCAAATGAATGAATGCTAATTTGACTTGAAGAGTGTCCTTGCGTGATACCACGGGTAGAGGTGTAGTACTGACGATCAGGAGTATTGCTGGAACATCTATACGATATCAACATTTGAGTTTTCAAACGAATAGATCGCTGCTTTTGGTTTGATCTTTTAAGATCTAAATATGATATGATGCTGATATTCCAGGAGTAAATTTATGATATTATTTTTAGATTTTTTATCTCTAAAATCAATCTAGTGAACATCACAATTTTATTTCCAAATCAAAATATGCTATTTTTCAGCTCTTTACCTCTATCCGGGACCTGACTACCTTAAGGAAACATATATTTTATACATTAGTGTCTTTATGTTGGATGATGATTAGAACGAGATGATGAATAATATTGCACTGGTTCCCTCCCTACCGTATGGTGGCTCCAAAGAGGAATAGGGCCTGCATCTCATGAGTAAATTATTGAGCTGGCGAATGTCTTCCGTTTCCCTATCGCGGTCTAAGAACCGATTCTCCCCCATTGTAACGACAAAAAACATCACAGTTCTTAGCCGGGTAACCAGAGTCGCTATACGATCATTCATCTTTTGTTGTCAATCTGCAATCGAATTGCTAAAGAATCCAGTAAATTCTGCGCATATCATTCCAGTCCATGCTATTTTTTTTCGTTCTATGGATAAGCATTCGTTTTATTTCTGCTAATGTTATCCTTTACAGAATACAGCTATCTGATCCGCTTGCATTCGGTTTAATCCAGAAAGAATCAGTAGAACGGTGCCAGTGGAACAAACGGAGAGTTCTTTAATCAGACTGAAAGATGAATCTGCGAGCTGGAAATTTATCCAGAAATTCTTCCTCAATGATTTCAAGAGTAATTATTTCAGGGATTATTGTTATTTTTGAATTCCTCTTGAAATTTCTTCCATGATTTGTCACATTTTCCTCCCTAAATTCTCTTGGGAATTCTTCTTCAATTTATCATGCTGGTTCTTCTAAGTTTCCTTCGCAAGTTTCTCTCCTGAGTTTCTAGGGAAGTCCTACAGGAATTCTCCAGGAAATATTTCCGAATCTCCTACTTGAAAATCTTTTGGGGTACCTCAATGAATTTCGACAGACACTCTGTCCATTAATTTTTTTTCCGAATTTAACTGAAGGTCCTTTTAGGATATCTTTTGAAGTTTTCCGTTTTCCAACAGGTTTCCTTGTGGTATTTTATACGCAGTTTTTTTTCCGGGGATTTCTATGGTAGTTTGTACAGATATTTCGGAAACAGTTTCTCCTGAAGTTTATTTAAAAGTTTATTTTTGAAATTTCTTTAAATTTCCTATTAGAGCTTATCCTGGGATTCCTACCGAAGCTCTTTCAAGGATTTCTGTAGACGTTCTACCTGATAATTAACACACAGTTCTTCCCAAATTGTCCTTCATACATTTTTCTTGGATTCCGTCGGCAGTTTTTCTAGAATTTCTGATAGATATTTTCCCGGGACTGCCCTCCACAGTACCTCTTTGAGTCTCAATCCAGAGCTTGTCTCTAGGAATGCCTTCTAGGATTTCTCCAAAAGCTTCTCTAGAAATTCCCACCTCCAAGCGTTTTTTTTTTATAAAATTACTGATCGGTATGATTGCCGAAGATTCGATGGATCCGTAGTCACCAAGAACAAAGGAGTGTTTTTTGACAGTTGCTCCACGGTGGTTAATCGAACAGTTCACGCAGATGCTGAATGACCATGCTGACAGGGCGAAGGCTGGTGGTAATAGTGGGAGACTTCAATGTAAAGGTCGCCACTATGGCAAGGTGACAGCCAGAGTGGGACAACTCTACCAAGAGCAGATAGACTGTGATGTTTATATCAAATTTGTCAGTATTGCTTTTCCCGCTCGATCTCAATTGCGTCGGCGTGACCATTCTTTAAGGATACAGGAAAAGGATTGTTGGCCACGTACGGTAATGACACTGACCCCAATAACCTACCCGAGCAAATGAATTAGCTGAATCAGCTGAGCTTCTTAAGCTGAAGTTTGCTTAAGAGTGGTTTGTTCCACTCTTATACAGCAAAATGTGTGTGGGATAGTTGAGTATTAAGTAAGCAAAATAAGGTCTGCATCGTCAGTGATTACCCAACAACCCAGGTAACAATTTGATGTTGATTAAGCGCTTCTGTAGCTTGTGCAAATCAGCCTTCATTTGAACAAAAGCTGCGCAAAAGAACTGTAATCGTTTGTTCAGCTCTTAAACATCCAATTTTGGTGATTTTATTCAGCCATAAGTTGATTTAAGTTCTCCGCGTGGCTGAATCAAGGTTGAAGAAGCGCTTATATCCTGAATGAGAATAATTTATTATTCTATTTATAGAACAGATAAGGATCAGATGAAGCAATGGAGTCGCTTAATCATCTTTAATTCAGCAATTAATCATCACTTATGCAGCACTAACAAAAAAAATGAAACTTGTCCCACAGAGTTCTAGTCAGAATTACCATTAGGCTCTTGTAGGCGTAGATGTAGGATACAATTCATGGTGGCTGAAAGAGAAACATACAAATTTTTATTATAATTGAGAATCGAACTTGGATGCTTTGATCTATAGTCACTTACCTTAGCATCTGCTCCACCTGGAATGGTACGGGCATAGTGATTCGTGGGAGAACAAGTTATATACTGCCATGTCTGATTAAAGGTTGAACGGCTTTGAACAAAGGCTGTGCTAAGGTTGAATAAGCGATGTAAGTGCTGGATATGAACGCATACATTAGCTGTCAAAACATCATTGTTTTGTTTACAGTTCAATGCTTCTCGATTATGATAATCGTGAATCTCTGGTGAATGGGCTGAAAGTTTCTCAAATAAAGCTAAATCAATCAATCAATCTCTGGTGAAGTTACTCAAAATGAATAAAAAAAATACAGGTAAATATCCTTAAAATACTACTAAGGCGTGGATAGATACATGTTCTTTTATCTATTCTTAGGGAATGCTGGCAGTTTCGACGTGAAAACCCCACATCTCTTTCGTCATCTCGGTATTGGTGTTTTATACCCCGTGAAAGATCTTTTAATCCTTGATGCCTAACATTATGATCAATTGACAATGTTTATGCTTTTCTAGTTAGTTCATTGTAGAAGTTTGATTAAGTGCCGAGTACTTCTGACAAGCAATCGATTTCCTCTTCCGACGGCTCATCAAGTTGCGCATCACGAACCACCACCTTCACTGCCCAGGGAACTGGAGCCTGCCGATTCTCTTTCCCCTGGTAATTGTTTAACACTAGGGATATCATTGATGCCTTACAATTATTCAAATAAAAATATTTCGCTTGATACTGTATCGTTTGCCTATTCCGTGTAAGTTGCTTTTGGATACGGTGGCTTCTGCTGCAGTTATGAAATCTAGCGTTCGATGATCGGAGAGGACAAAATCCTTTTTCTATGTTTTTCGAAAATAAGACTTTTTCACATTGCTCTAGTATTTTTTTTAAGTAGTGGTACTGAGTGCCACAGTGTTGTTTTTAATATTTATTTTATTTAATGCTAAACCCTGAATATTGAAGATAAGCTGAATAAAGAAATGTAGAGTAGATGGATTATCTTCTATTGAGTATCATATTCAGCTTACGATGATAGGCTGTTCAAGAGATACGTTATACACTCAACAAGCTACTATTCAACTTGATATTCAGCTTCCAGCTTATTCAGCTATTGACACCATTAACCAACCATTGTTCAGCTATGATTCTCACTATTCAGCTACCATTGTTACTTGGGAAACGTTATTGCTGTTTAACAGATGAACAAGCCGCTCTTAAGCTTGAATTTGATTATTTTGCCTGTATAAGCTGTTATTCAGCTGTTAACGTTACTTGAATACTTAGATATTGTAAAAAATACGTGGAGTGCCTACAAGAAAGCAGCTAGTGGGTAGTTAGATCAAGATGAGCGAGTAATATTACTCTAGCTTCCTCCTAAATGTATGGTGGCTCCAGGGAGGATTAGGTCCTGTGTACAAGGAGTATGTGCCGAAAGCTTTCAGCAATGAAAACAATATGAGATTTCGTGGCAGGAGGGTAACCAAAGCTCGCGATCAGTTCAATAATTCAACTTCTTTTGCCAACTTGTAAGCAAATCTCTGTTGTTTCCGTATCTTCAAAGTACTTCTCTGGAGTCGTCTAGGCTCCCAGGTGCAAGAGCGTCAAATAAGGATTGCTGAAACATCGTAGCAACGAAATCCGTGATGCTGAAGGGACCAATGGCAACTCAGACTGAAAACTTCTGAATCGCGGGTGCCCGATAAGGACGCCAGATACGACTGTATACACAACGCAATCGTAGTCGCGTGCGAGGCAACACAAGGCCAGGAAAGTGTAAAGCCGAAATGAAAGGGCAACATAGGTCGGGCCCCACCAAGTGTCTCAAAGGGCTATGTGGGTCCTCAGGCATGATAGGTCAGAACGAAACTACGGTAGCACGACTTCTGGCCCCTAGTGAATAGGCGAAAGAACAAAGAGGATCAGGAGCTCAGGGAGGGCCAAGCGAGGAAAGGGCGACACCCTCATTATCAAGACGGATGAACCTAAATACTATTGAAGATGATGGATCTTGGAGCCGACGTACGTGATATTCGACGTATTCGTACCGCGAAATGATCCTCGGGTTCCAACAAGACAAACCGCCTGTCGCCATTATGTGTCTGGCGGTAGAAGTCCTTGGTGAGGGTGACGAGGGTACGACTTTCACCGCGGATTCGACTTTTAAACTTAAAAACCTAGACGAGATCGAGGACACAAAAGAGCTTGTCACGGCACACAGTGCGAGGTGGATGTGGTCACTGCAGTTGTTCGGCTACGCAAATATCCGACAGAGTCACAGGTGGACATGGTTCCGCTAGCTGTGGCAGACGTTTACAAGTCCGTTGAGATTGGGAAGCTCGAGGTAAGCTAGACGGTATGCATACACAAGCTGAGCATATATAAGCTACCTGAGGTTTGCTGCAGATGTCTCGAACTGGGACACAAATCATGGGACTGTAAAGTCCCTGGCAAGAGCATGCTTTGTTGGTAATGTATCGCTGAAGGCCATAAGCTGCAAGGCTACACGAACCCTCCTAAGAGCTTGATTTTTCCGGAAAATCCGCGAACGGCAAACTCTTAACGGTGTAGTTCATGATGGCTTCGTGGTTACAAAGAAGAACGGGGCCTCCTTCTGTAGCTGCTATGCGCCTCCACGATGTTCGATCGAGCAGTTCACACATATGCTAGACTGTATGATAACCGTTCTGACAGGGCGAAGCCCGATGGTAATAACGGGTGACTTCAACGTCTGGGTCGTGGAATGAGGAAGCGCTTTCACATATCTGCGGAGTGAGACCCTGTTAGAGGCACTGGACAGTGGGCATGCTATGTATCAAATACGTGGCCTGCTGTAGAGTGGGTAGAGGAATGGGCGACTAGGCCAAGCTTTCGTTGGTGGTAGACAGTATACTACGAAGAGGTATCCAAGGAAGCGCTCGGTCATGAGTGAAACTTACTCGGCCTAAGCTTGAACCAGTTGATAGGCGATGCCACCATGCCCGGGCAGGTCTATCATAGGAATTGAAGACCTCCGGCGGAGTGGTGGACTCAAGCAAACAGGCCTGCTATGAAGGTATCTGTCAGATTGCCTATACGAACCCGTGGAGTGATATCTACAGAGTCGTGATGGTCAAGATACGAGGTGTAACGGCTCCCACTGAGCAGTCTTCAGAAATGGCCTTAGTCCTTGGCCACCCTTCGTAAGATCGCCGAAGATTGACCGATAAAAACTAAAGGGGATTACAAAATCCTTAAGCGGTGAGCAAGCTTCCAGAACCGGACGGAATCGCCATTGCAGAAGCTTCCGGGTTGACCAGATCTTTCCATGCAGACATGTTTGGACGTGCAAATCTTTCCACAGGTTTATAATCTGCAGAGCCTAGTCCTATTGTTGAAGTGCTTTCAAATAACCTCAGCAATTCCGCCAGGTTCTAACCTGGGTCCAGTATCATGGAACGTCATGAACAACGAGCTGTTGAGGTTGGAGTTCCCAATGATGTAGCTATCTTTTATGTTCGGCTATCTCAGTCATACACTTAATTAGACGTTACATGTTTATTTTACCCGTCGTTTCGGCCATTGGGTGTGGCCTTTTTCAAGGGAAAAATGGTTTCTCGTCTTTTTCCCTTGAAAAAGGCCACACCCAATGGCCGAAACGTCGGGTAAAATAAACATATAACGTCTAATTAAGTGTATGACTGAGATAGCCGAACATAAAAGTAAACATCAAGTTCCAGTCGCAACTACCATCGGATGTAGCCATCGTCGGTTTCGCTGACGATACTACGCTGGAGTTTTACTGTGAATCAACCGAAGACGTGGAGCTGACTGTTGCTCACTTGATCGCTGTTGTGGAGGAGTTGATGAGCTCCAGGGAACTGGTATTGGCTCACCACGAAGCTGTGGAATTTGTTGTGAACCAACTTCAGTCGAAGCAGCAAGCGGTGCACCGCGGTGGTTAGCGTAGTGCTTCATCAAGCCTATGGTAACCATGTCAGTTACGCCTGTGAAAGAGTCTTCTCAGCTACAGTGCCACTGTCCTGGATAATGTCCAATAGTTCTGCGGTGGATGCTAGTAAGCGCAAGCTACTGGCCAGTGTCGTCGTTCCAACGACTTCTATCCATATTGTATCAGAACTACAGAGGAGGTGACGCGGAGACTCGAGGAGAGTCAAGGTCAGTCGCAACCTTAAGGTGGTCGCAGGGTTCGGAAGTCGATTACGTACCCTGCGGTAGAACCCGACCCTTCGCTGAGAACTCCTTGGTAGGTCATTGTCGTGGATGTAGCGTACTGCGAAAGGCCCGAGCCTGCGACATGGAAAGGGGTCCCCGGAAAGGTGCAAGGTAGGCGGAGACCATGGATCCTGAGAAGAACACTTTTTGTAGCACTTGGATGACTTGCCCACAGTTAGTCCTTCAATACACTGGCGAGTTTGCGTATCGATGTTCTGTGACAACCAGTGTGGGATATCTTAAACAAGTACAAAAGAACTTAGACGCTGCATCACATTATTTAAATCAATATAATGCCGGCTACCTCTCTATTGTATGGTGGCTCCAGGGAGGATTAGGTCGTATATCCAAGGACTACGCACGAAAAGCTTTCAGCAATTAAAACCATCATTACAGGTCCTCGACAGGTGACCAAGGCACATGTTCAGTTCAATAATTAATCTTATGTTGTCAATCTGCAATCGAATGAAGAGTATATTTACTAGGTGATCACCGCATGACTTTATGACTTCTGTGAAGAGGTATAAACTCAGTAAATTCTAAGCATATCATTCCGATTCATACTCGTTGCTTCTTCGTCCTTAGGCTAAGAACTCTTATTATTTTTGTTTTTGCTGTGTCCTTCCATGTGTTCATGCAGAATTCGTTCTGCTCTAACGATCTATTAATCTAATCTAATTTATCAAAACAGTTCCAATGCAGGAATATCATCAATATGTAACAGTCACCTAACACTGCCCTTTCGTCTCTCTTTCCTTCTCTATTCCAGTCCACATCCAACCACCGGCGGTCGACGTCAATGACGACGATGCCCCCGGTGCTCACCGACAGCCACAAAGGTTCCATCGAAGACATCCAAATCTCGCTCGCGCCGTACATCCAGAGCTACCTGACCCAAACCGGCCGGCGCCACTCCTGTTGCAGCGTCATGCTTCCGGTAGCGTTCGAGCGGGCTGCCCCGCGTTCCTGGTTCGACCCACGGTTCGACTCGCCCGTTCTGGAGGGCCAGTTCCAGGCCAGTGTGTTCCCTCAGATTAGACTCAAATTCAGGTGAGGTTTGTTCGATCGCTTCCAACGTATCCTTCTACTTAACCTCCCTATCTTCCAGATTCGCCCTCTTCTACATCCTGCTGTGTTCGCTGGTTTGGCTGCTGTACTTCCTGTTCGACGGTGGCCCTACCCACTACCACCTGCTGACGGGATCGATCGGCCTAATACTGATCGTCGGCCTGGTGGGCATGTGGCTCACCCACACGGACATCTACCGGGCCTACACCAACCTGATCTCGTCCGCTTGTGCCATCCTGTTGTGCATGTTCTCGCTGTTCCTGCTGCTGTTCACCGAGGATGCCCTCAGCCCACTGGGCCATTTCTCAATCTGCATCGAGATAGTGATGCTGATCTACACCATCATCCCACTTCCGCTGTGGTTGTGCTGCAGCATCGCCTCGGCTTACTCCGTGTGCTTCGAAGTGCTTTCGTTCTTCCACCAGCCACACTACGTCCAGGAACCGGAAGTAGACGACGTGGACTTCAGTTTTCACGCGCAGACAAACTCCTCCGATAAGGACTCCAGTGGGTTCGTGTACAAAATAGTGCTAATCCGGGTGTTGATCCAGCTGTGCGTCCACCTGCTAGGGGTGCACATTCTGATCATGACCGTGGTCCGGATGCGGGGGACGTTCATGAAGGTTGGGCAGAATCTGCTAGTTCGGAGGCAGCTCGAGATGGAGAAGCAGCTGAAGGAGAAGATGATCCACTCGATGATGCCTCCGAAGGTGGCCGACCTGCTGCTGAAGGAGAGTGGGAGTGTAGTGAAGGGGATGAGCTTCGAGCAATGTCCACCGCGGAGGGCAACTCCGTCGGATCTGAAGAGCTTGTTCAGGCCGTTTCACATGAACAGCATGGACAATGTGAGCATTCTGTTCGCGGACATCGTTGGGTTCACGAAGATGTCCTCGACGAAAACGGCCGAACAGTTGGTGGAGATATTGAACGATCTGTTCGAGCGGTTCGACGATCTGTGTATGATGAATGGGTGCGAGAAGATTTCAACGCTTGGGGACTGTTACTACTGTGTAAGTGGGTGTCCGGAACCAAGGCCGGACCATGCGATCTGTTGTGTAGAGATGGGTCTGGGTATGATTCTGTCGATACGGACGTTTGATGCGCAACGGCACGAGGGAGTGAAGATGCGAGTTGGGGTTCATACTGGAACGGTGCTGTGCGGAATAGTGGGAACAAAACGGGTCAAGTTCGACGTGTGGAGCAACGACGTGACGTTGGCGAATAAGTAAGTGAAGAATCTAGATAGGTCGTACAATACGGGTTGCGTAATAGCGTTTCAAGGATTGTGGTTGAAACTTCCTGAATCCTACCCTTGAGACAGCCTTGACAGCCTGGAGAGGTCAAGACTTCTACTCGAATCGCGCAGGGGGATTCTACTCGAATCCCGCAGGGGGATTCTACTCGAATCCCGCATGGGGATTCTACTCGAATTCCGCAGGGGATTCTACTCGAATCCCGACGGGGGATTCTACTCAAATCCCGCAGGGGATTCTACTCGAATCCCGCAGGGGGATTCTACTCGAATCCCGCAGGGGGATTCTACTCGAATCCCGCAGGGGGATTCTACTCGAATCCCGCAGGGGGATTCTACTCGAATCCCGCAGGGGGATTCTACTCGAATCCCGCAGGGGGATTCTACTCGAATCCCGCAGGGGGATTCTACTCGAATCCCGCAGGGGGATTCTACTCGAATCCCGCAGGGGATTCTACTCGAATCCCGCAGGGGATTCTACTCGAATCCCGCAGGGGATTCTACTCGAATCCCGCAGGGGATTCTACTCGAATCCCGCAGGGGATTCTACTCGAATCCCGCAGGGGATTCTACTCGAATCCCGCAGGGGATTCTACTCGAATCCCGCAGGGGATTCTACTCGAATCCCGCAGGGGATTCTACTCGAATCCCGCAGGGGATTCTACTCGAATCCCGCAGGGGGATTCTAATCGAATCCCGCAGGGGGATTCTACTCGAATCCCGCAGGGGGATTCTACTCGAATCCCGCAGGGGGATTCTACTCGAATCCCGCAGGGGGATTCTACTCGAATCCCGCAGGGGGATTCTACTCGAATCCCGCAGGGGGATTCTACTCGAATCCCGCAGGGGGATTCTACTCGAATCCCGCAGGGGGATTCTACTCGAATCCCGCAGGGGGATTCTACTCGAATCCCGCAGGGGGATTCTACTCGAATCCCGCAGGGGGATTCTACTCGAATCCCGCAGGGGGATTCTACTCGAATCCCGCAGGGGGATTCTACTCGAATCCCGCAGGGGGATTCTACTCGAATCCCGCAGGGGGATTCTACTCGAATCCCGCAGGGGGATTCTACTCGAATCCCGCAGGGGGATTCTACTCGAATCCCGCAGGGGGATTCTACTCGAATCCCGCAGGGGGATTCTACTCGAATCCCGCAGGGGGATTCTACTCGAATCCCGCAGGGGGATTCTACTCGAATCCCGCAGGGGGATTCTACTCGAATCCCGCAGGGGGATTCTACTCGAATCCCGCAGGGGGATTCTACTCGAATCCCGCAGGGGGATTCTACTCGAATCCCGCAGGGGGATTCTACTCGAATCCCGCAGGGGGATTCTACTCGAATCCCGCAGGGGGATTCTACTCGAATCCCGCAGGGGGATTCTACTCGAATCCCGCAGGGGGATTCTACTCGAATCCCGCAGGGGGATTATACTCGAATCCCGCAGGGGGATTCTACTCGAATCCCGCAGGGGGATTCTACTCGAATCCCGCAGGGGGATTCTACTCGAATCCCGCAGGGGGATTCTACTCGAATCCCGCAGGGGGATTCTACTCGAATCCCGCAGGGGGATTCTACTCGAATCCCGCAGGGGGATTCTACTCGAATCCCGCAGGGGGATTCTACTCGAATCCCGCAGGGGGATTCTACTCGAATCCCGCAGGGGGATTCTACTCGAATCCCGCAGGGGGATTCTACTCGAATCCCGCAGGGGGATTCTACTCGAATCCCGCAGGGGGATTCTACTCGAATCCCGCAGGGGGATTCTACTCGAATCCCGCAGGGGGATTCTACTCGAATCCCGCAGGGGGATTCTACTCGAATCCCGCAGGGGGATTCTACTCGAATCCCGCAGGGGGATTCTACTCGAATCCCGCAGGGGGATTCTACTCGAATCCCGCAGGGGGATTCTACTCGAATCCCGCAGGGGGATTCTACTCGAATCCCGCAGGGGGATTCTACTCGAATCCCGCAGGGGGATTCTACTCGAATCCCGCAGGGGGATTCTACTCGAATCCCGCAGGGGGATTCTACTCGAATCCCGCAGGGGGATTCTACTCGAATCCCGCAGGGGGATTCTACTCGAATCCCGCAGGGGGATTCTACTCGAATCCCGCAGGGGGATTCTACTCGAATCCCGCAGGGGGATTCTACTCGAATCCCGCAGGGGGATTCTACTCGAATCCCGCAGGGGGATTCTACTCGAATCCCGCAGGGGGATTCTACTCGAATCCCGCAGGGGGATTCTACTCGAATCCCGCAGGGGGATTCTACTCGAATCCCGCAGGGGGATTCTACTCGAATCCCGCAGGGGGATTCTACTCGAATCCCGCAGGGGGATTCTACTCGAATCCCGCAGGGGGATTCTACTCGAATCCCGCAGGGGGATTCTACTCGAATCCCGCAGGGGGATTCTACTCGAATCCCGCAGGGGGATTCTACTCGAATCCCGCAGGGGGATTCTACTCGAATCCCGCAGGGGGATTCTACTCGAATCCCGCAGGGGGATTCTACTCGAATCCCGCAGGGGGATTCTACTCGAATCCCGCAGGGGGATTCTACTCGAATCCCGCAGGGGGATTCTACTCGAATCCCGCAGGGGGATTCTACTCGAATCCCGCAGGGGGATTCTACTCGAATCCCGCAGGGGGATTCTACTCGAATCCCGCAGGGGGATTCTACTCGAATCCCGCAGGGGGATTCTACTCGAATCCCGCAGGGGGATTCTACTCGAATCCCGCAGGGGGATTCTACTCGAATCCCGCAGGGGGATTCTACTCGAATCCCGCAGGGGGATTCTACTCGAATCCCGCAGGGGGATTCTACTCGAATCCCGCAGGGGGATTCTACTCGAATCCCGCAGGGGGATTCTACTCGAATCCCGCAGGGGGATTCTACTCGAATCCCGCAGGGGGATTCTACTCGAATCCCGCAGGGGGATTCTACTCGAATCCCGCAGGGGGATTCTACTCGAATCCCGCAGGGGGATTCTACTCGAATCCCGCAGGGGGATTCTACTCGAATCCCGCAGGGGGATTCTACTCGAATCCCGCAGGGGGATTCTACTCGAATCCCGCAGGGGGATTCTACTCGAATCCCGCAGGGGGATTCTACTCGAATCCCGCAGGGGGATTCTACTCGAATCCCGCAGGGGGATTCTACTCGAATCCCGCAGGGGGATTCTACTCGAATCCCGCAGGGGGATTCTACTCGAATCCCGCAGGGGGATTCTACTCGAATCCCGCAGGGGGATTCTACTCGAATCCCGCAGGGGGATTCTACTCGAATCCCGCAGGGGGATTCTACTCGAATCCCGCAGGGGGATTCTACTCGAATCCCGCAGGGGGATTCTACTCGAATCCCGCAGGGGGATTCTACTCGAATCCCGCAGGGGGATTCTACTCGAATCCCGCAGGGGGATTCTACTTGAATCGAATTCCACTCGAATTTCATCAAAGGATTCAGTTAGAACTTCACCAAAAGATTTAGCTCGAATTCTACCAAGACATTCAGTTCGAATTCCATCAAAGCATTCTGCTCGAATTCCGACGAAGAATTCCACTTCAATCCTCTACCAAAGATCTGTTTATTCCTTTTGTTAACTCCCGATAATCTTCCAGAATGGAATCCAGTGGACGACCAGACCAAGTTCACGTTTCGGAAGAAACATGCAGTTTTCTGGGCGATTCCTACGTCATCGAAGAGGGCGAAGAGGTCGATGGTGAGTTCCCTGATAAAGATCCCTAAAGAATTCTACAATAATCTAACCATTATGTTCCGCAGGTCATCGAACGTACTTCGTCCTCGGCAAGAAGCCAGATCCCGTGTGCTCCATCACGGAAGGCCTTTCGAGTCTCGGCCTACCTGGAGACGGCAGTGCCATGCTGACGTCCTCTCCGCTAGATGGCAACAGCCACCGGAACTCCTTCATCCATAACCACAGCCCCAGTGATGGTCACGAGCCCGGGACCTGCTGCCTATCGCAAAGTGCCACAAACCTGTCGTCGATACATCCGGCAGTTCCGCCGGCTTCCCCAGCTGGTCCGGTGTCATCATCGCTGAATCCTTCGCCGGTGTCCAGCCCGCGGCCACGGATAGCGTCACTCTCGAGAGTGACAAAGTTTCTCAAAGGTAAGCAGCATCAACAGCAAAACCGAGATGTCGAGAAGCCGAAGATAATCGTCAGTACCAAGTCGATGCCCAACGGGATGGATTCGGACGACGGGGATGAGGAGTTGGCGTCCGCCGTAGCTACAGTGGCCAACGAGAAGGGGTCCAAGTTCAAGAGTTGGAAGATGGGACGGCTGCTGAAGAAGATGGAGTCTACGGGGACGGCGCCGATTACGAATGGAAGCGGTAACGGTCAGGTGGGTGCCACCTTGGTAAGTTTAGGCTCAGAGCTGGAGAGCAACAAAAACTGTGATAGTAGTAGGAGAGACGAAGAAGTGCCATGTGTAGTAGAGCAGAACAGTAGTGGTGGAGTAGGAGGCTACCAGCAGTTACCGATAGTGATTGTCACTCCGAGGCCGAGCTGCCACACGTTGGAAGTGTCAGGTGGTCCGGCCCAGGGGAGTGTTCGGTCGCGTGATCGTGAGGGCTCGAAATCGATGAGCGTCGGTGCCTGCGGCGACAACAATTCCAACCTTAGTCAGAATTCCGTGTTTGACGACATCATCGACGTAAGGTCGTACATTTCCCAAAGTCGTAGCGATATCTCACCCTTTGCCCGGACCGGAAGCTACCGATCCCAGTGTGAAAAGGCCTCGTTGATCGCGGAGGTTCCGAGTGGGAGACCTCGAAGTTCTACGATCGCTTCGCATAGTGTAGACTTGAACAGTAGGCATAGTTCCGTGTGTCCTGGTAGTAGGTTACTCTGCGATGGGGCCAGCTTGTGTCCGTCGGCGACTTCTCGGAAGGACTCCGGCATTCGGTCGAACAGTCGACGATCGAGCATCCAGCAGCACATCATGCTGATGAACCAAAGTGCGGCTCTTTCAGCTCATCGGGTTAGCGGTTACTTCACCAGTTCTCAATCTAGTCTTTCGGCGGTCGTAGCGGCAGTCGGTGCTTCGTCTACCGACCCGGTCTTGGCGCTGAAAACCAACGGCGATGTGAGCGATCTTCGCTGCGTCATCAAAGAAGCTCACCCGGATCCGTTGGCAGCGTGTCTGCAGCAACTTCGGAAGCAATCAGATCTCCAGTTGATCCGCTGTGTTCGGGACAACGCCCGAAGTCAGCGGAGTTATCTGGTGAAGCCGCCTCTTCTACCCATCTCCCTTCGATTCAAATCTCGACCAATGGAGCACGAATTCCGCTCGAAAGCTCACCGATTCGGCAGCGAATCTGAGCTGGAAGGCGGCCCGCCAACCCTCGCAACCCCGAAGTACAACACCTACATAGATATCCTAGTATCTTTCCTCATCTACATCGCCACGTCCACTTCGTTATTCCTCCTGTCGCCGTCGGTCTATCTGGAGTCGTACAAAATATGGGTCTGCATTTTCATGGCTTTCAGCACGCTGCAGCTGTTCGCTCTGTTCATCTGCACCAAGCAGGTCTGCCGAAGGGTTCACAAGTACCGGCGATCGCGCCCGATCGTTACTCGGAGTTGCTACGACAGCGTCCTCCGGATCGTGTCCAACTGGTATCCGTGGCACATCTGCGGAGCCATTCTGATGTCCCTGCCGGTCATCTCGATCCTGTCCAACTTTGCCATGATGGACGTGAGCAAGTTCAAGATCTTCGAGTTCCACTACGGGTTCCTGATGTTCATCTGTGTGATCCACTTTTGCAACTTTACGCAGCTGAACTGCTGGATGCGGAACTGTTTGGCGCTGTTGACGTCGGTGGCGTTTATCGGGATCGCCATTGGACACATGCTGGAGCTGAGGAATGGGTCGGTGGGGGTGGAAGTCTTGGAGACGATTGTTGGGGTCAACGAGACCTTACGGGTTACCCCAGAGCTAAAACAGGCGCAGTTCGATTGGTTCAACGACTACCGGATCGAGATCTACGTGGATCTGTTTCTGCTGCTGATCTTGGTGTGGTTTTTGAATCGGGAGTTCGAGATCAGCTATCGGTTGAGTTTCTACGGTAGTGCGGTGGCGAATCAGGACAAGATACGGGTGCAGAGTATGAAGAACCAGGCGGACATGCTGTTGCACAATATCATTCCGAAGCATGTGGCGGAGCAGCTGAAGAATACGGCCAAGTATTCCGAGAACCACAAAAACATCGGGATCATTTTCGCCAGCATCGTGAACTTCAACGAGATGTACGACGAGTCGTATCTGGGAGGGAAGGAGTATCTGCGAGTACTTAACGAGTTGATCGGGGATTTTGACGAACTGCTGGCAAGGCCGGAGTTCCGATGTGTGGAGAAGATCAAAACGATCGGAAGCACCTTCATGGCGGCATCCGGACTGGACCCGAGTAGCCGAGGCGAGGACAGCGAACATCTGTACACGCTGCTGGACTTTGCGATAGCGATGCAGCAGGTCGTGGATTCGTTCAACCGGGACCTGCTGGAGTTCAACCTGATCATGCGGGTGGGGTACAACTTTGGGGACGTGACGGCGGGGGTGATCGGTACCAGCAAGCTGTACTACGACATCTGGGGTGATTCGGTGAATGTGGCCTCCCGGATGGATTCGACCGGTGTCCCCGGGCGGATACAGGTCGGGAGTGCGTGCGTGCCGACGCTCTCCGAGCGGTACGATTTCGAGCCCCGGGGGAAGGTTTACGTCAAGGGTAAGGACCACATGGAAGTGTACCTGCTGGTAGCCAAGAAGCCAGATCTGCTGGGACCACCGGAGCTAGATAGGGACCCGATGTAGGGCGGGTAGGCGGGTGATGGAAGGGATAGGATTTTTGAACAAGCATAACCGGTTTCAGATAGAAACGCGACGATACACTCCTCAGGAGCGGGTTTGAATGTTTTTGTGTTGTTTTAGTCCAGCAATCGGGAACCGGGAGAATAGCCGGGATAGAGTAGAAGTTCTTGAAAGGATCAGGTTGGATCATGTGGTCAGATGGTTTGTGTACATATGTGAA
This sequence comes from Aedes albopictus, assembly GCF_035046485.1. Taxonomy (NCBI): domain Eukaryota; kingdom Metazoa; phylum Arthropoda; class Insecta; order Diptera; family Culicidae; genus Aedes; species Aedes albopictus. The sequence continues at coordinate 65,843,620 of NC_085136.1, read as the reverse complement.
GCATTCTTGGAAAAGATGCAGATTTTTAACCTTCATCCAGCCAACGTAGCATTTCCAGAGACATTCCCGGAGGAATTCCCGAAGAAATTCCCGGCGGAATTCCTTAAGAAAACAAAGGAGGAATTCCTAGAGAAATTCCCAGAGGAATTCCTAGAGAAATTCCCAGAGGAATTCCTGGAGAAATTCTCAGAGGGTTTTCTTAAAAAAACTGTCACGGAAAACTTCCTGAAGGAAGATTTCCTGAAGGAACACTTCCTGGAGAAATTCCCAGAGGATTTTTTTTTGAAAAAAAAAACGCAAGTTTTCCTGCAGAAATTCCCGGAAGAATTTCTGGAGGATTCTGAAGAAATTTCCGAAGAAATTCCCGGAGATATTCCTGGAGGAACTCCTAGAAAAATTCTCTGAGAAATCCAGCCCGGAGAAATTCTTGAAAAAAATCCTGAGCAAAATTTTAAAGATTTTTTACCCTGGCGCCATCTAGCGGACGATTCTTGAACCAAAGACGCCATTGCCAGTCAGTTCTTAACCTGCTCAATAAATTCGCCAAAGACACTATACTTCTATCTCATCGGGATCTTGAGATATATGTTGCGCAAAGATGTGGCCAATTTTGGTACCCCAAGACAATCCGGAATAACTTCGGAACCATGTGGACCAGGCACGCATGTCCCCGGCATCATAAACTAGAAGAGTTTTTCGGGAAGTTGTGAAAATTTCATCACAATCCATCGAAAAACAAAACAGTTGTGACCATTTTTGTGCTTTTCCGAAGGTGGAAAATGTACGTTGGCTGGATGAAGGTTAATAGCTTGGGCAAGACTCTTAGATAATTTGATAAAACGTTTTTTGAAAATGTTGTTGGTTATATGCTTCGGATATTCATGAAATTCTTAGATATTCGACGTCGAATATCCTGAACAGTGTCCTTCAGAAATCTTCAATACACAGCGCCAGCTAAGGGGAGAAGGGGAGCACGTTATTGCGTAAAGGAATTTTCACGATTTTTTGACATCCTCTCCCCCACTTTGTAAATATTTTTGTGTGGAACGTGAGATTTCTCAAATTCCCTCCCTCCTCCCCCAATAAAACCTAACGCAATTAATGGACAATCCCGTAGCAGTATTATCAATATAGCGGTGTTGAAAACATCAATGTTTCCAAAACTGGGAACACTGGGAACGTGTTGAGCGGCGCCTAGACAACATCAATATATTGATATGTTAAAACTCAACAATATACTGATGCCGTGTGAAGGCAACATCAATATATTGATGCAAATATCGACGGAGATCAGAAAAGTTTGATCTGGCGTTTCAATATTTCCCCTCATTTCATTAAAATAAAGAGTTATTGAGAAAATCAAATGTTTTCCCCTTTTCGCCATTTCGGCCATTTCATAGAGCAGCTTTAATCGAAACTGTTTGATGGTAGATCCAGTGTTGGTAAAATCACACTCAAAGCACACTCATGAACCGCTCCTGCGTGAGCAAACTCTAAACTTCGAAAATCACAATGCAAGGCTTAAAAAACTCTAAACTCGTGCTGTACGATGTTTATCCTATTATTTTCAAGTTGGGACAAACTTATGTCGCATTGGGTGGATTGTCGCAACAAATACAGGTTGCGACATTGTCATTATTGTTTCCCGATGGTTGAATTTTGATTCACTGCGATAAAGTGATAATGACATTGTGTTCTGCAGTGCATGAATCTGAGTGAATCTGAAAAATACGATCAGTTATCCCGTCAATCACCACTACGAACAAACACGCACAGGGAGCAAAGAGAAACCAAACCAACTGCGACCGCTATTCTTCATCGGTCGGATGGCTGTTGAGACAAACTGACTGGAGACCTGTGCTCACTTGCTGCGGTGAGGGAGAGCATGCGGAAATGATTCAGTGGATTTATTTGTTGCTCAAAACTAGTAAAAACAATCATTTTGTCGGTGAGGCAATGCTGGAGGTGACTATTGTAATAGATCGACATTCCAAACTTAAAATATAGTTTTTGTGTGGTAGTAAAATCGAATTTTCTCGGTGAAAAAGTTGTTCCGAAACACGAAGTAAACATAAAAAGTTGATTTTTCAAACCATTCTTGATTTATCTTCACTAACTTTTCACAAAACTATCCCGGTATCTAACAATTAACGTTTTTCGCGATTTTTCCATACGATTTGACAATAGAGGTAATAAACTATAGAGGGAGAATGTCGCTGGCGTCGCCGCCGCAACATCTCTTGCTGGCGAAGATAGGGAGGGATATAAGTGTCAAAGCGAAAAAGTATGCAGTTTGACAGATAGATACCCGGGATGTTTGCGAACGAGAATAAAGGGAACAGCAGCGACATTCGTCCTCTATAGTTTATTAACTCTATTGATTTGACAGTTCTTGATTACCATGCTTCCGTGAGCTTGAGGTGAGAATTTGAAAAAGTTGACAACCGAGAGTAAGACAGACGATGCATTGAATACAAGCGACGGTGTCGCCATCGGGATGTCAGCGCTGGAAACTAGATGCTTCAAAAGTAATTGTATTCAATTTTCACTGCTGGCACACTGAAATAAATTTTGTCGTGAAAACTACCGATTCCATAGTAAATTACTAACCGTACCTATGATTCTCCCATATAGCCGAGGCGGTAAACGCACGGGTATTCAGCATGACCATGCTGAGGGTGACGGGTTCGATTCCCGGTCGGTCCAGGATCTTTTCGTAAAGGAAATTTCCTTGACTTCCTTGGGCATAGAGTATCTTCGTGCCTGCCACACGATATACGCATGCAAAATGGTCATTGGCAGAGGAAGCTCTCAGTTAATAACTGTGGAAGTGCTCATAGAACACTAAGCTGAGAAGCAGGCTTTGTCCCAATGAGGACGTTATGCCAAGAAGAGAGAGAGAGAGAGAGACCTATGATTCTCAACCGACAACAAAATCTGTTAAGGTAACTGAAATATGCTTGAAATTAACCGATGTTGCCACTTGTGTTGCCGATTTTAAATGGCCGTTAATTTCCTTACACAGTTTCGGAACTGGACTTGTCTGTTCTCTGAATAGAGTTAAGAAACTATAGAGAACGAATGTCGCTGCTGTTCCCTTTGTTCTCGTTCGTGAACATCCCGGGTACCTATCTGTCAAACTGCATACTTTTTGGCTTTGACACTTACACTACCCGTCATAAGTACGGACTCAGAAAAAGTATTGCAACAATATTGCATCACTCTGATTCACCTCGATATCTCTAAAACCAGAACACCTACAAAAACGCCGCCTTCAGAAAAGTTGTAGCTCTTGGGCTTCTGAGTAACTTTGCTGAAGACAGCATCTTTGTAAGTCTTCAGGTTTTTGATATATCGAGGTGAGTCAGGGTGATGCAATATTGTTGCAATACTTTTTGTGAGTCCGTACTTTTGACGGGTAGTGTATGTCCCTGCCTATCCCCGCCAGCAAACGATGTTTCGGCAGCGACGCCAGCGACATTCTTCCTCTATAGTTTATTATCTCTATTGTTCTCTGTGACTGCACCGATTAACATTGAGTTCACTGAGCCTGAAAATTTTTGACAGCACAGCGGGGTCGACTCTCAACAACTTCTACTCAGAGATAATTTTTGATAATTTTTTCTTTGATTTCTTGCATGACGTTTTGTTTAAAGTGATGCATAAGCATATAGTTAATGCACTAGCCCATATTTTTGCAACTTTATCACCAAAACTAGATGAAATAAATTAAACAAATTTTCATCTGGGTAGATGCTCAAAGCTAGATGTTCTAACTTTTTGCGTGACTTTGTTGTGGTGCAAGTTGTTTTGTTATTATTTTGCTATTATATTCGAACTTTTTTCCCCCAAATTTTGAAAAAGATAACAGCGCAATCGAAGAAATCTGAAATGCATTGCAAAGAATAACGCAAATCACATCGGCAGAAGTGAATCAAGCAGCAGCAGATTTGCTCCAGCACGTCACAATTTTGAGCTATACCTCAATTTATAGGGCAAAATATGCGATTTTGGGCTTTTTTGATTGCCAGTCATTAAGCATGGAAATATAATTTTTAAGCAATCAAAGGATTAACTGGTCCATTAACATCTAAATGAACGACTCATGCAAAATATTTCGTTTTACCAAATCAAATTTGATAGATTTAAGCATTTTATGTCAGTGTGTAAACTTGCATGCAACTTTTGGAGGGTGACTAGTATGAGAAATATAGTACCTAACATGAATCGCTTAAAACTATCAAATTCGATTTGGTAAAACGAAATATTTTGCATGAGTCGTTAATTTACATGTAAATTGACCAATTTATCCTTTGATTGGTTAAAAAAAATATTTCCATGCCTAATGGTTTGCAGTCAAAAAAGCCCAAAATCACATATTTTGCCCAATAAATTAAGGTATAGCTCAAAATTGTGACGTGTTGGAGCAAATCTGAGCCCGGATTCCGATTCAGCGGCCCAAAATCTGTCAGAGACACATATGTTTGCTCTTGAGACAGACTAAAAGTTAATTTTTGTTACGCTGTTTTATTGATTTAAGGACAAACGTCTTGAAATCCCGCTTCAACAGTGCATCACAACTTCATATGCACAAATCTCAAAAAGCAAGCTTCACACAACAATGCATTTCATTATTCTGTTCTTGCTCACTCGTAATATGCTTAAAATAAGAAGATCAGGTGCGCTGGTTTTGTTTACGAAAAGATTTGTGCCCTCAAAATCGTGAGTAGGTGCCAAAGTCGGCCATTGTGGCGGCCATTTTGGGATTCTAACAAGTCTGTCCTTAATATTATCTTCTCACAAAATTTACGTATGCCATCAAATTCTCGATAATAAAAATAAGTATTTGTAATACGATTATAGACGATTGCAATACCGTTCAAACAACGCCTTCCTACAAACAATAAACATGTTCATTTGGCTCACAATGGCCGCCTCCACACATCTCTATAATGTAGGACTACTAGTTATAAAGTGCTAATTATTATATATATAAAATCCCAGAGTTGTCTGTCCTTCCGTCACGCTTTGAAATGTTTCATTGAAATGTTTCACACAGTATGAAAGCTATACAACTCATTGTATTGTTTCATCGTTGCATTGGTGCATTGTCACATTGATGCATCGTCGCAGTTCCAGTCGGGAAAATTTTCTCGGCTCCCTGGGCATAGTGTATTGTACTTGCCAGTGCGCACAGTACTCGTCGAAAATGTCGTTGTTCTACTGAATTCTCAGCTTTGTCAGGTTGAAGAGTGGTGATTGTATCGGGGCAATCGCTGTGGCGAAGTACATGGACTCCCATGCGTTTAACTGTGTAGAATCTTCACCAGCTTAGCATTTTACCAATCCGCAGCATGGTCCAAATGAGTAGTGTGCAATGAGAGTCTAATAGAGGTGGGGAAGAAGATACTTCGTGTGCGTGAGATCCGTGTCTGGTGCAAAACATGTCACTACTACAAGCAAAGCGAGCTCCCATAAGAACGCGTGTCAAATAGTGACGTCACTATTTGTGTTTACATTTTTCTTTGGTTACTAATACATAGCCATCTCTTCTTCTTCCTCACCTGTAATATACTCTCACACTTAGTTTTTTTCGCCGAATCTCAGCAAACCAATTGCCGAGATTGGCACCGCCGACTGCTCGGCAAACAGCTCGGCAAAAATTGAATTTGCCGGGACTTCGGCAATCACAAAATTGACAGCTAGTGATATTTTACCGAGATTCTCAGCAAATACATTTGCTGAAGCTCGGCAAAATCATTTGCCAGCATAAATGGATTTGCTGAATCTCGGCTTATTTTTTTCTTATTTGAGGGGCCCAGAATCAAAGGGGTGTACACACTAAGATGAGCTCGGCAAACGCCGGCACCGCCGTGGCTCAGCAAATATTTATGCTGAATCTCGGTTGAAAATTACGTTTGTTAGCTGAATTTCGGCAAAACATTTCCTGAATCTCAGCAAACAAACATCATGATTGCTGAGATCCCGTTGAAAAACAAGTTTGCTGAGTGCTCGGCGGTGCCAATCTCGGTAAAAAGCAAGAAAAATTACCGAGATTCAGCGAAATAAATTAAGTGTGTAAGTGACCATTTTGTCGATTTTGAGCTGAGCATATCATAAAATTCTTCAGATTTCAAGCTTTCAGGAACTTTTTTAAGATTGTTTCTATGATGATTGGAAAAAATACAATAAATCAGCGAAAATTGGGTTTAATTTAAAATCCCATACATTTTGTATGGGATGAAAAATTGGTCAAAAACTTTAGACCTCATTTACTCGAAAGTGGGTTTTTATCACTTACACCCCTTTGCTTCTAACCCCCTCATTTGTTTTCTTTTGAAATGAATAAAAAAATACTCTCTAAAATAAAAACTCTCATTTTTGAGTAACACCATGCCACACAGGGACTGTGTTGGAAACACACATTTTTTAAAATTGCTCGTACGCTCACATTTTTGCAAAATATCAATATTTTTCGGTATTTGAAGGTGGTTTATAAACCCAGTGAGGTTGCCATGTCGAAATTATTGCAAATTACATGCTCATGTGAGCGTACGAGCAATTAAAAAAAAATGTGTGTTTCCAACACAGTCATGTGCGGCATGGATGTTTACTAAAAATGTGCAGGCCGAACACATTTTTGAGCGTAGCCGTTTTTGCGTGTAAAAAAAATAAAATTATGAGTTCTTAGCCTAGTCTTATTCCGTATGAAACCACAATAAAGAAATTGTATTCTCGAACATTTATTGGTCCATAAAAATATTAAAAATATAGAATTTGTTGCCGCATACAATCATTCATCTCAGGGTTCCTTCTTTCATTTCGAGATTGGTTACTCCTCAAAGACTGCTCCTTGACGAACAGCTACACATAGGCGTTACTGCGATTCTAGAATAAATTGAATATGAAGCAAATTAGCAATAGTTTACTTACAGAGTGTCTTTAATTCTTACACATTTGGACTTCGTTTAAGAATGCACTTCATGTGCCTTCAGCACCACACACCACCACTGATTTGTTTTTTTTTTGCCAAAACATGGTGGCTGCAAAAATGACAGTTGTATTACTGAAACTCAGCAAAGGATGACTTGATTGCTGATATCTCGGTAATCTCGTTTACTGATTTCGGCAAAATCCGTGATCACTGCCAGAATCAGCAAAAAATGCTGTCACTTTTACAATTTTTCAAGCAGTTTCCTGTTATTTCGGTAAAATATTTTGAACAATCTCGGCAAAAACATTTTGTTTGCCGAAATGTCAGCAAAATTTTGAATTGCCGTTATGAAGCAAATATTTCAGCCGAGCTCGTGAATCAGTTTTAAGTGTGTATGAGGACGCTATATGTCAGAAGTTCCGAGAAAATATAGTAGTAGGTCGCTATGAAAAAGGAACAAGACTCGCACATCGCAGAGTGTGGAAATTTGTGAATTGGGCGGAAAAAGCCTCATAGGATGAATGTAGGTATTCAGAAAAAAGTAGGATCGGTTCGGTAACGTGGCCCGTCTAGTACAGTGGTTCTCGCAATGCCCTGGTAAAGACTACGATAAGGTTTTCTCACCAGTGGCTTATCAGAACACCTTGCAAATTCTGCTCAGCTTGGTGGACCACAAACGAATTATCCGAAGGACGAAGGAGTTCATAGAGCCGGGATAGGAGACATTTTTTGTAAGCTAGGATGAAGGCGACGAAAGTGTGGAACGAAAACGAGACCGTCAAAGGAGTTGGGCTGTCAGGCGTCACATTTTGACCCATGCCTGTATGTGAAAAATTTGCAGAACGGGGAGCGAGTCTAGTTTATATATGTTGACGATATGCTACTTGCAAGTCGTCAGGTACCTTCTGAGTACAAGCCATCACAAGTTGTCGACGAACAGAGCAGGACCGATATTACTGACCGGTTACTGCCATGCGCACAGAACTAGCGATAGCTCAGACAGAAAAGGGTATGTGTATCAAGTTGGACAGGCAACGGTGTCCTGGACTAGCAGGAAGCTGGCGAACGTTTCCGCGGAAGGTTTCTATGAAAGCTGAAAACATTGCGATATCCGAGGCATGCAAGAAGATTGTAAGGCTGCGGCGACAGTTGGCAAACAGTTAGCAGTTGACAGTTGGCCAGAAGTCTTTGTTCAGGGATTCTACCAAGAATGTTTCGACCATTCGTATAGGTAATCTTGTACGTATCTGCTTGGTTATCACTTGCAGTACGTTGAGAAGCTTTTCTGAGATTCCTGCAAAGGTTCCTTTTGGAATACACCCATATGTATCTTCTTAAATTGCCGCAAGTTACACCAGGAATTTCACCTTCAATTTCTTTTGAGATTTCTCCAGAAATCACTTTTTGGATTTCTGCAGTAGTTTCTGCTGGTAATCTAGAAACCTCATGGAATTAAATTGTGGAACTTTGGACATTTCTCCAGAACTAATTTTAGGTTTTCCCTTGGGGTTTCCTCTCAGGCCCCCTTCTTTCGAAACTTGTAAGGACCATAGACTTCATCCAGACCCTTTCCTTTCCCCCGAGAAGTTGACGAAGTTTATGGACAAGCCCTTTTTTGGGAATCCTACAGGAGTTCCTTCCGGAATTCATCTATGACTTAATTCTTGGATTTCTTCAAGAGTTCCATCTGAGATTTCCAGGAGTACTTTCTGGGAATCATCGAGAAGTTCATTATGAGAATCCTCTGAGGGTTACTTCTGGAAATTTTAATCAGGGAATCCAGCAGGAGTTTCTCCTGCAAAACTTCAGGAATTGGTTAAGGATATCTCCAAAAGTTCCTTCTGTGAATCTTCCAGAAATTACTTCCTGGAATCCTGCATGCAATACGCCAAACTGTAGATGCAATCGATCATGTTCTAATTTTAAACAGTTGTGCAGGACCCATAATGGAACCAGAAAAAGCCTTATGCTCAGAAAAAGGTTCCGATGACCCATTCTAGTGCATATCCTTCTGGAATTCACCCATAACCATATTCTTGGATTCCTTCAAGAGCTTCTGTTGTATGGTGTTTTCACATGATTTTCCTTTTGGGATTACCCAGGTTTTTTTCTCTCTATCAACGAGATTTTGAGCCCAATGCTAGTTCATCTCGGGACCCACGCTTTACTTCTCTTCCGAAGGAAGAACTCACATTTTTGCGAGTCTGTCGGGAGTGGGATTCAATCCCAGGTCCTCGGCGTGATAGTCACGTACTTTAACCATCACTACAGGTCCACTCCCTTTCCCAGTTTTTTTTCCCTAAATCATGGAGGGATTAGTAAGAATTAGAAGGTCGCAAGATCCTAGAATCCGGGAAGATTAAAAGTTTCTTCTGGAAATCTTCCAGAATTTCTTTTTGGAATTCCAGCTGGATATCCGTTGCTTCATTCTTCCAAAAGTTTGTGTTGTGCTACGGCCAAATTTCTTTAAGATTTTCTACTGGGATTGTTCTCAGAATTCCTTCAGTAACTCCTCCGAAAGCTCCTTCTGGGAATCCTCCAGAAGTTTTTTCTTCTGAGAATTCCTCAATGATTAGTTCTGAAAATAATCGAGGAGTTCTTTCGACATTCCTTGTCTTTACACTTAAAAACTAGATGGCAAAAAAAGAAAAAATACTGCTAAATGAATATCCGGGTGATTCGATTATCAGAGTTTTCTTTTGAAAGTTGTTTAAGCTGCTCCTGGGGACGTTATGCAGTCTGATGCTGCAAAACTTATCTAGCTAGAAAGTTCAGCTGTGAAAAACTGTATGCAAATCTGCGCCGAATCCCAAATTATCCTAATTTTGTGTACCCGGGAACAAACTTTTAAATCAATCTAAAGTTAGTATAAGAGCGACCTTTTTTTTAAATTCAAACAGTTGAATTGTTATTGATGGCAACACGTTTTGTGTAAGTCTAGTTGCCACGACTATATGCCCTATCATTTCTCTAGCAAAATGAATGTTACGTAAACTAGCTTAAGTCCAACAACATCCATCAATGATTTACATTGGAATATATTTTTCACTACTGACCTCATGAACCACGATCAGATCCATAGAATTATTAACCCTAAAAGGGATACCTTCATGGCCTCAGTTTCGTCACCTCGCTGAGTGTGTTCCATCAAAGACGAGCTCTGAAAGGCGCCTGGGGTCCAATGGACCCCAGGTATCCCTTTTAGGGTTAAGCAAATGAACTCGTAGTAGAAAACGATCACTCCTCCCGAATGTGTCAACCATGAACTGTCTTTAGTAAAGCCGATAATCCTTCTCCTCCAATTTACAAAAGAAGCAAACAAACAAAAAACATGTGGTGTAATTTTTATTACCTATTGTTTATAGATTTCCATTCTTGCCATTAAGAGAATTAAAACAAAAGAGAACACAGTAATAGCGTTAGTAGAACTTTAAGATATTTGTAATTATTCGAATACACACAAACATAAATATATTTTCCAGTAATAGGGCAACGTTATGTCTAAAGACGATTCCTAAGAAGAAAAACAAACTCGAAGGCATACTAAACTGTATTTTGCTAAGAAAAAAACACGAGCGCAAAGCGAAAGAACTAACAAATCTACTCGGAAGTTTTTCGACGAAAGGAATTTTAACAACAATGTACTTTATGTGCCTTCTCTTGAAAGAATAAATCTTTGAACAACAAACAAACACACACACACTAAGGAATTCCATTGGTTCTAACTTAACTTTCCTCTTTTTAAAACAACGGACACATCAACTAAGTAAAAACATCAAGAATGCACAATAGAACGAACAATAAGAAAAATTTTGAAAAAAAAACAAGTTTTTTATTCCGATCTTTTAGGTGTAGTTTTGGTCCTCTATTGTATTGCATACGAGCTCTACAGCAAGTGCATCGATTGATTTCTTTTGAACTTCCGATCTCCGATATTAAGCTGAAACATTGATAATAGCAACGTGAATAGCAGTAACTGTAACAAACAACAAAACAATGGGACTAAAAGCTACTAGAATGTTAACTCTAACACACTGAGAAAGAGAAGAAAACTCGTGCCAATGATATTTGTGCTCGCGGTAAAGCATTATACACACACACACACTAACTAAAACTCACTAGTGACGGATGGCGGAAGACAGCACAGCACTACCATCGTTACAGGGATGGAAACTTGAGATCTTGCCAATTCCCACTTGCCCTGTTTCGTATTTAAGTGTCATCTGAACAGACGCTTTAAGTGTCATTACGCGGTTTCCATTTTAACTAAACTGTCGAAGCCGGGACGAAAATTCTCAAAACAAACAAAAAGATTTGGTTTTTTTTTGCACCGTTATGTAGAAGCGCCTTCCCGTGTCACTAGTAGAATGATAAACCGCATCATCTGTCAACGTGTAGTTTTTAAGTTCATTCCATGTGCGTGTAGGAATTCAGAAGAAAAAAGCATATCAAAGTAAGCCTTGAATGGATCGTGCTCGCGTCGTCGTCGCTATCGCACCAATACATGTGTAAATGTGCAATGCATGTGCATGGGCTCGCTCGCTATCGCACAGACCTGTTTTGAATGTTGTTCTCACGCAATACATTCGCACATCACCAACCATTCAGAGAGGAGAAGTGGGAGGGCCTACACTGAAAATATAACGCCTCCGTTTTATATGTAGTAGTTTACGAACAAATTTCAACCGTGATTATCATTTTGTATAGGTGTTAAATGAAATTGAATCACGCTTAGCATCTGTTTAACCAACTATAAATCGATATTGAGATTATATACATCAAATGAGAAACAATTCGCAAAGCATACTTACATATTGATATACACTGAAACAAAATCCAGTACCAAATTAGTCGGAAGACCGATATTGTTATACAACTATACTTGTATGTATGAGTGTCTTGGTCATATATTAGATAAATACTGTTACAACTGTAAATGGATTTCTACGGACAGAGCAGAGCAATTTCTAAGTTAAATTGAACACCTTCACACTGAACTCACTCACACATACACTGAATAGAGAATACACGAGTACAATTCGCCATCACAAACACACTCATACCAGGCGTTGAAACAGTTTGATTTGCCCCCACAAAAGCACATTCGCATTCACATTGCAAAGAAATCACGCAAGACTTTCATTTTTAGACACTGAATAAATGTTAATCGTGTTCCAGATCAATCATGGTTTATTATATTGCCAAGCATATTAAATCCGAACAAGATATCAACAACAATCAGTCCTCTAACTTTAAAAAATTGTAAACATAAACAAGGAGCTCCTCAGTCCTCACACTCAAAGCCAATCAAAGCAACCACGGAAACGTTACTGATTCGTGTGCAGTACACCGTTTAAGGGCGGACGGGACGGTCGGGGAAATATCCGCCATTGCTCTGTTGCTACTAAGATGGTAATCTCAGATTCTACTTCATATTTTGCAACAAAAACCTATCACTGTGTATGCTCACTTGCAGTGCATATGCTGATTGTTTTTCAGCATCTTCAGTGCGATAGAACTCGAGATTACCATCTTCAAAATCGCGAGGCAAATTGTTAGAAAGAGAGGCAAGATAGGAAAAATAACACGGCGTCCCGTTTCACCTTAAAACGAACTTGAACAAATCGACGGTGGAAAATCACTTGAATTCAAGAATAGCAATTTGCAGTTGACAAAGAAAAAGAAGTTTTAGTTTTCGCTCAAAATAACGATTGAACCGATTTGTGTGTGGGTGTCGTATGAGTGAATTGGAAGCGCACGTAGTAGTGGTTTTAATTGGGGATTTTCAAAAGAAGCAAAAAGCAACAAAGACTTGTACACACCATTCAAATGTTATGGGAAGTTTTAATCGAAGAGAATAGCACAACAGAGAATATAGCTAGGAAAAGCGCAACCGATGATGCTGGCTTACCGTTGTGGAATGTGATTTAGTGTGAAAAGATTTTAGATAGGACCAGAGGAGAGAAGACCAAGAAAATGACTACTGTTGGGCGGGTGGCTCTGTCAGAAATTTTACTCGAACAAGCAAAGCGTTTTTAACAAGAAAAACAACAAAAAGAACAGAAAGCAACACAAACAGAACACAGCTATACCTACATATATTGAAACATTTGAAAACAATGATATTCCAATCAATGATGATGATGAAATCAGCTGGAGTTTCACTGCGAAAGAAATGTCCTTGTTTGAAGTTGGGTTTGTTATTCATTACCTTCTCGTAAGTTTGACGACATTGGCCTTTTCATTTGACGTCTTAAATCAGCTGATTTTTTGGGCCTTTAACAGTTCTTCTATGGAGATGACACGCCCGTGTTAGCAGCTGTTGTTCAAGCTTTGTAAACAAATACATGCACGGACCTGTCACATGAAAAGGTCTATTGATCCATACACACCAAACGCTTTCAGAAATATTTTGCTGAATTTTGCCGAGCTGAAGGGTTCAGCAAATTTTTTTGCTGAACTTTCGGCAAAGTTTGCTGAATTGCAGCAAAACGTTACTGGTGATCAGTAGAGCTTACTGAACAAATCAGCAAAATTTTGCTGAATTTCAGCAAAATGTTTACTGAAACCTTCAGCTCGGCAAAATTCAGCAAAATTTTGCTGAAACCCTCATTCGATTTTTGGTGTGTAGCTCTGTGCGGTCGATGCTAGCGTAGGCAAGTTGATGAACAGGTGATGAGTTGGGATCTGGCGTTCACGGAGTTTTTGGAGGATTTGTTGAACGGTGAAGATATGCACCATTGTCGACCGGCCGTTGATGGAGCCAGCTCGATAACATCCCATGGATTCATTCGTTTCAGGTGACAGACGACGGAAGATGATCAGGTCTTTTCATATGACAGGTCCGTGTATATATTTGTCTACAAAAGTTGGACAACAGCTGCCAAGACGGACCTGCCATCTTCATTGAAGAACTTTCAACGATCCGGAAAGTCAGCTGATTCAATACATCAATCGAAGCGATAGCGCTTGCTTTCGGTTGTTCACAACCACCACCTCAGATTTGTGGTGAGCCAATTTCAGTTCCCTGGAGCTCATCCAGTCCTCCACAATTGCGATCGAGTGAGCTGCAGTCAATTCCACTTCTTCGATTGATTTGCCGTAGACCACCAGTGACGTCAGCAAAGCCGACGATTCCACTTCGATCAGGAACTTTAACCTCAACACCACACCTCGTAGTACATGACATTTCATAACCTCGAATCCAGGATGGATCCTTGGAGTCCCTGAAGTTATGTGGGAGCACTTCCGACCCACTTCTGTGCCGTTAACTGGTACTCAATTAGGTACTCAATCTTGTGGGGCTGTCCATTCATTACGTTAGGCATTTTTTCGATTTTTCGACCCTCCTTGTAAGATTTTTTGTATGAAACTAAATATTTTTGTATGGCGCGTAAGATTTTCCAAATCACCCCCTCCCCCATAAACGCTTACGTAATTAATGGACAGCCCCTGTACCGGTACCCAGGTATTCCCAGTCGCAGGACCGCATCGGCGACATTAACCGCGTTCCTTACATCCAGAGTAACTTCTGCACAGTAGCGAATCCCTCTCCTTTAACGCTGGAGCGCTATCTCGACGGGTTTTGTAACCGACAGGATAGCGTTTACGAACGACCTCCCCTTCCGGAAGCCGGCCACTCGAGAGACCATTTACAACCTCGGTGTACCTCAACATTCTATTGAAGATGATCTTTTCGAGCATATATGCCGACGGGTCTGCGGGTGGTTTCCCCGCCTTTCGTAATAGAACCAGGCTCTGCCTCTTCCAAACCTCTGGGGAAATTCCTCGTCCAGGCATTTCTGCATGGCAGACCTGAACATCCTGGGAGTCTCTGCAATAGCCACTTTGAAGGCCAAGTTCGGAGCTCCGTCCGGACCTGGGGCCTTACCTACGCTAAGGGACTTTGCTATCCCCGCAAGTTCCACATTGGTGACCCTCTCCTCATCACCAGCCCCAGTCCCCGGCTGCCCTATGAAAGAAGGAGAAAAACTACGATCATGGCTGGCGATCTGACTAAGACTGCTCTTGTCTCAGCTTAAGCACAACTTTAGCAACGCCGAACACCCGCCATGCGTTTCGCTCTTCCTTAGCCCGTAAGCAGACGTAGGTAGGCCGGTGGTCTCCCATATCTAGGGTGGACTTGCCTAGGCATGGTCGCTTCACACGCACGCGAGAGCACCGCTACCAGCTTGTCCCCGCTTAGGCCGAGTACGTTTTGCCGCCTGACAAAGTAGCTTAAGGTTCAGGTTCAGCTGCGTTACTTGCACTGTGATATGTTCACTGCGTTTTTTTAAGGCCGGGCACCTTGGGTGCCTGTTGTTCTCGGATTTCCCGGTACAAATGGGTGGTCTCATGCAGCCTTGTGCCTAACGGCCATCGGTACCGCATCTCCTACACAGTTTGGGCCTTTGCAGTGCCATGACTTGTGTCCTGGTTCTAGACAGCTGAAACGAACCTCCGGAGGCTCGTGAAAGGTCAGATGGTATACTGACCAGCCCACCTTGATCTTCACCTACTCTTTTACGCCTTCTTGGTTTGGCGTCCCTGCTTTCGTCGTCACACGCTGGAGCTGCGTACGCAGTTTCCGGCCAAAATGTTTGGGATAGGCAACTTTTTTCTCTCACAAAAACGTTCAACATGGTGTAACTTTTCATAGAGTGCGTCGAATAATCTCAAATTTTGACTGTTTATTAACCTATATTTTGAGCTCGATTGGTTAATCTTTCGCGAAGTTATAACTGATCTGGTAAAACACTTTATTAACGAGATTTTCAGCCCAGGGCGGATGGTAAAACACTATTTTAATACTATCATTTTTAGAACTGCCATATCTCGGAGACCAGTGAACCGAATTGAATGAAATTTTGAGCGATTATCAACAATATAATAAAAATGAATTTCTGTCTGTCTGTCTGTCTGTCTGTCGGTCTGACCGCTATGCATTCGGAAACTACTGAACCGATCGGTGTGAAATTTTGTATGCGGGTAGATGGCGATTGATAGTGCTACGTTGTTTATGTTTCGAGGCGGCTTTTTACTTCCAAATTTTACCGGTGTTTACCAAACCAAATTGGGACGTTTTTAGTGACCGTTTGTTGACAACCACAAACTATCTTCAAGTGCAATAGTGTTTCGTGAATAGATCTTGAATATATCGAGAAATTTCTCAAAATCGCTTCTTGCAACGGCGCACCTATTTCGCTTCATTTCGCTGACTGTCTCCTCGGTGCACTTTTCGGGCTACCGTAGATTTGCAAATAAGAGCATCCGCGCCGGTTTCACTTATTAGAGCATCTCCAACGGTGTGCTAGTTAGAGTTTCTCAACCAATCATGGCTAATGAAACAGCTACTTCTAGTGACTATGCTTGTGAGCATTGTGGCATACAAGTACAGTCGGAGGTCGATCACGCAATATGCATGGGGTTCTGTGAACAGGTCGCTCATATAAAATGCATCAAACTTAAAGAGCCGTATATGAAATGCATCCAGGAACGAAGCTGCTTATTTTGGATGTGCAAACAATGCTCACATTTGATGAGCCTGATACGATTCAAGAAAGTGATGTCCCAGGTGGGTGCTGCCATTTCCTCTATCACGGATAGCCACAATGAAAAAATTAGCGAGCTCAAGCAGGCCATCGCGGATAATGGAGAGAAGATTGATGTACTCTCCAGCAAATTTACTACAGCTACTTCAACTACTGAGCTGAAGCAGGCCATCTCGGATAATGGGAAGAAAATTGAAGTGCTCTCCAGTAAATTTACTGCAGTTGCTCCTAGTACTGAGCTTAAACAAGCCATCTCGGATCATGGAAAGAAAATCGAAGTGCTCTCAAGAAAATTTACTGCATCTACCCCGTTAAGTTCGAGGCCCGCCGTAGGTCAGCCTCCTCAAAAACGTCCTCGAGAAGAACATCTAAAGGATCCCAAGCCCCTTATCGGTGGCACTAAAGCTTCATACGCCAATACTGTTCTGACTGTACCACCGCCGAGGGAACAGTTTTGGCTTTATCTCTCCAGAATTCATCCGAGCGTTAAAGGGGAAGCAGTGGAGACCCTTGTGAAGGAATGCTTGCAGTGCGACGACCCTATCCATGTGATTTCGCTGGTGAAGAAAAATGCCGATATGTCATCCTTGAACTTTATTTCTTTCAAAGTCGGGATGGACGTGAAATATCGCGACGTTGCTCTAAACCCAGCAACATGGCCTCAAGGAATCCTGTTTCGAGAGTTTGAGGGTGCGAGCACAAAAAACTATTGGGCGCCACCAGGAATCAATGCGTCCAAGCTAACACCTCGTGTTCAGTTAACTCCAGCACCAGGACCCAGTCCTTCATCGAATTTCCTGTCACCAGCTTCAGACACGGGGGCAACGTCGATGGATTCCTCATAAAAACACCACCATCTACTGCTCAAGATTCTACAACAATACGCCTTCATCCCAAATACGCCGACTTCGCCATCATGCAACCATTTTCGCCAGGACGCACAAAACATGGTCTCTTGGAAGCCTCCGACCCGTCCAACACAGTCGAGCCCTGCCGCCAGCGTCAACACAGCCGTCCTGGTCCTGCCGTTGAGACTGTGGAACGGGGCTTCCAAAAGGCCTCGTCAGGCAAGTACCCCTGTATCATTTGCCCTTCGTACTCTGAATCGGCCTCCTCTTCCAGCACCGAGCTCTTATTACCGTATTTCAACAAGTCTGCACCAATCAACGACCGCTTTACAACACAATCACCAGAGCGCATCTCTCCATCGACATCAGTAGCAGCTCCACCAGGACGCCCGAACCACGGCCTTTTGGAAGCCTCCGACCCGTCCAACACAGTCGAGCCCTGCCGCCAGCGTCAACACAGCCGTCCTGGTCCTGTTGTTGAGACTGTGGAACGAGGCTTCCAAAGTGCCTCGTCAGGCAAGTACCATTGTGTCATCCGTCCTTCGTACTCTGAATCGGCATCCACTTCCAGCAACGAATTCTCGCTACCGTACTCCGACAAGCTTGCGTCAACTACTGACCGCTTCACAACCCGATCGCAAGAGCACATCCCTCCTCCGACATCCGTAGCAGCTCCACCAGGACGCATGAATCATGGCCTTATGGAAGCCTCCGACCCGTCCAACGCAGTCGAGCCCTGCCGCCAGCGTCAACACAGCCGTCCTGGTCCTGTTGTTGAGACTGTGGAACGAGGCTTCCAAAGTGCCTCGTCAGGCAAGTACCATTGTGTCATCCGCCCTTCGTACTCTGAATCGGCATCCACTTCCAGCAACGTATTCTCGCTACCGTACTCCAACAAGCCTGCGTCAACTACTGACCGCTTCACAACCCAATCGCAAGAGCACATCCCTCCACCGACATCCACAGCAGCTTCACCAGGACGCACGAACCACAGCCTTATGGAAGCCTCCGACCCGTCTAACACAGTCGAGCCCTGCCGCCAGCGTCAACACAGCCGTCCTGGTCCTGTTGTTGAGACTGTGGAACGAGGCTTCCAAAGTGCCTCGTCAGGCAAGTACCATTGTGTCATCCGCCCTTCGTACTCTGAATCGGCATCCACTTCCAGCAACGAATTCTCGCTACCGTACTCCGACAAGCTTGCGTCAACTACTGACCGTTTCACAACCCGATCGCAAGAGCACATCCCTCCACCGACATCCACAGCAGCTTCATCAGGCCGCACGATCCACTGCCTTATAGAAGCCTTCGACCCGTCTAACACAGTCGAGCCGGTTTCATCGGCCGCAAGTCGAATTAGAATGGAAGACGTTTTTATTTATTACCAGAACGTCGGCGGAATGAATGGCATCGTGGATGACTACCTTCTGGCGACGTCCGATGCTTGCTATGACATAATCGTGCTGACAGAAACTTGGCTTGACTCTCGGACTCTTTCCTCTCAGGCTTTCGGAACCGAATATGAAGTGTTTCGCTGCGATCGTGGCCCAAGAAATAGTTTGAAAACCATCGGTGGTGGCGTTCTAGTTGCGGTAAAAAAGAAATTGAAGGCAAGTGTCATAGATAGCGATCTTTGGGGTAGCGTCGAGCAATTATGGGTGCGTATTCAGTTTTTTGGTCGTACCCTATTTCTCTGCGGCATCTACATTCCTCCCGATCGAGCTCGTGATGAAACTACTATCGAAACCCACCTGGAATCGGTCTACTCCGTGGTCGAACACGCGAAGGCGTTGGACGAGATCGTCGTTTTAGGGGATTTCAATATGTCCGGAGTAACCTGGGCAGCATCCGACAACGGCTTTCTTCACCTAGATCCCGACCATTCAAGTTTGCATGCCGCTGCCTCTCGACTTCTTGATGGTTACAGCACGGTGACTCTCAGACAAATCAACTTCATTATCAACGAGAACTTCCGAAGTCTTGATCTCTGCTTCGTTAGTGCACAAGATGTTGCTCCGCTCATAGCTACTGCTCCATCGCCGTTGGTAAAGGAGGTTAATCATCATCCTCCGTTGATGCTTAAGCTCATTGCCCACCAGTCCTGCGATACTGAAATAGTTGCTCCGGTATCCTACGATTTCCAAAAAGCCGACCACCGAAGTATTTTGGAATATCTTGAATCTATTCAATGGAATGATATTCTCGATGCACATGATGTAGATCAAGCTGCGCAAACTCTCTCTCATATTCTGGGACATGTGATCGAGAGACATGTTCCTAAGAAGGTGCATGTCCCTAACCGTCTACCTTGGCAAACCCGTGAGCTCCGTACTCTGAAATCCGATAGGAGAGCCGCTTTGAGGCACTACTCTAAGTACCGTACTTTTTCAGCACGTGAATATTACTTGAGGGTCAACGTGGCTTATAAGATAACCAGTCGACGTTGCTACAGCCACTATAAACAACGAATTCAACGCAGTCTCCAATCGAAACCAAAGTCTTTTTGGAGGTACGTGAACGAGCAGAGAAAGGAGTCTGGACTACCTTCAACGATGATTTTGAATGGAAACACCGCTTCGGAACCTCAACAGATTTGCCAATTCTTCGCTCAGAAGTTTGCTAGTACGTTTTGCGATGAGACGATTCCTGAAACCCTCGTTAATCAGGCCATTAACAACGTTCCGCTGGTTAACGATTCCTGGGCTACGCTCGTCGTTGAGGACGAAATGATTTCCAGCGCCGCTTCGCGATTAAAATCTTCAAGGAAACCTGGCCCAGATGGTATTCCATCAACTTTCCTGAAGATGAATATCGAAACTCTGCTAGTTCCTATTCGCCACGTGTTCAACTTATCTCTGTCAGTTGGAGTGTTCCCGTCCATTTGGAAAAATGCGACCATGTTTCCCGTACATAAGAAGGGGCAACGGAAGGACGTTGAAAATTATCGAGGAATTTCGTCTCTGTGTGCCATTTCCAAATTGTTCGAGCTTGTAGTAATGGAACCTTTGTCGTCTCACTGCAAAAGTCATCTAAGCAGCGATCAACATGGATTCGTCCCAGGCAAATCTACAACCACCAATCTTCTGTGTCTTACGTCATTCATCGGCGATAGCTTCGCACAAAACGTACAAACGGACGCCATATATACAGATCTATCTGCAGCATTTGATAAGATCAATCACGCAATAGCAATAGCCAAATTAGAAAGATTTGGCATTAGCGGAAATATCCTGCGCTGGCTTAGTTCATACTTAACTGCTAGGAAATTGACTGTCTCGATCGGAGGATTCCAATCTGCCGAGTTTCATGCCACGTCCGGAATTCCTCAAGGCAGCCATTTGGGGCCGTTGATTTTCTTAATTTATTTCAACGATGTCAACTACACGTTGAAAGGACCCCGTCTGTCTTTCGCAGATGATCTGAAAATCTACCGGATGATTCGCTCTATCGAAGACGCAATTTGCCTCCAGCAGGATCTGGATGCATTCATGAACTGGTGCATATTAAACCGAATGGTGGTAAATCCCGTGAAGTGCTCCGTGATTTCGTTCGCTAGAATTCGTAAACCTATAATTTTCCAGTACAAGCTCTTCGACACCGTGATTCAGCGTGCACATGATGTGAAGGACCTGGGAGTGATTCTGGATTCACAACTAAGCTTCAGACAACATGTTTCCTTCGTCGTTGAAAAAGCGTCTAGAACGTTGGGCTTCATATTTCGGATCGCTAAGGACTTCACAAGCGTGTATTGTTTGAAATCTCTGTATTGTTCGCTAGTTCGATCGACGCTCGAGTATTGTAACGTGGTGTGGAATCCCCATCATCTAAGAGGAATAGAGAGGATAGAATCTGTTCAGCGTCGTTTTATCCGCTTTGCTCTCCGCCGACTCCCATGGCGCGATCCGTTGCGACTGCCTAGTTACAGAAGTCGGTGCCAATTGATTGACCTAGAGAGCCTACAGGTGCGCAGGAACGTTGCACGAGCAATGGTCATTGCGGACTTGTTGCAGGGAAGGATGAACTGCCCCGCACTCTTGCAGTCCGTCGATTTGTATGTTCGTCCAAGAGCACTGCGGAATAACGTGATGTTGCGACCTTGGCTACGGCCTCCTTTGCGTAGGACTGTGTACGGACAGCAGAGTGCCATTACTGGTTTGAAACGGGCGTTTAACAATGTAGCCTCTGTGTTCGACTTCAACCTTTCCAGGGAAACGATCAAGCGGAAGTTTAAGGCTGTATTTAGTTTTTCTTCATGACGAATAATGATATTATTTTTTCTTTGTGTGCGTGTTTTTGTATGTAATTTTATTATTTTACTTTTATTGTAACAACGATAGGGAAATAAGTTAGGTTAAGTTATTTATACATCATTAGGACCTGTGTTGTCTGTTGATGTCATACAATACAATAAATAAATGTTTGAGGCCGGGGAAGGTTTTTAGCTTGGTGTGAGACCTCTCCGGTCTCTAGAACAGGGGGCTCCCATACAGGTGACTTTGCGGGGGACGTCTCTACGGAGCTGCATGTCAAAAACACAGTAGGCAGGCAGTACGATGTTTGCCGGGATAGCTAGTCAACAATATAACAATCTTGAAAATTCATCAGAGCATAGATACTTTTAAAACGTTGAAAAAAGTTATGATGGTTTGACATTTTCACCCATTTAGAGGAAAATGAGTCAAATTTACCATACTGCACAGAAATTACTAAATGTGTTCTTCCTTTAATTCAAATAGGCTCTAATATATCTTTTTTATAGATATCTTATGAACAGAAGTGGAAAATCTTTGGATGTCAAAAACAAAATGTTATGACATTGATGTAAAAAATTGCATTTTTTCGAAAAAGATCCAAAAAGTGTCAATCTATCATAACTTTTTTCAACGTTCAAAAAATACCCATGTTTTAAATGATTTTCAAGCATTAACATATTGTGGATAAAAGTTCAAAATTTCATTCAATTCGGTTCACTGGTCTCCGAGATATGACAGCTCAAAAATTAGTTGTCTAAAAAATAGTGTTTTACCAGAACGGTTATAACTTCGCGAAAGATTAACCAATCAAGCTCAAATTTGTACCAATGATGCACATATAATAGGTTGACAAACAGTCAAAATTTGAGAATATTTGATGCACTCTATGAAAAGTTACAGCATGTTGAACTTTTTTGTGAGAGAAAAAAAGTTGCCTATCCCAAACATTTTGGCCATCCCCTGTATATCCTCACTTCTTCTTACCGGACACCTCGCCAACACACTCCTTGCAAAGGGGTTAGCATCACCACTACCGCTAACTCCTGCATTTTGATCGTTTTGCTTCATGATTAAATCCCACGTGAGCGATTCCAAGCAACAGCATCAAAATTTAGGACTTTTTTTAATTCATGATTTTCTATTGAGCTGAAACTTTGCACAGTTTTTCAGTTCCATCTAAATCACCATTTTTCGATATCATATCTTCATGTTGAGTCACGACTAACTTTTCAAAAGGGTGTATATGAAAATGGTTGAAAAATATTCAAAAAGCTGCACAGCAAAAACGGTTCGTTCGATTGTTACGATTTTTTCAGCAAAGTTAGATAACTAAATGGTGATTACTAAAAAAATATACACTGTAAAAAAAAATATTTTTTTTGCATTAAAAAATATAATTTTTGTCACAAAAACTTGAATATCTCAAAACCCTATCTTTTTACCAACGTCATTTTTTTAGGGAAAATGGTCCGTTATATTAGCTATCTACCATAAAAATTTGGTGATGGTAAACTAATAAACAAAAAAGTTATGACATTTCAAACATTTCACAATTTTTTACATTTAGTAGAAAAAATTTTTTTTACCGTGTAAATTATTTCGAGAATCACAGTTTGGTGCTGTTTTTTTTGTTAAGGGTCTTGCGGGAGTTAAACAAGTTGTTTTTACGATATTCAATATTTGTGTATTCATTTGTATTATGTATATTATATGTATAAATATTATATGTATTTATATTATATGTATATACATGTAATATATATACATATAATATATATACGTATAATATTTATACATATAAATGAATTCTCAAATTACACAACAATAATCATAGATTTGACACAATAGGGGTAAGAGAGGGCTAAGAGTTTTGGGTTTGGATTTTATTATGGGTTATGAGATCATGAAAACAGTTTTACTTATTTTTTATTTGATTTTATTTATTTTTTTACAATATCGAACACTTTGGCATTATTGTCAGAACAGTTTGAGTATAGTTTTGCTTTAATTTTATTTTCTGACAATGGAATGAAACAATGGAATTTTTGGGTTCCTTGGATCGTTTTCGCGTTATTATATTGCTCGCTGAGCTCTGAAGCCTTTATTTCGTACTCTTCCGTAGTAGTAAAACAAAATGATAATTTGGTTAAATCTTCTTCTTTTCTACGATTCGCCCATTCAAAAAGTTCTTTCGCAGTTTTAATTGGATGCTCACGTTCTTTGGCTAAACTTGCTCTTGTGGCCATGCGCTTTATTGTTCCTCCAATAGCATCACAAGGACCTTTGCCATGTGACGTAGCAAAAAAAATGCCATTCTGCATCAATTCCGTACATTGATTTAAATTGACATAGGCTCGAAAAATTCTTACGGTTTTTGTACTGCGACGCTGCTCCATCAGACATAAAATATATCTTTTTGACTTCTTTATGTTTATCAACGCGTAAAAAGTTAATCATTTTGGCAATGAACAAGTTTACGGATATTGAATCGTGCCTTAAATCTTCGGAAATTACAATGAAACTAAAGTGTTCAATTTGCGAACTTCCATTAAAATAAATAACGAATGGATGAATTGTAGCTTGTTGCACGTTCCAGTGATGGGACTGAACTTCATCTTGCAATACAAAACTGTAATTTTCAGAAAAATCACAAATGACTAAAAATTCACCATTTTGTAACGTATTTTTCGTATTTTTTAAAAAGCTGGATTGCTCTGTTTTAATGAAATCGTGAGGGATTAAACTTTCTAATTTCAAGCAAAAATATGACACAAACTCATCTACAGGTTTTACAATTGTTTCTAGGTCACACCTATCCGTGGTTACCCATTGCTCAAATGATAACTGATCAATATATTTTTCTTCAAACTCACCGAATAAAGTATTTTCCAATAATGAAGAATCTGGACAATCCGAACAAGATCGTAGATAGCAATTTGATGTTGTATTTTCACACAAAAGACTACCAGTTAACATTTTAATATCCTTTGTTAAATTTATTCTTTTCAAACTATGTAAAATAAGGTTAATATTCTCATGGGTTGTGCACACACAAACATTATGTGTTCCTGAATTGGAAAGAAGCTTGCATTGCCTTGGCCGAAGGCTTGCAAATGAGGAAAAACCTACTTTAATATTATTGTGAATTTCCTTGAAGCGTGTGTAAGCTTCTTTCAATGTCGTCATCATTAATCGTTTTTGGATTGCTTGACGCTTTCCATCTTGTTTTACTGATACATAATCTTTCTGGCCAGGCATAGCTCGACTTACTTCATCATCTTCAAAATATTGAACTACTATTTCTTTTGCCTCGTCTGTTAACGCATTACTAGACCTAGTATTTTTGGTTGAAAGACAGTTATTCTTAAATAGTTTTGCCTCTTTTACTGTATATCTATTGGTTTCGAACTCATCAATGGCATCTTGAATAGACCACGAACTTGGCAGCATCGACAAAATCAATAATTTTTCTTTCCTTGTCGTGGCTGGATTCGAGAACCTTTCCTTCATATTCATAATTACCTCATCGTAGTCTGTATTTTCCACATCCTCAGGTCCTAATTTGAAGAGGTTTCTACGTACAGCTTCGTTTATTTCACGGTATTTTTTCTCTGGATAATAAACGTAGTCCATCTTCGTCCATTTAATCGGAGTCACTTTTATCCCAGCTATGCCCTCGTTAAAGCGTTCGATGTTTACCTTTTGAATACACTCATCTTCCGATTGATTTGTTGAAACAGATGTCGCTGATGGTACGGTGGCAAGGCTCTTCTGCACTTGGAACTTCTAGTAATTCCTCAGTTGTTGTCGTTTTCGAACTTCCTGCGCCCTGCTCTTCCGATGATATACAGATTGCTCGTTTGTCAACGTTTGGACGGCAGGACGTGCAAATGCGTAAATTTGTATTCAATGTGGACATTGGAGCATAACCTGTCGCTTTCAGTTTATCTATGGTGCTTTCGGTGAGATTTCGTAACTCTTTTGAGCACTTTTTTTCTGCAAACGGCCTACAACAGTTGAGAAAGCGACTACTCATGTTGTTCGTTAGATTTTAATAAACAAAATCACTTTCAAGTTTTTACTGACTAGTTTGGTGTCGTTTACTTGACTGAAGAAAACTTTTACTTTACAATCCTTAATAACCATAGCGGTAGTAATTTTTTGCTTTTTCGTGAGCATTGTCATGGTACCTATCATGCATTTGTTGTTGTTGAAGTTACTCGCTTCCTCCCGATATTTATGATTCTATTCTCTGATAGGTAAATTTTTGCAGGTAAACTAGACGTCTAGAGCATTGTCGTGGTATGCACCTATTATGTATTTGTTGGTGTTGCAGTTACTCGCTTTCTCTCCATCATAAAATCTATTATCTAAGAGGTAAGTTTTTTGCAGGTAAACTAGACGCATTCGTCTATATAAAACTTTTGTTTTGCAGCTTTTATCTTAAAAATAATATTACTTATGTTTCTTATTATCAACAGGTTTTAACCCTATTAACAGAATTTTTCGCCAGTCACGTACAATAAAAATAATGACACTATCAATACTTTTGATCACTACACTGGATCGCGTCTAAGTTTCTAATAGATGCTATAATAGTTATGAATAATTAAATAAAAATATCATGAAAATAACTTGTTTAATTCATGCGGTAGCCTTAACAATAAAATCAGCATCATAATGCGATTCTCTGAATAATGTACACGGTAAAAAAAAACATATTTTTTTTTACTAAATGTAAAAATTGTGAAATGTTTGAAATATCATAACTTTTTTGTTTATTAGTTTACCATCACCAAATTTTTATGGTAGATAGCTAATATAATGGACCGTTTTCCCTGAAAAAATCACGTTGGTAAAAAGATAGGGTTTTGAGATATTTGAGTTTGTGTGACAAAAATGATATTTTTTAATGCAAAAAAAAATGTTTTTACAGTGTATATTTTCTTAGCAATCCCCATTAAGTTATCTAACTTTGCTGAAAAAATCATAACAATCGAACGAACCGTTTTTGCTGTGCAGCTTTTTGAATATTTTTCAACCATTTTCACATACACCCTTTTGAAAAGTTAGACGTGACTCTATATGAAGATTTGATATCGAAAAATGACGTTTTAGATGAAATTGAAAAACTGTGCAAAGTTTCAGATATTTTTGAAATGGTCGCTCAGGATCGACTTGCGTGCCTCCGTGGAATCCCTCACGTGTCTCACGGGAAAAGAGGTTCACGACGCCAGAACCCTGCATTAACGCGGTAAGGGACGAATTTCTGTGGGGGGTGCTAAGGTACCCCTTAGGCTCCGTTAAAGATCAAGCATCTTTTTCACCCCCTCGATCACTCATTCCTCGACACGGGTCGCTTGACACCTTGAATTGGGATTATTACTCCTATTCTTAGCCGGCGACTACGCGGCTGACTCGCAAGCGGGGGTGTTCTTCACACCCCGAGACTATGATCCCTGCTGCCCCCACTCACGCCCCATGCATCTGCTGTTTTGTTTTTTATTCTTCTAAAACATAGGGGGGGGGAATCTGCTCAACAGACACCCTAACAGGAAGGTTAGGGTAGTGTGGGGTTAAGGCCGTCTTCTACAACACTAGTAAAAGCCAGGACTACTCTCTCCTCGACCCACTAAACACATTCCTATGGCCGCCAAACCCTACGTCTCTCCGGAACCACCAAGAAGGTATTGCTTCAGAGAGGGGCTAGTACACATCGCACCCTCAAGGTTAGCTGCGTAGCCTAGCATCACTGAACATCGATGACTCGCTCTGGAGAGTCCATCACGGTAACATGCTGGCGCTTAGCCAGAGTCCCGAGTGGTCCCTGCCACTCCCTTTGTCCTCGGAAGGCGGGCAGGGTCAACCCCGCCCGCGCCCAACTGCTTTGCAGACATCAAGAACTGATGCCCACGTGCAACCCGATCTGACCTGCCCGCAAAGGAAGGGTATCACTACCCTTCAGGCCCTATCAGATGCACCCGAAGGTTGCAGACAGCAGGGTCTCACCTACCCCGACCCTTGCCGGGGACCCCTTTCCAACCGCGGGCTCGGATCCAACCCAGTAGACCGATGCCACGACAGCACCGCTACCGGGACTTCCTCTCCGCAGCCACTTAATCGCTGTAAGGGTCGATCTCGACCGCAGGGCACCGGTATGACCTACGAAGCCGACTTCGAACCCCTGGACCACCTCTTGCACTGCATCTGGACTAGCCATTCTCCGAGTCCACGCGCCACCTCCTCTGTAGCTCCCAGACGATATGGGTGATAGCCGTTGAAACGGCGTTACAGCTATACTCATCCCTACACATCCTCTGGACCAAATTGTCCGGAGTTGTGTCCTCCCCGCATGTGGCAAGCATGCGGTCACGCATTGTGCGAAAACGCGGGCACACGGACAAAACGTGTTCCGCCGTTTCCTCTAAACCATTGCACGCTGGGAATTCGGGAGAATCCGCATGCCCGAAACGGTGTTGATACTGTCGGAAGCAACCATGATCTGTAAGGACCTGTGTCAGGTGGAATGTAGCTTCCCCATGGCGCCTATTAATCCAACTAGCTACCCTCGGTATCAACCTATGGGTCCACCTTCCTTTGGTGGAACTGTCCCACGCGCGCTGCCATTTGACCATGGAGGCCATCCTGGCAGTCCTGCGTATGCCTCTTGTGCCGCGCATTTCGAAGCACTCCATGTCCTCACTGATAAGAATGCTGATAGGCACCATACCAGTAATGACGCAGAGAGCGTCGTGTGATACGGTACGGTACGCGCTCGCAACCCTCAGGCACATAAGCCTGTAAGTACTTTTCAGCTTCCGTCGGTAGCATTCAGTACTCAGCGCGGTGCCCCACGCCGGACCGCCATACCTAAGTATGGACGTAGCAACACTAGCCAGAAGCTTGCGCTTACTGGCGTACACCGCAGAGCTATTGGACATCATCCGGGACAATGCCGCAATAGCTGTGGAGGCTCTTTTACAGGCATAATCGACGTGGCTACCGAAGGTAAGCTTATCGTCGATCATCACGCCCAAGTGTTTGACAGGATAGTGCACTCTCCTACACTAATCTCCGTCTGCTGCTCCGACTTCCGGTTGTTAACAACCGTCACCTCTGTCTTGTGGTGAGCCAGCTCCAGTTTCCTGGACCGTATCCACGCCTCCACAACCTTGATCGAGTGGTCGGTAGTCAACTTCACCTCCTCGATCGTTTCACCGTAGACTTCGAGCGTAATGTCGTTGGGAAATCCAACAATCTCCACTCCCACTGGGTACTCTAACCTCAACACCTCGTCGTACATGACATTGCATAACACCGGACCCAGGATGGAACCTTGCGGGACTCCTGAGGTTATGTGAAAGCACTTCCGACCCACCTCCGTGTCGTAGACTAGTACACGATTCTGAAAGTAACTTCCGAGAATCTTGTACAGGTACTCCGGTATCCCCAGACGCAAGAGCGCATCGGCAATAGCAGACCAGCTGGCGCTATTAAACGCATTCCTTACATCCAGAGTCACTACCGCGCAAAAGCGAATTCCCCTCCTCTTAGGCTCGAGTGCTTTCTCGGTGGTTTTTGTAACCGACAACATAGCGTCTACGGTGAACCTCCCCTTCCGGAAGCCATACTGGTTGCTCGAAAAACCATTTTCGCCCTCGGTGAACCTCAACATTCTATTGAGGATGATCTTTTCGAGCACCTTCCCCGCCGTGTCAATCAAGCATATTGGTCTATATGCCGACGGGTCTCCGAATGGTTTCCCCGCCTTTGGCAATAGTACCAGGCTCTGCCTCTTCCAAGCTTCTGGGAAAACTCCCTCGTCCAGACATTTCTGCATAGCAGACCTGAACTTCTCGGGAGCCTCTGCAATAGCCACTTTTAAGGCCAGGCTCGGAGCTCCGTCCGGACCTGGGGCCTTACCTACGCTAAGGGACTTAGCTATCCCCGCAAGTTCCACATCGGTGACCCTCTCTTCATCGCCAGCCCCAGTCCGCGGCTGTCCTACAAGAGGAGGCCAAGGACTAGGATCATGACGCGGAAAAAGTCCTCCAATGATCCCCTCCAACATCTCTGGAGATTGCTCTGTAGGACTCATCACACCTCTCGTCTTGGCCATAACGATCCTGTAGGCGTCACCCCACGGTTTCGCATTGGCACTCTGACAGAGACCCTCAAAGCAGGCCTTTTTGCTTGCTCTTATCTCGGTCTTAAGCGCGGCTTTTGCAGCGGCGAACACCACCCGCCGTTCGTTTCGCTCTTCCTCTGATCGTGCTCGCTGCATCCGCCGCCTCGCCCGTAGGCAGGCGCGGCGCAGGTCCGCAATCGCGTTGGTCCACCAGTAAGCCGGTGGCCTCCCATTTCTAATGTGGACTCGCCTAGGCATGGTCGCATCACACGCACGTGAGAGCACCGCTACCAGCTCGTCGCCGTCTAAACCGAGTAAGTTTCGCTCACGGCGGAGCGTCTCCCTAAATACCCCTTCGTCGAAGTATGATGTCTTCCACCTGCGAGGGCTTGGCCTTGGCCTAGCCGCCTCTTCTTCTATCCGCTGCCTGCTGTTGTTGTAGTCGATCCTGTAGCGAACCGCCAGGTGGTCGCTGTGAGTGTAGCCATCATCTACTCTCCAGTTCGAACTACTTGTTAAGCCAGGACTACAAAAGGTCAACGGCTTCCCCATTCCACGGCCCAGGCATTAAAGTCACCCGCTATTACCACCGGCCTTCGCCCTGTTAGCACGGTCGTTAAGCGGTCCAGCATTTGCGTGAACCGCTCGATCGGCCGCCGCGGAGGCGCATAACAGCTACAAAAGAAGACCCCGTTTACTTTGGCGACCACGAAGCCCTCATAGGTAGTAGACACCAACTCCTGGACGGGGTATTTACCCGTCGTCCATATCGCCGCCATTTTTCTGATCCCATCCGCGACCCAGTTGTCGTTGCCGGAGGGTACTCGGTATGGGTCCGATATGATGGCGATATCCGTCTCCCACTCAGAAACTGCCTGACAAAGCAGTTGCTGAGCCGCATCACAGTGGTTCAGGTTCAGCTGCGGTACCTGCACTGTGATTTGTTGTTCACTGCGGCTTTCTTGAAGGCCGGGCACCTTGGACCACCCATCGGATGTCTGTTGTTCGAGGATTTCCCGGTACAGATCATGCAGATGGGCGGACTCGTGCAGCTTTGGGCCTTATGACCTTCAGCGCCGCATCGCCTGCACAGTTTGCGCCTGTCAGGGCCTTTGCAGTCCCACGACTTGTGTCCTGGTTCCAGACACCTGAAGCAAACCTCTGGTGGCTCGTGGAATGTCAGGTGACATACACACCAACCCACCTTTATGCTCCCTACTTTAACGGACTTTTTGACGTCCGCCACAGGTAGCTGAACCAAAGCTATCTGTGTCGCTGCTGGCCCTTTCCGTAGCTTAACGGCTGCGGCGGCCACCTGCACATCGCACTGTTGCCGCAGTGCCGTAACGAGCTCTTCCACTTCGGTTATCTCATCAATGTCCTTGACCTTCAGAGTCGCCTCATGTGTCAGAGCCCTCACCTGCACACCCTCACCAAGGACCTCTTCTGCCAGCCTCTTATAGGCGGCGCCCTTGTGCTCCTTCTGGCGCTTCAGCTCCAGGATCATCTCGCCCGTACGAGTACGTCTAATACTGCGTACGTCGGCTCCAAGACCCTCAAGCTTGGCGTCGCTTCACATCATCTTCAAGACGTCCGAGTACTTGGACTGTTCCGTCTTGATGACGATCGCGTCGCCTTTCTCGCGCTTGGCACCTGCCCTCCTACGCCTTGGCTTGACGTGCTGCACTACTACCGGGGGATTCGTCTTCTTCTTCTTTCGCTCTACCTTCGTCCAAGGGCGATCCTCCCCTTGGATCGCCCTACTCTGTGGCTGTTGAGGGCCCACCAGCGGTCGCAACCCCTTGTTCCGATTGTTCCGGGACGGGCCAGCCTTTTCAGGCCCACCCTTCCCAGCTTTCCGGGAACCCTGGCTGTGGTCCGACCTTCCGGCATTATTACCGACTTTCGGGGTAATGATTCGCCTGGCTTTGCGGGCACCGCCAGACAGCTCCTCGCCTGACGGCTGCCTCGCCCGCTTCTGCGAATGCTTGCCCCGTTTGTCGCGAGCAGTCGCTTCCGCCTGTTTCGGACTTCCTGCGAAAGAGAAGGCCTCCGTTTGGGTAAACTTCGGCACTTTCTCATTTGCAGGATCCGCTACTGCAGCAGTCAGCAACGCGAGTGCCGCGTGCTCCTGATTGGCATCGTCGATCGACATCCTAAGTCGAAGCAAGGCCGTTTTCAGGTCCTTGCTTATATTCGACTTAGTGGACGCAAAGTCGATGATTTTGCCAAGCTGCTGCTCAGCCACCTCTATTGCGGACCGTCCTTTGGTTTCTTGGCTGACGGCCCTCAGCAGCCACGCTCCGTCCATAACCTCCACCAGCTGGCTTGCCGGGAAGTGGACTGGAGCACCCACGCTTGAGCTGCGTACGAAACTCCCAGAGCCTATCTCCTCACTTCTCCTTGTCGAAGGGGTTGATCCCACCACTACTTCCACCTAAGTTTTGATTTGCATCTGCTGTGCCTGAGCAGAACCGTACCCCTCCTGGCTGGGGAAACCAAAGACGTAGCGCCAACCCGCTGGACGATGGCACACTCTACCCCCCGGAGGTAGCGCTTGTCATAAGCCTGTACAAACGGCTCACGACTCAACCCAACTATCAACTTGTCGCTACCAACACACATCGTGGTGCGACTAAACCGACAAAACTCCAGCGGTGGTCCCGGGTAGAGGAAAAGAGCTCAATAATAGCATATTTTGATATTGAGATCAAAATGTGATATTGATCTGATTGATATAAGAGATAAAAGATCTAAAAATAATATCTGAAATTTGCTCCTGGAACATCATCATCAGATCATATTTAGATCTTGTAAGATCTAACCAATAGCAGCAAGCTATTCATTTGATCTTAAAATATCAAATTTTGATATTGTTTAGATGTTCCAGGAACATTTTTCAGATATTATTTTCAGATCTTTTATCTCTTATATCAATCAAACCAATATCACGTTTTGATCGTCAGTATTTCACCTCTACCCGGGGTGGTGTGGCTGTCCTCATTCGACGGAGCCTGCGCTACAAAATTCTACCTCATCCCAAGACTACCGTCATCGAAGTCATCGGTGTTGAAATCAGCACCCTTCGTGGTGCCGTTACGCTGTTCGCCGTCTACGCACCTAGGCAAGGAACGGGACATCGAGCCAGTTCATGGATGACCTGCGGAAATTGACCAACAACAGAACGGGCTTTGTCGTGGGCGGAGACCTAAATGCTCGGCCATTCCTTGTGGCGAAACCACACCAACAACAAAAATGGGACTCACTCGTTCGTCTCCCCGGCAGGCTCAACATCAACACTGGATGTATTTCTGTCGGAGCTACAGTTGGCAGCCCCACGCAGATTCTCAACTACCAGAAGAACCTCCCAAGAATCTCCCAACTGTCGAAACCATCGAAGTGTTCGAGAACGCCATCCACTCGGCCGAGGACTCCTGCATCCGGTGGGTCCCAGTGAGATACAAATTCCCGAACATCGATGACCGTACCCGTCAGCTAATGCAAAAACGGAATACCGTCCGAACGCAGTTCCAACGTACCGGCTGCCTGCTGAAAAACCTGAAGGCTGCTAAACAGCCAGATCAAGGACCGGATGGACGTGATCAGGAACTGACAATTCTCGATCCACCTCAGCCAGCTGAGTGACCAGAACACTCAAGACCCTTCTGGAAGGTGGCCAAATCCTGAAAAAGAAGTCTCTCCCCGTACCCTCGTTAAAGGACGACACCGGCGGCATCCTGGTCTCCTCGTCGGAGAAAGCGAACGCCACCGCCCACAAGTTGGTCGAAACGCACAACCTCGGTGCGAACATGCAGAGCCCCCACGAAGTAGCGGCTCTGCAAACCATCGCCCAACTCGAGGCGATCGACGACGCACCGTTTGACGGACAAATCACAGAGGACGAAGTCAGGGCAGCGGTCATATGGACGAAGAACATGAAGGCTCCGGGAAAGGAAAACTTCTTCAACCTGGTTCTGAAGAAGCTCTCCAGTAAGGCGTACCATTTGACGCTTCCTGAGGGCGGTCTTCTCCAGATGTCTTCAACTGGGCTACTTTCCAACCAGGTGGAAGGTAGGCAAAGTTATTCCCATCCCGAAGCCCGGGAAGGACCGAACCAACGCGTCAAGCTATTGGTCCATCACCCTGGTATCAGCAACTAGCAAGGTTTTTGAGCGCATCATTCTCCAACGCATGATGGAGCACACAGATGTACACGACCTCAGCGATCCGGAGCAGTTCGGATTCCGACAGTAGTTCCGCTCACCACCTGGTTCGAGTTGAAAATGCCATGCACTGCAACATTGCGTCATCCAACAACACGACGATGGTCCTCCTGGACGTCGAGAAGGCCTTCGACAAATTTTGGCACGACGGCCTCGTCTATAAGCTGGTGCAGACAGGATTTCCGACCTTCCCTTCGGGACTGGTTAGAAATGATCTTGTAAATTGATCTTTCCGAGTCCACTTCGCAGGAACAGAGTGCACAGAACTCCAAGCGGTCCCAGCAGGAGTTCCCCAAGGCAGTCTCCTGGGCCCGATACTGTTCAACCTGTACACGTCGAACATCCCGCCACTCCACGGTGGGTGTATATTGGCACAAATACGCCAATGATAGTGTGATCGTAGCAAACGGTCGCACGCCCATGAACTGCAGGTCCCGGCTCCAGCAGGCGTCGGCTACCTCTCGAGCTGGAAAATAAACGACAACGAAGCCAACAGCCAGGTCATCGTCTTCCGGCATCCACCATCACCGAAGCTCCTCTCTCCACGGGACCCAAGCAACCAAAAGTTCGGATAAAATAGCATGTTTGGGCTTAATCAGCTATTAGAAGGAAGATGAAAAGCATTCTATTCAGCTCACTTTTTAAGTAATTAACCGAACTTGAGTTCACAAAAAGTACACTTGTGTCGCTGAAAGGAACGCTATTCAGCTTAAAAATAAACTTCGAAAAAATGAAAAAAATGTGTTTAGTCCTCAAAAGTAATTTATTATTAAGGAACATTAGTTCATGTGGAATCCAAATTGACTAATACCTTGAAATAATTTTTGGTGTTTTTCACTTACTGAGATTTGAACTCGGGTTCTCCTCGTTGAAAGTCGGTGCCTAACTACTACTCCATGTATGTGTTGTTGGGCACTGTGGGATTTTACTCAATGTGCTGATATCATATAGTAGAGCTCAATCAGGTTCGCGTGTGAACTTTCCCTGAACTTGGAATACTTTTTGAAGTCGAAAGTTCGAAAGAAGTTCACGTGGAACTTCTTGTGAACCTACACAGTTTGACATTTTCAGTTTGTTGTGGTTCGCAGTGCAAAGCAATAAATTAGAGCCAGTGTATCGACTTTAAGGATAGATTATAAGTTTTCAGCTTGGTTTCCAGTGACTACGATTGCGTCGATTACCGGTGCGCTGCAGCGACAAGTGAGACGGGTGTGAAAACATCCAGCAAAGCTGGAAATTTGTGCGCAGCCGAAAAACCCCCGGCGGAATCCTGGGGGGAACAGTCGTCCACTGCGGGGCAGCCTTTGAGCCACACAATACGGATCTTTTGCGTTAATTACAAGTAAGTACGTTGAAATATTATAGTGGAACAAAGTGTACTTGTGAAATTAACACAAGCTGTGGCTGCTGGGCTCGATTTCCGAATGATTTAATTGAATGAGAACTTCTCCCCGGCCCCGCTGTCGCCGAAGTTCAAATGAAGTTCACTTTTGGTACGGTTAATATTTATCCGAACTTTGAGTAGTAAGTTCAAAACAAGTTCGAAACAAGTTCGGACCGGATGATTTCAAGTTGTTGGAATATGTCCAAATGAACTGTATTTGAATTTTAAAGGCGCGCAAAAGTTCAACATGAGTTCGGTTAATATTTTATTGAACTCTATTTTAAAGTTCAACATAAGTTCTATTTGAACCTTTTTTCGACTTTAATGTCGTTTTGAAGAGAAGTCAAAAGCTTGTACATGTACTTCCAAGTTCATAAACAATACAAGAGTAACTTTTTGGAGAATTAGGTTCAACGAAACCGGAATTGAACCGAACTTGAACTTCTGAGTTCGTTCTTCAAGTGGAATCCGAACTTTTGGTTGCTTGGGGACTGCTACATTCGGATCAACGGCCATATTATTCCCTGGTCGGACGAAGTCGGATACCTTGGGGTCATCATGGGTAACAAGAGGAGCTACCGGACGCACACCGAGAACCTGAAGAACAGGTACATAGGCCTGTTAAAGTTCCTGTACCCGCTATTCTCCCGACGGTCTTGACTGTCGCGACGGAACAAGCTGGCCGTCTTCAAAGCCAGTAGTGAACTACGCCATGCTGGTTGGAGGAACGTGTGCGGAGACCCACAAGAAGAAGCTGCAGGTGGTTCAGAATCGGCTGCTTCGCCTTATCCTGAACGACCCCTACGATACAAGGATCAGCGAGTTGCATCGAAACGCAGGATTCAAGACCGTCAAGGAACGGATAGAAGAGACAATCGACGGCTTCATCGAAAGCGCTGCTCGATCAGAACACCCGGTCATCTGAGCGCTGGTTGATTAGGATTTTCATTTATATGTTCAACATAAATAGGTTAATTATAAGTAGGTTGGGTACTAGGTGGTCAGAATCATAAGATAAACCATGTCAAAGTACTTCGATTTAAATGCACACTGGCGCCACAAAGCGGTGGAATTCGCACTATATCACTATTTGATAGCCATAGACCTTCTGATCCACTTTGCTGAAGACACGAACTTTCTAGGAGGTCAGAATCATGAGTTAAACCATGTCAAAGTACTTCGTTTTAAACGCACACTGGCGCCATATAGCGGCGGAATTACGCACTAAACTAAACTTACTACCATTTGATAGCCATAGACCTTCAGGTCAACATTGCTGAAGACACGACCACCTAGAATGGTCAGAATCATGAGATAAACCATGTCAAAGTACTTCGTTTTAATGGCGCACTAGTGCCACATAGCGGTGGAATTACGTACCAAACATTCCACCATTTGATAGCCATAAACCTGCTGAACAACTTTGCTGAAGGTCTAAACTTTGCAGAGGATACGGTTTTTGAGATACAGTTTTCTAAATCATAAGGTTTTCAGATGATGCCAAACTTTTCGGGGTGCTGCAATATTTAATTGGGGTGTTGCAGTCAGGCCCTTGGCATCAATGAAATATATCGTAGCCAACATCTAACTGCCTTATACTCATATTCGAGCAAATTGAAATGAGCGTGTAATCAACAAACGCAGCTTTTGTTTGATGTTGTGAGCCACACACGAAATCACATTTACAATGCGTGTTTGTTGGGTTGCTTTATTCAATTAATCGCATGCTCCTCTTGCCGTACATTAATATTAAAGCGAGTTTGAAGTGTTTTGTGACCATAACAGGTGGAAAAAATGGTTCCAAAAATTGATCAACAAACCAAAATAAACGTTAAACAAAAAATTGTTGATGTTTTCGCATTTGACAGTGGGCGCTATTTATTAGCGCCCAGGACATCCTGTCTACCATGATTCCAATGCATTGATATAGGCCGTGTCAGGGGCCTGGTTGCAATACTAGACGATGCGATTCCATATTTACGGCGGGTAGTGTATATACACACTATTTTAATTTCGCTGAAAACCAGCAAAATTTTGCTGGTTTTTGACAAGCTGTAAATACAGCAATACATCCAGCAAAATATTTTTGCTGAATCTTCAGCAGTGTGTATTGACAGCATATTTTGCTGGTTGACCAGCAATTTTGTCCGCGCTCGGCTCCGGCTGATTTTTTTTGTTTTTTTTTTTTCAATTTTTTTTACAATTTGTCTTGTTTTATAACTAAATTCAACCATTTCCAGCTATCCATCAATGATCAAAGGCTGGAAATATCCCTAACGGATGCGATGCCTTACATTTCGGGCTGCAAGGGGCTTTTTGTCTGAATTCCTTTGAATGCATGGTGATCCAGTGTTGAGGAGACGAGGAGTGCGTAACATTATTTCCGAAAAACTACAAGTGTTTGACAACTGATTTGCTGTTGATTCAGCAATTAAAGTCATTGCTGACTCATCAGTTACCATTACAGATGTTTCAGCAAACTAGAATTTGCTGATTGCGTCTCAGCAATTCATTTTGCTGGATGAGAAATTTAAAATTTGGTGTGTAGAGTTTTCTGTCCTTCCGTAACGCTTTGAAATGTTTCACAGAATGGAAGCTACACTAATCATTGCACTGTAGCATTGCACCTGTGTTGAATTGGTGCGTCGCACAGTGGCCGGAAGCCGGACAAAACCTCAAAAATCGACTTCAATATTTTATTTTTCTAATATTTTTCTTCCATTATAGATACTTCAACTAAGATAACCCCAATTTTTTAAGTCATTTGGTCAAAAATTGAGTCTTGTAGATTTTTTCAAAGTTGAAGTTTTATGTGCTACAATATTAGTATTTATTGTCTTTATTTTATGAGCTTCCTTCATGAGTTCGTTGTAAGAGTTAGGAAGACTTGAATAATGTGACAATATTTTTTGTGTTTTTGGGTATGAATAACCATTACATTTCAGGGATTGTTTGAAATTCAATCATAAAACTATTATGTTTTTACAATATGCAAACATATTGACTTTTATGAAATTTTGGAGAAAAACTTCGTATTAAAGAGATCCAGTACTTGTTTAGGAAACATCAGAAAACGACGCCGTATCCCGGATCTTACGTGCAATTTTGTCTAGTTTTTGGCTATATAGGTCACTGTTTGCGCATTTTTGCGCTAAGCGCGAAAATATTTTTTTTCTATCAGGTCACAATGGAGCCGCATGGTTGTGGAGGAAGTGATATTGTTTGAAGTTTAAATTTTATCTTAACATCTTCAAATTGACTTCAGAATACTAACAATTTAGTGTAATTTTCATTCTTGTAAGAGACTTTCACCAAGTCGGATGGTCATAAGGGGGGTGTGGGTGTGTCTGATAATGTAATGGCCACAGCTTTAACATTTTTTTATTATTTTTTGTAAACATTATTTTATATTTTGACAGAAGAACACAAGAAGGTGGGTGCCCCAATTAAAAACAGTAAGCTGGTGAGGAAAGGAGTGATGACTAAGTATGAATAAGCCTTTATTTTCTTAGACACTAACCACATGTTGCTTCACCAGATACAACTAACTCTTTTAACCTTCAAAATAAAAGAATGACAAAAACAACCGTGAAAACATGTAAAAATAACTACAAACTATTTTTCGTTGATTTTCTTAAACTGGTCGTTTCTTTGATTCACCTTAATCGTTAGAATTACTCAACAACCTTGGAAGCAATCTCTTCACGAACTTCTATCGAAGTTTCAATATACAGTGACACAAATTCGTCGACATCTACGTGTTTCTTTTCTACACGCACATCGATACAGTTCAAAGCAACAATCCTCTATAAAATATAAAAGGAATTCACTAAACGGCGTTAAACGCTACGTTAAATATTTTTCTGCATTAACGTCGCGATCACCAAGGCAATCTTTGAATATTTTAATCGCAATTTTATGAAACGAACATTTTACGCTCTTTAGTGAAACCCCTTATATTGGTTGTTTAAACTTGAAGTTTTATTGTATGTTATTCATGCAGTTCAGTTAAACACATTTCTACTGAACGACAAACAGAGTGATAAAGATTTTGAAAATATTTGTTGGAACTACTGTTCATAAATATGATTACCGATCTCTGATGATCGTTTATCAAAAACTCCCTTCAATATTGCGAATAGGAATTGCCAATTCTTAATAGATAGGGTTGTTTCGGTTGCTTCGACAAGTGATAGCAGGGATCGATGTATTTTAAAACCCAAACTCGGAAGAGCGTACGCAAATTGTTTGTTAAAACGAGATTGATAAAAAGCAGTTCAAATTTTACGCAGTTTACTATATTAGACTATCTGACCCCATAACGACCTCCGTGCACCCACCGTAAAATGTAACGTGGTCTATGCGCAGTCCCTGAGAATAGACCACGTCTTGTCAGCCAACATTTGTGTGTATCTGAATTGATACATTGAAAGAAAACGTAGAAAAACGATTTTTTCTAACGATTTATGTAGTTTTAAAGATTTTGGACCACCCTAACAGCAACAAATACACAATTATAGTTTATTTCAATACCAATACATGATTTAAGAACCCCCAAATTAAAAGGTTAATTTAAACCTACGTTCAGAAAGCACATCGTGATAGCTTATTATCGATTATTTTTACATGCTCTCCATAATCAGCAGATTTCAAAATTTTGAACCACCCTAATATAGTAAAATCAAAATATATGATAAGTTCCATATCAGAAATAGATTTAGGGAGCTAAAATCATCATGACCTGTGAATTTTAGCAATTTCGGTTAACATTTGAGGTTTTGTCCGACTTTTGTATGGAGGCCCGCCACTGTGCGTCGTTGTATTGGTCGTACATCAACGCATCGTAGGATTTGCGAAGTAATGTTTTGCTCAATCAGTTCAGCATTGTCTAGAATTTTCTTTCCATTCTTAGGGATCAGAACCCTACAACAGTAATATACAGTGAAAAGGTGGATACTTGGAAGTATACCTTCTGGCCAGGCCCGTGCACAGAAGTGGTGCCAAGGGGGGGGGGGGGGTTTCCCAATTTCGGCAAAAGGCGGAGGGAGGGGCACCTAGTGTATGGAGCGTCGGCAAGGGGGGGGGGGTTTAACACCCAATCCCCCCCCCCTTGTGCACGGGCTTGCTTCTGGCGCTTCTCAATGAGATGCCCAATGCTGTGAAATATTTCACATATACATTGATGTAATAGC
This sequence comes from Aedes albopictus, assembly GCF_035046485.1. Lineage (NCBI taxonomy): Eukaryota > Metazoa > Arthropoda > Insecta > Diptera > Culicidae > Aedes > Aedes albopictus. The sequence continues at coordinate 65,803,110 of NC_085136.1, read as the reverse complement.
TTTCGTGGAATCTTTTAAAAGGTTTCTTTCTAGAAGATTCTGTGAATAAAAATCAGCTATATGAAATCCTAGAGATGTATGTCCTTTCGTCACGCTTTTAAATGTTTCGTTGAAATGTTTCACATGGTATGACAGTTATACAAGTATTATCAAATTGTATTCCATGATCCTAAACCATGTTGGCTTCCGTACCACATTAAATTCAATGCACCATTTTTCACCAATTCTTGCACCTTGCATCTACCCATGCAAAGATGAGAATCACTGAATAATGGTTGCAACTATTGCACCACATGCAATTTCTTAGTATTTCATGCCCACCAATGTTGTTCACAGAATCATCTAGGTATCCATGCTAATCTCACGCACCATCTTTTAACTAATTAGTGATGTCTGCACCACATTTGAATAACATGCACCATTTTGGCCTTTTGTATTCCAAAACTGTATTCCATGTATGTGAACTAAGGTGACTTCGGCACCACATTGAATTCCGAACACCTTTTTTTTGCCATTCGTGCACCTAGCCATACAAAATATCGAGTATCACTTAATAACGGTGACGACTAAAACAGCACACTAACACCATGCACCTTCTTCAAAGCTTTCAGGACACCATCATGGTGACCACAGAATCATCTAGGTATCCACGCATTATGCTGATCTCATGCAATGTTTTTTAATCAATTAGGTATCTAATGCATCATACTGATATGCACCATGATGAAATTTCATGCACCATCAAAGCTTTTCAAGCACCATTTCTGCGTTTATCATATAATCTAGGCATTTAATGCATCATTATGGCGTGAGAATCACTTAAAATACTTTTTTCTGTATTCTATGCACCATTTTTGCAATTCGTTCACCTAACCATGCAACATGTTGATAATCACTGAATAACGGTGACAACTAATGCAGAACACTAGCATCATGCACCTTCTTCAAACCTTTCCATCTTATGCACCATTATGATGTGGTTCACTTTGAATCCCATGCACCATTTTGGCATTTCGAATACAAAATAGCATTCCATGTACCTGGATCATGTTGATGTCTGTGCCACATTGAGTTTCCTGCACCATTTTTGGAATTCGTGCACCTACATATGGAACATGTTGAGTATAACAGAATCATGGTGATACTAATGCACCATACAGACATCATGCAGCTTGTTTGCATTCCGTGCACCACCATGATGTTCACAAAAATATCCAAGCACCATCTCACGCGTCATCTAAGCATTTAATTCACATTTGAATTTTATAGGCTCCATTTTTGCATACCGTACATTCCATATACCTGATCCATGTTGAATTCCGCACCACATTAAATTCTACGCACCATTTTTGCAATTCTTGTACCTTAGATCTAACCACGTGGCAACTAATCCACCATTGACACATACAATTTCTTAGTATCCCATGCACAACCATGATGATCTCAGAACCATATAGGCATCCATGCTGAACTCACGCACCATTATTTAACTTATCAGTAATGTCAGCACCATATTTGAATAACGCACCATATTGACATTTCGTAATCAAAACTGTTTTCCATGTCCGTGAACCATGGCGACTTCGGGGTTACATTGAATTCCAAGCACCAGTATCGCTGAATAACGGTGACGACTAATACAGCACACTAACATCATGCACCTTCTTCAAAGCGTCAACAGAATCATCTAGGTATCTACGCTTCATGCGTATCTAATGTACTGTCTTTTACTCAACTAGGAATCTAATGCATCATACTGATATGCACCGTCATGAAATTTCATGCACCATTTCAGCGTTAATTATATTATCTAGGCGTGTGATGCACCATTATGGTATGAGCATCACATAACATATCTTTATTTTTGTATTCTATGCACCATTTGTACAATTTGTGCACCTAACAATGCAACATGATGATAATCTTTGAATAATGGTGACAACTAATACAGCACACTAGCATCATGCGCCTTCTTCAAAGCTTTCCATGCTTCATTTTGGCATTCACTATATTATCTAGGCACCATTATGATGTGGATTACATTTGAATTCGATGCACCATTTTGGCATTTCGCATACAAAATAGCCTTACATGTACCTGGACTATGTTGATTTCTGTGCCACATTGAGTTTCCTGCACCATTGCACGATTTGCAAATGCACCATAATATTAAACATGTTGAGTATAACAGAATCATAGTGAGACTAATGCACCATCATGCAGCTTCTTTGCATTTCATGCACCACCATGATGTTCACAGAATCATCTAGGCACCATCTCACGCGCCATCTTTGAATCAAATATGTGTCTAATGCACCATCGTTGAAATTCATGCACTGCTGAAGCTTTTCAAGCGTAATTGTGGCGTTCACTATACCATCTAGGCATCTATTGCACCATTGTTATTCTATGAAATTTCTTACATAAAAATAGCATTTCATATACCATGACCCATGCCAACTCTAATGCACATCATGCACCATCTTTGAATTCCTATCAGCATTCCGTGCACCATCCCAATGATCTAGGGATCCTTTACACCACGGTGACATCATGCACCTTTATTGCCGCACGCAATTTGATTTTTATGCAGGAACTAATTTAACACCATCTCCAAATCCCCTGCTTTAACAAAGCATGCTATATATGAAATTGCAATTACTTGCCACGTATGCACTATCTTGACGTTCCCTTGATCATTAAGGTATATGATGCACCATACTCACATCACATACCTTTTTCAAATTCCATGCACCTTCTTGGTGCTCATCAAGGTGTTCATTGTATCATCCAGGCACCCTATACGCCACAATTGAATTTTATACCATTTTTGTAATTCGCGTATCAAAATAACATTCCTTGGATCATTTTGAGAATCACTCTACCACCTCGAGGAATTCCTTGAGAAATACCTGGAGGAATTTCAGGAGGAATCCCTGAAGAACTTTTACGAGGATTCCCTGGAGGCATTATTAAAGGAGTGCTTGCAAGAATTCTTAAAGGAAACTCTCAAAAACTGTTGGCGGAATCTAGAGAAATTCATTACCAGGAGGAACTTTTAAAGGAATTGCTGGAGACATTTTTAAAGAAATTCCTTGGAGGAATTTCATGAGGAAACGCTGGATGCATTCCTAAAGAAATCCTTGAAGAATTTCCTGGAGGAATCCGTAGAGGAATTCTTGGAGGAATCCCTGGAGGAATTCCTGGAAGAACTCATGGAGGAATTTCTGGAAAAATATTTCGAGAAATTCTCGGAGAAATCTCTTGAGGAACTCCTGAAGTAAACTATGGAGGAAGCCCTGGTAGAAACCCTGCAGAAATTCATAAAATAATCTTTGGAATAATTTCTGGAGAAATCCTTGGAGGCATTTCAGAAGGAATCCTTGGCAGAATGCCTGGAGTTTTCCGTGTAGAAATTCCTGGAGGAACTACTGGAAGAATGCCTGGGGAAATTTCTGGAGGAATCCCTGAAAAAATTGCTAGGAGTTTCTAGAAAAATTCCTGGAGGACTTCATTGACGAATCCCTGCAAGAATTCCAGAAGAAATTTCTAGAGGAATCCTTGGAGGAAATGTGAGAAAAACTCTTGTAATAATTCCATGGAGAAATTCCTGGTAGAATTCGTGGAGAAATTCCAGGAGGAATTCCTGGAGAAATCCGTGGAGGAATCCGTGGAGGCATTCTTGAAAGAATCATTGGAAGAATATCTTGAGGAGTCCGTGGAGAAATTCCTGGAGGAATTTCTGGAGAAATTCCTGGACGAATTTCTGGAGAAACTTCTGAAGGACTACTTGGAGGAATTTCTGGAACAACCCGTGGAGGCATTCCAGAATGAATTCCTGGAAGATTTTTAGGAGAAATACTTGAAGGAATCTCTGGAGGCATCCCTAAAGGAATCCTTGGAAATCCTGCAGGAAGCTTTGGTAAATTCCTGGAGAAATCCCTTCTGTAATCCTAGGAGGAATTCCTGAAGGAATCCGAAAAGGAATTTTAAGATGTATCCCTGGAGAAATTTCAGGAGAAATTCCTGAAGAATTCCAAGAGAAATTTTTGGTAGTATCTCTGGAGGAATCCCTGGAGGAACGTTCTCCTTATCGACTCACCATTTTGCAGTCCAGGATTAATCTCTGGACGAATCTCTGAAGGATCCCCTGAATAATTCCATGGAGGAATTTCAGAAGAATTACCTAGAAGAATCTCTCTTGAATTTCCTAGAGGTTTTTATGGAGAAATTCCTGAACGAACTCTTTGTGGAATTTCTGTAAAAATATTTGCTGCTTCCTGGAGCAATTATTGAAAGAATTCCTGGAAGAATTTCTGGACAAATATTAATGACTTCCTGGAGGAATGTCTGGAGGAACTCCTCGAGGAATTTCTGAAGGATTTTTTTTGTGAAAATTTCTGAACTCATTGATGAATCCCAGGAGGGATTCCCGAAGAAATTCCTAGATAAATTTCCCGGAAAAATTCCTTGAGGAAGCCACGGAAAAGTTCCAGAAAAGAAATTCCTTAAGATTTCTTGGAGGATTCCGTGGAAGAGTTTCTAGAAGAATCCCTAAAGATAATATTGGAGGAATGGGTAAAAATTCCTAGAGAATTTTCTGGAGGAATTCCTGGAGGTATTTCTATAGGATTTCCATGGAGGTATCCCTGGACGAATTTCTAGAAGAGTTCCTTGAGAAATTAATTAAGGATTATCTGAAGGAATCCTTGAAGAAATTCGTTGAGAAATTTCTGGAAGAATCCATGGAGGAAATTCTGAAGGAATTACTGGAAAAATTCCTGAAGAAATTTCTGGAAGAATCCATGGAGGTATCTCTGAAGGAATTCTTGGAAGAGTTCCGGGAGACATTCCTTTAGGATTCTCTGGAGGGTTTCTGGCAGAAATTCCTAGAGGATTTTCTGGGGGAATCCCAGGAAGAATTCCTGGAGGTGTTTCTGGAGGGATTTTTGAGAAATTTCTGGAAAAATCCTGTATCCTTTTCTGAAGAAATTCCTTGAGAATCTCCTGGAGGACTCCATGAAGGAATCCCTGGAGGCTTGCCTGAGAAATTTCTGGAGGAATGTCTGAAGGAACTTGAGGAATTTCTGAAGGAATTCCTGGTGAAATTTCTGGAGATTTTCCTTAGCAATTTCTGAAGAAAATCATTCATGAATTCCTGAAGGAACTCCTGAAGAAATTCCTGGAAAAATCCTGGCGGAATCCGTGGAGTATTCCCTGGAGAAATTCCTCGCGGAATTCCTCGAGGAATTCCTGGAGGAATTATTAAAGGAGTTCATTTCTTTAGGAGACATTTCTTAGGAGAAATATGGAGGAATTCCTGGAGGAATTCCTGGATGAATTTCTGGAAGAATTTTTGAAGATTTTCTTAAGAATTCAATGGATGAATCCCTGGAGGAATTCCTGAAGAAATTCCTTGAGAATTTTCTGGAGGAATCCGTGGAGGAATCTTTGGAGCAATTCCTGGAGAAATCCCTAGAGGAAATATTGGAGTAATTCTTAGAGTATTAACTAGACGAATTTCTGGAGGAATTATTTGATGAAATACTAGAGAATTGAAGCTTCCTGGAGAAATTTCTGGAGGAAAGTCTGAAAGAACTCCTCGATGAATTTCAGAAGGGATTCCTGCAAGATTTTCTGGAGGAATTTTTTGAGGAATTTCGGAAGAAAATCGATAATGAATCCCTGAGGAATTCGTGGAGGATTCTCTGGAGGAATTCCTCGAGGAATTCTTGGAAGAGTTCCGGGAGACATTCCTTTAGGAGGAATTCAGGCAGAAAATCCTAGACGATTTTTCGGAGGAATCCCTGGAGGATTTTTTTGTTGGAATTCCTGGAAGATTTTCTGGACTTCTTCCTCGAGAAATTTCAGAAAAAATACGAGAAGAATTTCTGGAGTAATTTTTGATAAATTTCTGAAGAATTTTTAGAGGAATTTCTGAAGAAATTTATGGATGAATTCCTGGAGGAATTCCTGAAGAAATTCCTTTCCTTGAGAATTTCTTGGAGAATACCCTGGAGGGATCCTTGGAGGAATTTCTTGAGGAATTCCTGGAAGAGTTCCACGAGAAATTCCTATAGGATTTTTGGAGGAATCCGTGGAAGAAATATTGGAGGAATTCTGGCAGACATTCCTAAAATATTTTTTCCAAAAAAAAATCAGGAGAAATTTCTGGAGGAATTCTTGGAGTATTTACTGGCGGAATTATTTAAGGAAATTTTGTAAAAATATATGAGGCTTCCTGGAGAAGTGTTGTAGAGGAATTTCTGGAGGAATTTCTTTAGGAATTGTTTGGAGAATTTCTGAATAAATTCATTAATAAATCCCTGCAGGAATTCCTGAAGAAATTCCTGGAAAAAATTCTGGACAAATTCCTGGAGGATTCCGTAGAGGAATTTCTCTCGGAATTCCTTGAGGAATTCCTGGAAGAGTTCCGGGAGAAATTCCTTTAGGATTTTCTGGAGCAATCCATGGAGGAATTCCTGGAAGAAATCCCTGGAGGCATCTTGGAGGAATGTCTGAAGGAACTCCTCGAGAAATTTCTAAAGGAGTACCTGAAGGAATTTCTTGAGGAATTTTCTGAGGAATTTCTGAAGAAATTCATTAATGAATTCCTGGAAGAATTTCTGAAAGAAATTCCTGGAGGAATCTGTGGAGGATTCCCTGGAGGAATTCATCGAGGAATTCTTGGCAGAGTTCCAGGAGACATTCCTTTAGGATTCTCTGGAAGAGTTCCGTGAGAAATTCCTTTAGGATTTTCTGGAGGAATCCGTGGAGCAATTCCTGGAGGAATCCGTGTAGGAAATATTAAAGGAACTCTGGCAGACATTCCTAAAATATTTTTCCTAGAAGAAATTTCAGGAGGAATCTCTGAAAGAATTCTTGGAGTATTTACTAGAGGAATTATTTAAGGAATTTCTGGAGAAATATATGAGACTTCCTGGAGAAATTTCTGGAGGAATATTTGAAGGAACTCCTCGATGAATTTCTGAAGGAACTCGTCGAAGAATTTCTGAAGGAATTTATGGAGGAATTTTTTGATGATTTTCTGAAGATATGAATCCCTGGAGAAATTCCTGAAGAAATTCTGGAAAATTTCCTGGAGGAATCCTTGGAGGATTTCCGGGAGAAATTCCTCGAGGAATTCCTTGAAGTGTTCCCAGAGAATCTCCTTTAGAATTTTCTGGAGGAATCCTTGGAGGAATTCCTGGAAGAAATCTCTGAAGGCATCTTGGAGGACATTCAGGAGGAATGCCTGAAGAAACTCCTCGATGAATTTTTAAAGGAATACATGGAGGAATTTTTTGATGAGTTTCTGAAGAAATTCTTCAATGAATCCCTGTAGGATATTTTTGAGGAACATCTGAAGAAATTCAGTAATGAATCCCTAGAGGAATTCCTGACGAAATTCTTGGAAAAAATGTTGGAGAAATCCGTAGAGGATTTCCTGGAGAAATTCCTCGTGGATTTCTTCCAGGAATTCCTGGATGAATTCTTGGAAGAGTTCTGGGAGATATTCCTTTAGGAATCACTGGAGAAATTCTGACAGAAATCCGTGGAGGAATTCCTAGAGGATTTTCTGAAGAAATTACTGGACGAATTTCTGGAGTTCTTCCTGGAGAAATTTCTGAAAGAATTTCTAGAGGAATTTTAGAAGGATTTTCTGACGAAATTCATGGATGAAACTTTTGGGTAATTCCTGAAGAAATTCCTTGAGAATTTCTTGGATAACTTTCTGGAGAAATCCATGGAAAAATCCTTGGAGGAATTTCTCAAAGAAATCCTGGAGGATTTCCTAGAGGAATTCCTTGCGGAATTTCTGGAAGAGTTCTCGGAGAAATTCCTTTAGCATTTTTTGAAGGAATCCGTGGAGGAATTCCTGGAAAAAATCCCTGGAGGCATCTTGGAAGAAATTCTTGAAGAGTTTATCGTGGAATTCCTAGAGGAATTCATGCACATATCTGCGGAGGAGTCTCTGTAGATTGCAACAAGGATTCCGATCAAAATTTTCTATCAAGGAATTCTGACTCAATCTATGAAGTTTTCTCTAATTCTAACATCACTAATTGTCCAAGATTGGAATTCTTCCATAACGACATTTTTTCTTGTATAATTGATAATTTTCTCGATATTTTCCATTATAGGTATGTGATAAGTTTATAAAATTTTATAAGAGTCGAGATAATGACTTCATATATAGTTTCGCATTGCCTTGAAATCATCACCATCCCAAGCCTTCTTCAATACTTGGCGATGTGGGCACCACTTCATGCTGAAACCCCTTCTTCGGAATTTATATTGCTTGTACTACCATGATTCTATTTTGCACCATGATCATATATTGCACCACCATTGTAGTGACCACCCCCCCCCCCCCCCCTCCCCTAAGCAAGAACCCTGCGCACGCTAGTGCCTGCATCTGACGCAGGAGGATTACTACACTCAGGAAAATTGCCTCATACTTAATGGCAAATATCCATGTGCCAAACCACATCCAAAGTATATGCAACCAATACCCGATTACGCAGGCAAATTAGCACATGAATAATATGTGCTCTAAATTGTATGAGTCGCTGCTGTATGGTGCCTCATCAAAAGTATGAGTCGCACTAATGGAAAACATTTGTTTACCCCCATTGCAAAAATCCATGTCCCGGACACATAGAAGGAATGAAGATTTTTTTTCCCAGTGTAGCTAATAAACTGTGACATCAAGGCCATCAACAAGATGATCGTAACGTGGAAACCAGGCCCCTGGCATCAATGAAATATATCGTAGCCAACATCTAACTGCCTTATACTCATATTCGTGCAAATTGAAATGAGCGTGTAATCAACAAACGCAGCTTTTGTTTGATGTTGTGAGCCACACACGAAATCACATTCACAATGCGTGTTTGCTGGGTTGCTTTATTCAACTAATCGCATGCTCCTCTTACCGTACATTAATATTAAAGCGAGTTTGAAGTGTTTTGTGATCATAACAGGTGGAAAAAATGATTCCAAAAACTGATCAACAAACCAAAATAAACGTCAAACAAAAAATTGTTGATGTTTTTGCATTTGACAGTGGGCGCTATTTATTAGCGCCCAGGACATCCCGTCTACCATGATTCCATTGCATTGATATAGGCCGTGTCAGGGGCCTGGTGGAAACAGAAGGAGTTACATAGGACTTACACCCAACAACTGGAGCTCGAGCACATCGATAAAGCAGCGTCAAACACGTGACTGGTGCGGGGTGACCTCATCTCGGAAAGAGAAGGTTTCATCATCGACTAAACCGACGTGCCACTCGATTCCGAGAGTTGACCGAAAACATTACACGGTAAATTCAAATAGCAGTGATCGCGAGTGTCAAATTGAAAGTGACGTTTAGCCCGTCATGACATTTATACAGCCGGCGTCGCGACGTCTTGATCAAACGCTGTGTAAACAAAAACACACGATGGACCACGTATATGACATCCCTATCCCAATAGGATTGTTTGCAGCCAACATCAATTGGGTTCCCCCATTGACAATGCATTTGAGTTCCCTAAACATTGGTACAAGATGCGGGAATCGAAAACGTGACGTCATCGCACCCTGGTGCGATGGACAGTATTATCAATCTGTAGCTTCACCACAGAGAAGAAACATCCAAGTCCAGTTCCGAAACTGTGTAAGGAATTTAACGGCATTTTGAAATCGACAACACAAGTGGCAACATCGTGGCGCTTAGTGGATAACTGACACTGAGGAAGATTACAAGTGGTAGTCGAAATACGCGTATCTGTCAAAGGATAAGCAACATAGGGCGGAATTAAAAGGTACGAAACTGATTACACTCATTCGAAGATGGCGCTAGTTTACAACGGTTTTTATTTTAAAATTTTGGACGAGAATTTCAAGAACCTTTGCACTAGCTGGCACGTCGGTTCGTCGGTGTTATCATGATGGCCATCCAGGACCGGGTTATTGCGGACGAAGAATTATCGGCGGGACATATTGCACGAAGACGTGACGGAGGACCGCAGTAGGAAGTGCAATTCAGTATTTTTCTAGAAACGATCGAGCATTTCGTTGCAGGCTGTTCAGTGTTAGCTGGAGCAGCCTACCTTGATCGTCACAACAAAGTTGGCACCTGGAGTTGTCCCTAAATCTCTCCTGAGGTCCCTAGACGACTTAGAATTGAAGAAAGACCTGAACAACGACCTGACAAGACGGTTCCCAAATCACCACAACTGAAAAACAAAAACAAATGCAGACTCATTAGGGTTATAGGCAAAACCGACCTTTCAACGTTCATTTCCGAAATAATGAAGAACCCTTAATTCAACCACAACTTGCCCCTCGTTCAAAGTGGCTGCGTACGGTGTAGAAGTATAGCTCTAACACACATTCACAAGTAGAGTAGTTGTATACGACGACCCGTGCCAGAAGGTAATCGAAGGGTAAAGGAAGCTGCTCATGTCATGGCAATTTCTACTTCTGATAAGGATTGATTCGAAAGATGCTTGCCAAAACCAGATGTATTTACAAATCTCAATTATATTCGTTAAAAAATGAATGTTATGGATGAACACGTGTAGATTTTAGCATGAATCCACAATTAAACGAATAATTTAACCTCAACATGAGCGAAGGTTAGATCAAGGCGTCCTAACCCTATTCAATACAAACAGCGCCATAGTCAAAACAAAAATAAAAACGAAAACATGCTCCGTTCGTTCTACTTCCTCTCTTTTCCTAGCCTTGCTGCTTGGTTATCACGCATTGAGCACAACCATACAAATATCCATTCATGACTATGTGATTCAAGCCGTAGCGAGAGCACACGAAGTTTTATTGCACCAATCAGTCAGTGCCATAACAAAACCGCACACATAGTAGCCCGAGACGAATGTGTGTTTGAACACTGTTAATCGCCTACTTCGCGATACAGCACTTCTGTTTCTGTCAAAATCATTGCAAAAATCGTAGTGCCGTACAGTGACACGGATGTGAGACAATTCGACTGGAAAAAAGTGTTAAATTTGGAACTTTAACTATGCGATATTGACCCTTCGAGTCGATCGAAGGCATCATCAGTGCAGTGACAACGCAGTACCAGTTTTAAACGCAACAATGGAGTACGGCAAGGCCATTTTCTGGCTGCTGTTCGGATTGAGTTGGGTGTTTCTGGTGAATTCTGGGGATATTGCGAACAGTGGGGATTCCCCAAGGGAATCCCTGAGCAAAGGGCGTGAACTGAATGCGACTGTATCGCAAGTGATTCAAGCGTTGGGGGACAGCCCATATCATGGAGACAGCAGTCAGGAGCACTCGAAGCGGGGTCGAATCTTCGCGAGGAAAGGCGTAGACATGAATGGAACTACGACTACGACCTCGACACCTAGTGTTGCTGCAACAGCGCCGAAAGCCAGCGAAGCGCAACAACTGAGCAATGTTACAACGGCGGCGTCCAAATCGCAGCAACCACCGCCGCCAGTGCCGCAGGTTAACATCAGCAATCCAGTTGTAGTAGGCGGCGCCGCCGTCGTCAACTCGACTACGGTTGCGAAAACGAAAGCAACTACGTCGGTGCCTGCTACGAACGCTACTTCCAGCGTTGAGCTTCCAGCGGTTGTTGCGAACTCGACTGCGAGTTCAACAACATCCACAACTCCTTCGACGACGACGACGACGACGACAACGACAACAACGTCGACTACAACAACAACCACCACCACAACAACAACTACGACAAAACCTCCAAAGAAGCCAAAAATAACCTACTCCGTGGATGACGAACCGAAACTTCTCCAAGCGGCCAAACCCGGCTACAACGCGGGATCCTCCTCCTCGGCGAGCGACGCCAACGGACGGCTGCACGTCGATGAACCCCTGGTGGAACTCTCGCAGGAGTACATCCCTCCGGCGTTGATGGGACCGCCCCGAGGTCACCGGGAGTACGTGGTCCCGGTGGTGACGCTAATCTTTGCGATTCCCCTGCTGATGGGTCTGTTCCTGCTGTCCTACCGGCGAGCGAAGGAGTTCTGGCTAACCCGGCACTACCGCCGGATGGACTTCCTCGTGGACGGGATGTATAACTACTAGGTGGAGCATCAGGAGGGTCCAAAGGAGCAGCGGTGCCGTGCAATAATCAGCGCGCGTCTCATCTTTCCAGCAGAAACAAGAGTTCTGACAATAAATTTCAAATGTTTTGAAATGCGCAATACCGATCTAGTGACCAACGACTGATTATTGCACCCGAATCGAATTCTTATCGAAGTTACCGGGAACTTTTGTGCGAAACGAAGGAAATATCTTATGCCAATACACTTTTTTGAGGTTTTTTTTATGTATAAATCTTACATTATTGTTTCTTACCCATTCAAAACATACTAGCCAATATGGAGCATGTTTCCCTTTGGAACGGTCCTTGCTTGTAGCAATTCCGCAAATTAGTAAACAATGCTCACACATACAGGTATTCACATAAAACAGTCGTAATAATCTAGCTAAAACAAATCGATATCAGAAAATTAATCATAGGAAAAATCAAACGCGGATCACGTAGGATCTTTGAGTTTAGGAGCGAAGTGCCTTTTCGAATGAGTTTACACATACGTACGTAAAGTTGAGGAAGAAACAGAAATCAATATTAGAATACTAGCCAAGTGATAAGTGAAAGATTTATTGTTTCGACGATGGAAGTGTTTAGGACAAGTTTTCCCATAACATTTTTTTTTCAGTTTGTTTCTCCTCCCTAATTAGATGTTCGTGTAGATTGAGGAGGAACCCTGAATGCATGTATAGGTCGCGATTTGGATTAAATTTTTGTTGAGGAATTCAACGTCGGAAGCAGCAGGGATGCAATGAAAACTATCATCAGTAGTTGTGATTTGTTATTGTTTTTTTATAAACCTACTATGTAAAATTATTTGTAGGGAGTGATACTAATAAAAGATCATTTGAATTATTACTACAAGATTGCCAGTTGTTTACTTTGCCAACGATGAAACTCTTCTTTGTTGTCTGATTGTCGAGATACAGCAGTTAAAAATAGTAACCCTAACCCACCTCCCCCAGCTACGACACTGCGTTAATAAATTTTGCCGGAGACGAAATTCTTTTGTGTGGTTTGATTCTGGAAATACAGCAGTTAAGAATTTCTTAGACTTAATAGCGTCACCTTGAGAATAAATCTAGAATCAATTGATTTAATCGGATAGCTCTTGATGTCCTGATCAACTTTGCCAAAAACGACATACAGAAGTTTAGGATTTATAAGACTCACTAGCTCCAGCTAGCGAATAAATCTAGAATCAACTAGTTCATTATTGGATAGCTCTTAATATCCTGATCATTTTTGCCAAATACGAAAATTCTTCTATGTGGTTTGATTCTTGAGACACAGCAGTCTAAAATTTCTAAGACTCACTAGATCCACCTAGCGGATGAACCTAGAATCAACTAGCTCACTATCGGATATCTGTCGATGTCCTGATCAACTTTGCCGAAGACTCCACAGCATTTTCCGATGAATTTCTCTAGGAATTCCATGGAAATTCCACCTAAAGTTTCTTCGTAATTCCTCCAGAAGCTCCCCGGGAATTGTTGCAGCAGTTTCGCGAAATTTTTTCCAGCACTACCTGAAAATGTTCTCCAAGAGATTCACCGAAATATATCCTGGAAATCCTCGGACATTCTTCAAGGAATTCCTCGAAAATAAACCCCAAGAATTCCTCGGAAATTCCTCCAAGAGTTACTCGGCAATTTCCTTCAGGAGTTTCTCGGAAATTCACCAAAAGTTTAAAAGTTATTTCTCTAGGAGTTCCTCAGAAATTCATTCACATATTCTCCGGAAATACCTCCAGGAGCTCCTCGGAGCTTTCCACCTGGAGTTCCACGGATATTTATACAGCAGTTGAGTTCCCAAGAAGACCCTCGGGAGTTTCTCCAGGAGTTCTTCGGGAATTTTCCAGAAGTTTCACGGAAATTCTACCATGAGTACCCAAGAAATAGAGTCAAATGTCTTCCGGAAATACCTCCAGGAGTTCCTCGGGAATCTTGCAGAACTTTCTTAGCAATTCCACAAAGAGTTCCTAGAAGAATTCCGCCAGAAGTTCCCCAACAACTCCTCAATGTTCCTCGAAATTTCTCTCGAGTCTCTCGGGAAATCCACCACGAGTTCCTCGGAAAACCTTCTAGGAGTTCTCGAGAATTCCTACAGGAGTTCCTTTTAATTTCCTCTAGAAGTTCATTTGGGATTTCTCCTGTAGTTTTCCAAGAATTCCATCAGAACTTCTTGTAGAATGCATCCAGATGATAACCTCCAAGAGTTACCATGAATTCCTCCTGGAGCTCCCCGGAAATTCCTTCACGGTTTCCCAGAAAATTCCACCAGGAATGAATTTTCTAAAAAAAAATCTTGAAATACTTCTAAAGAAATTCCTGCAACAGTTTTGGGAAACTCATGAAGGAATTTCCGAGAAACTCTTATAGAAATTAACGGAGCATTCCCGGAGGAATTCTCGTCGAACTACGGGATAAATTCACGCACAGCAATTTCCGAGATACTCCATGAGGAATTTTCGGAGAACTTCGAGAGAAATTCAAGGAGCTCTTTAAAAAAAAATCTCGAGGAACTCATGGAGTCATTGCAGAGGAACTTCTGGACCAATTTCCAAAGAAGACGTTAAGAAATTCTCAAGCAACTCCTGAGATTCCCGAGGATCTCTTGGAGAAATTGATAGAGAAATCTACGAGGAACTCCTGCACTAATTTCCGGTGAATTCCTGGAGAAAATGGCGGGGAACTCCTGGAAGAATTTCCGAGGATCTCCTGAAGGAATTCTCGAGGAACTTCCGGTAAAAATCCCGATGATGCTCCTGGAAAAAAATCTAGAAGTACTTCTAAAGGAATTTCTGAAGAAATCCTGAACGAATTCCAGTGGCATTTCCGAGAAAGTCCATAAGAAATTCCTGAGGATTTTTTTGGAGAAATTTCGGGGGGAATCGTGAAGGACTTCCTGGAAACTCCTGAATGAGTATACGGAAAACTCCTGGAAGAATTCACGGAGAACTCCTGGAGGAATTTCCGATAATCTCCAGCTGAGATTTCCGGATAACTCATGAAGGATTCCCCGAGGAGCTCCTGAAGAAATCTCCGATGAACTTCTGGACGAATCCTCGAGGAACTCCTGAAAACATTTTCGGGAAACTTCTGTAGCAATTCCCGGTGAACTCTTGCAGGAATTTCTGGAAAAAATCTGAGAAACTCCTGAAGGATTTTTTCGAGGAACTTTTGGATAAAATCTCAAAGACTTCTGGACGAATTCCCGAGAAAGTTCTATTAAAAATCCTGGGAATCTCCTGGTAATTTTTTTAAAAACTACTGCAGCAATGTCCGGTGAACTTTTGGAGGAATTTCCTGGGAATTAATGCAATATTTCTCGGAAAACTCCAGTAGCAATTTACTAGTATACCCTGGAGGCATCCCCGAAGATTTCCTGGAAAAGAATTTCGAAGCAGTTCTGGAGCAATTTTCAAGGAACGACGAACTCTTGGACGAATCCCGGAGGAACTCCTGGAGGAGTTCGCGAGGAACTGCTTAAGAAATTTCCGAGAAACTTCTACTGCAGTTCCCTGTGAACTCCAGGAACAATTACCTAGGAGCTCCTGGATGAACTTCCGACAAATTCCTGGAAAAATATCGTAAATTTCCTGAAGGAATTCCCAAGGAACTTCCGGACGAATTGTCGAGGGAGTTCTGGAGGAAGCCCGAGAAACTTCATGAAGAATTTTCGAGGAAGTCCTGGATTCCTTGAACAAATTTCCGAAAAAACTCGTGCAGGAATCCCCGGGGAAATTCTTCAGGAGTTTCCAGGGAACTCCTGGAGGATTTTTCGGCTTACTCTTGGAGAAATTCTTATTTAAGCTCCTGTCTTGAGACTTTTCTGGAGAACTCCTGAAGAAACTCCCGAGAAACTCCTGGAGGCTTTGTCAGGGAACTTTTGGAGAAATTTTCTTGAAATTCCTACAGATGTTCCCGAGGAACTCTCAAAAAAATCTCGAAGATCCTCTGCAGAAGTTCCCAGAAATCTCTTGGAAAAAATCCCGAAGAACTGCTGCAGGAATGAATTGTTCCAATGTCGTGGTCTTCATGTTGCAATGTGTAAGCAGTGTCGAGAGCCCGGTTAGATTACAAAGGTTACTTGCCAGGAGTGAGTTTTCTGTCGCAAACAGTGAACAGTGGCGTGAAGTTTCGTTTTAGCTGTTCATTCGAATGCCATGCCATGTTCATTCGAATGTCCAAATCGCGTTCGCTTAGTATCGTGAGTCATCGAGTTTGTATGCAAGGATAAAACGGGGATAAGTAGAAGCAGAAGAAGAAAGAAGATCCGTGTGCCGAGTTCCTCGGTAGTTACGTCCTGAAGACGTTGCGGCTTAAGGTGAAAAAGTTGCAGAAGAGCTCAAGTTGAACGTGATGGAGAGAGGCGAACGTCTGAGAGGCGAACATCGTGACGCTGATCAATGTCGGGACAAGCAACAGTCATCGGCAAACCCTTTGTCATGATGTCCGCCAGTCAATCCGATGACCGCACATACCGGATCTCTCCACGCTGCACAAGATCACGTACAAAGTGAAATTCGTGTACACGTGCTTCAGCCGAGTGTAGTCCAAGGAGTCCTCAGCCTCGTCCTCGTCTATACGAATTGTGGATTGGTTGCCCTCAAACATTGATATTGCTTGGTCGGCCCTTCAACCCATATCGCGTAACAGTATCCTCATCCAGATGACGTGACAGATACCCAAGCATAGTGCAGCTAGTTCTGCTTCGGTGGACGATAACTCAACGGTTTGTTGCTTCCGGGTCGTCCAACTCATGGTGCACTCGTGCACCTTGCACACACATTCGTTAACAGATCGCCTGTCTACGTTACTATTGGCCCAATCGGCATCAGAAAACGCTTTTAATAAGGTATCATTCTTCTGCTTGCGATAGACGAGCCCAACATCCAGAGTCCCTTTCACGTGCCTGACAATTTGCTTCAAGTAGTTCCAGTGTTCGTCGCTAGGGAACGCTTGAAACTGGCCGACAGATCTGGTCTTCTAGTAGGCGACGCATACATAAGGCAGCTGACGAGCTATACGTTTCACTTACTGCATCACCTTCAGCGCCGGACTAGCGATCAATACGTCATCAACGTATAGCACTCGTATGACTTGCTCCCGGATCCAAGCGTGTATAGGCACTGGTCGTTGTCGCTGCGCACAAAGGCCAATTCTGCACGAATCGGTGGAACTTGTCGTTTCAAGCTCACAAAGCTTGCTTCAGCCCGTTTAGGGCTCGATTTAGCCGGCACACAAACCCTCCCCTGTTAAAACCCGTCTGGTTGAGCCATCCTCTGACAATTCGCCGTTGAGGAACGCGGTCTTCACGTTTATTTGATGGACGTTTATTCCGCTCTGATTCGCCTCTGCCAGCACTGTCCGCAACGTATCCATCTACGCTACGGGAAAATAGGTTTTGGCGTAATCGCCGAGCTTCGTATTTCGTCGGCCTTCCCGCATCGCCATGCTTCATCCGGAACACCCACTTGCATGACACCACCGAACGTCCCTCCGGTTTCTGCACGAGCGTTCAAGTGTTGTTTCGCTGTAGTGAATTCATCTCATCTTCGATCGCAGCCTTCCACTAATTCCAGTCATCGCGTTTCTGTAGTTCAGCGATGGTTCCCGGAATCTCGTCGACGTAGTTGACTACACCGAGAGCGAAACTGGCGTACTCCAGCTCGAAACCTTTGTGCCATGACGGCGCCGACCGGATCCGCTGTGATCTCCCACCAGCAGCTTCCTCTACTTCTTGCTCCGCGGGTCCCTTTTCCTCTTCAGGCTTGTTCAGGCTTGGAAAATGTCAGCGTCAACACGAGTACTCACGTGATTTTTAAAGAAGTTCCTCTATCAATGACATCGAATTGGGAGACGATTACCAAGAGAGTCTAACAATTGAGTTGTCCAAAAAAATCTAACGAAACCTACTGCAAGCCTATCCATATACGTGAGAACAAAAGATGTTTACAAAGTTCTTACAGATAGATTAACACGGGCAGTGAAGAGATTTGTCAGACAAAAGAGGTACAAAACAAGCAACAAAGAAGACGCGGCGATTACTCTTTATCCCAACTGGTAACAGATAATGACATGATCTCGAATTTTTTTGTTGCAGACAAAACGGAGGCTGAATTTGTTGCGTTCTTTTCAACTCGCGAATAATCAATTATTACTAACCCAAACTCAAAAATTTTTGGTGATACATCTTCAGCAGCGTTGCAGTGTTTACTAACTCGAATATACTGCTCGAAAATCACAATGCAAGGCTTAAAAATCTCTAAACTCGTGGTGCACGATCTTTGTCCTATTCTGTTCAAGTTGGGACAAAGCTATGTCGCATTGGGCAGAATGTCGCAACAAATTCAGGTTGCGACATTGTCGTTATTGTTGCGCGATGGTTGAATTTTGAATCACTGAACACGGGAAATCTGAACACAAACCACTACCACACAGGAATTTGGATTGGTCAATATTCGCTCATTTTTCGGTCATCACGTAGCGTGACATGATTGTAAACAAAGCAATTACTAGCACATCGATAAATTTTGTTATTGTTTGAATCCTTTAAATCGTGAATATATGTCCTCTCTATCTATTAAATACAACGACTAGCCTAAATTAGCTTGGATCAGGTGAAAATTTTAATTTCAAAACAATATGGAAATATTCGTCATGACGCTTGATTATTGCAAAATGACATGAAGAAGTGCGCGAGTGCTCGTTTCATTTTGTGACGATGAAAAGGCCTACTTGTTCATCATCATGGAATGGCCACGACCAATAGCAGCACTGCTTCTCTTCAACACTAGCAGCTGCCTCCTCTTCTTCGTCGGCAGGAGCGCGAACCACTTGCTCCGAAGGTAGCCTCTTCTTCACAGGCGAGGTGCTCTTTTTTACGAAGTCAACATCTCGTGCGACGACAATCTGTATTTTCACTGGATTCCACACTGTGTATCCGTTGTGGCTGTACCCCAGGAAGATTTCGCTTCAGGCTTTGGAGATCAGTTTCCGCCGCAGTACATCCGGAACATGAACGAACCCTTTAAAGCCAAACACTTTCACGTTCGATGTTTGTTTCGTGCTGAGCGCGTCGGACTACACGTAGCGAAGTAAACTACCGAAATTTATCAAAATACCTTATGAAATTTAGCCATAACTGTAAAGTATGGATGTCATAAGAATGCCTTTTGAAAATTGAACATGCTTATTATGACCTAATTACATAAGATAAACTTATGAAAAGAGCAGAAAAATCGTGAAATGATGCAGACTTGAATCTATCCATGAACGTCAAGATCACTATGCTCTTGCCCAACCCACGCGGCTATCGACGCTTGAGAATTTCGTGTAGCTAAATGTGTATGAAAGCCAAACTGTGAGTCGATTTTGCGCCATAAATCTTCATTATGAAATTCATTCTAGCCGTTATAAATTGTTTAAAGGCCATTTCATAAGTAAGACCTTATGATAATCTTAGGTTTATTTGCCTGAGTGTACGGTTGGTGAGAAAAGTCGCAGTAAGCACAGCCTGTCCCCAGAAACGCTTGGCGATTCCAGAATCCGCCATCGTATCGCCCTGACCTTCTCGATGAGCGTCCGATTCAGTCGTTTGCTTAGCTAATTCTGCTGGGGAGTATACGGGTCGGCCTATTCGACCTGAACTCCCTTACTCTTGCAGAATTTAAGGAATCGCTTGTTTTTATATTCCCCTCCTTTGTGTCACGGGAGCCAGAAAATCTTATGTCCGAAATTCGGCGTATTCAAGGAATCGTACTCCTCGAAGTAATCCACCACCTTATGCTTAGACTGAATCAGATATACGACTGTGAAGTGGCTCCAGTCATCCGTGAACGTGACGAATTATCGCACTCCCAACAGCCCAACTGGCGTCAAGAAGCCGCACACGTCCGCGCGTATAAGTTCGAACACACGCGACGTTGATGAGGCAGCCGTCAGGTGAGGAGCTGCCTGGTGATACCCGCAAGGATAGGCGGTTACTAACTCCGCCGAAATGGCGGTAAGTCGGACCCCAGCCAGGCGTCCTGGAAAGCTGGGAAGGGTGGGCCTGAAAAGGCTGGCTTGTCCCGGATGGAAAGGAACACGGGGTTGCGACCGTTGATAGGCCCTCAGTAAATGGGAGCCTAGGATTCTTTTCTAAGCGAACTATATCCACACACCAGGGGGTGGAAGCTCAGGTAAAATATTATCTCCTGGGCGCCCATTAAAAACACCACCCCCGGCGAAGACTGGCGCTCGAGCCTAGCTATTTAGCACTGTAGTTGGAGGAAATGCCAATGCAGAACCCGTAGCTTCCGGGAAGGTAAGCCCAGCTCCCTGGGTTAGTGGGTTGGTGTCAGGCCCTGCGAGCCAGCCGTAAAAAAGACTAGCACCGGAAAATCAACAAGAGAAGAATGCGAACCGATACCAATGGCGACGACCACAGCGACGAAAAGGGACTTGCGATTGGAAGCTCGGTACGTGGAACTGCAGATCTCTCAACTTCATCGGGAGCACCCGCATACTCGCCGATATACTGAAGGACCGCGGGTTCGGAATCGTAGAGCTGCAGGAGGTGTGTTGGACAGGATCTATGGTGCGAACGTTTAGAGGTAATCATACCATCTACCATAGTTGCGGCAACACACGTGAGCTGGGAACAGCTTTTATAGTGATGGGCGACATGCAGAGGCGCGTGATCGGTTGGTGGCCGATCGACGAAAGAATGTGCAGGTTGAGGATCAAGGGCCGATTCTTCAACATTAGCATAATGAACGTGCACAGCCCTCACTCCGGAAGCACTGATGATGACAAAGACGCATTTTACGCGCAGCTCGAACGCGAGTACGACCGCTGCCCAAACCACGACGTCAAGATCATCATAGGGGATCTAAACGCTCAGGTAGGCCAGGAGGAGGAATTCAGACCGACGATTGGAAAGTTCAGCGCCCACCAGCTGACGAACGAAAATGGCCTACGCCTCATCGATTTCGCCGCCTCCAAGAACATGGCCATTCGTAGCACCTTCTTCCAGCACAGCCTCCCGTATCGTTACACCTGGAGATCACCACAACAAACGGAATCGCAAATCGACCACGTTCTGATTGATGGACGGCACTTCTCCGACATTATCGACGTCAGGACCTATCGTGGCTTGATTCAGTATTATCATGAATTTGATGTGAACTAAATAAATGAAATGAATGAATCCACACACCAAGTGTGGACTTACCACCTTTGGAACCGGGAGGTGACCGAGCACCGAGGAATACGGATTGCTCAAGCGGCGGTACGGAGCCTAGGCGTGGCGGGGGCCCAGCAGTGGGCTCTGCTGGGCTTCTTCAGAGCTTCAACACATCCGGAAGCAGCTCTGCACATGCGATACGACACCGCTTCCAAAGTGTCACAGCCCAACTAGGAGTGCCTCGGGCACATCAGGAACAACGCGAGTAAGTTCCAGATTACGGCATACTGGTCTTAGTTACACGCTTATATAACTACGTACAAGTGAGCTGGTAGCGACGGCATTCTATCCTCTTAGAAAGGTCAGGCAACACTGACTTGAAACGGCAGATGGGCTATCGTCGGCGCTGTCTTCCGTCCCATAAAACCGTGGCGTGGCCTTAAAGTACGTTCCTGGCCTGTGTCCAGCTTAGGCAACTTACTGGGTGGAAGTAGGTTCAGATGAACACTCCTGATTAACGCTGATACGGCTCTGAGCTCAGTCCCCATAAGGGCCTGGACCAACCCTCGGGTGGCCTCTCTGCTTGCATAGACAACCACCAGGATCATTGGTGACTACTTCATTTGCAGTGCGGGATAGCGGCTCTGAGGGGGACAACAATGTCATCGAGAGTGGAGAGGCAGAGGGAACGGCGTTGAACCCGTTCGCGCAAGGAGGACTGGCGAAATCGTCTCTACGAGTAGGTGGTCTGGTGTACCCATCAGCGAGCAGGTAGGAGGTTCAACGGGAGGTTCAACGGGAGAAGTCCGAGGCGTCGCAGCATCGACTGAGGAAGCACAGATGACTGACGCGGATCTCACGCGGGCGCTTTACCGCAACAGGAGCGATCTTCCAAAGATGTTGGTACTTGCGAAACAGCTGGACGGGCTGATCGGCTACACGAGCGAGCGGACTACCATCAGCAAGGACCTGAAACAGGGCCTGCAGAAGCTCCGCAAATAGCTGGCTCTGTCCAAGAAGGAAGGAGTGGTCTACCCAAACGGACAGCTTTTTCTTTGCTGGCAACGCGACGCTGCAGCACGAAACCGTGCAGCTCGCCGGGGCCGTAACGGATAGGTCAAACCGCCCTACGTGGTTCAAGAAGCGTCCGGCAGAGGCGGGCGAAAATCCAAAGAAGAAAGGGATGGCAAGTGCGAGTAACCAGGCTGCCAATAGCCGGTTACGAAACGCGCAAGGGGTGAGAAACCAAGCCCCTAGAGGCCAACCCTAAGAGGAACGGTGGCCAACCGGACCAAGGGAAGGAGAACCCTTGGATTACGATTGGAAATAAGAAGAAGTTGAGAAAAGTGAAACCAGCCTGCAAGCGAGAACGGAGCGACGGTCTTCAAAACCGAGGCAGACACATACGCCGAGGTGCTGAAGGCCATGCGAGGCGAGAATCGTCTCTCACCGTTGGGCGCGGATGTAAAAAGCATCCGGCGCACCAGGACGGAAGAGATGATGCTAGTGCTGAAGAAAAAAGCAGCCAGTAAAGGTACTTTCTACAAAGCACTAGCCCAAGAGGTACTTGGCGAAAAGGTGCAGGTAAGAGCCCTAACGGCGGAGGCAACTCTCCAGTGTAAAAACCTGGACGAGATTACCGACGCAGAGGAGCTCGCAGCCGCACTCAAACAGCAGTGTGAGATAGATGTACCAAGTGCATCGATCCGCCTGCGTAAGGGTCCGGCTGGCACGCAGATTGCCGCGTTCAAACTCCCCGTAGGGGATGCGAACAAGGCGATTTCAGTCGGGAAGATCAAGGAAGCTTGGTCAGTATGCCCGCTCAGCATATACGAGCCGCCAGTGGCGTGCTTCAAGTGCTTTGAGGAAGGGCATAAGTCCTGGGCATGCAAAGGCCCAGACCGGAGTAAGCTCTGCAGGAAGTGTGGAGTAGAAGGCCATATCGCCAGGGAGTGCAACTCTGCACCAAAATGCCTGATTTGCACGACGAACAAGGGCCACACGACGGGCGGGCCTAAATGTCCAGGCACGCGAGGAGGTCGAAGTTCCAAACGCTAATGCAGGTTACACAACTAAACCTGAACCACTGTGAAGCCGCACAACAGTTGCTATGGCAGTCAGTCTCAGAGTCAAGTACAGACATCGCACTACTATCGGACCCATACCGCATCCCTCCCGATAACGGAAACTGGGTAGCGGATAAGGCCAAGCTAGCGGCGATCTGTACAACCGGTCTAAGCTATGGCTAGACTGTTTAAGAGCTAGAAGGAGGATGCAAAGGGCTTGTACCGATGAGGATAGAATTGAACGAAGCGAGGCCTACAGGGCGGCTAAGCTGACACTGAATAAAGAGATTAAGACTCGTAAGCGGGCGTGCTTCGAAAATCTCTGCTAGGCAGCCAACACGACCCCATGGGGTGATACCTACAGAGTCAGGGGCCTACATCGTCGAAACCAAAACATGACGCTGAAAGCGAGCGCCCATCAGCATCGGACGGACGCCGACGACGGGAACATTCAAAACAACATGCATGCGCTTCGCTTCATCCGCCCTTCTTGTCACTTTCTTCGACGCAACGACGGGTGGCGGCTCATTTTCACACCGACTGGAATTCAATTGAAATTTTCAAAATATCTAAAATGTATGTTTGCTTAACATTTTTATGGGTAATAAACTATTTCAGTAAAATATGCATAGCATACATTAACATTACACAGATTTGACGGTTGTTACACTCATTAATTGAGTTATAACAGAGAAATTCATTCGATGTCGAACGAGCGTGCGTGAGCTTGTGAGTGCGAAACAAAGTGGCATCTGCGACGACGCAGCAGCGTCGGCTCATCGGTGACGATGACAGTCGCACATTGGAGTAAATCACATCAAAACCTGATCATAAGTGGAAAAACTCAAAATGAAGTAATTGGGTTTTCCGTTGTGTTTTTGCCAAGTGTAGTTATCGTGTAATCGTTTGACAGCTAAGCAGTGTACAAATGTTTTGTTTACGCTTATCAGAAGAGGTTAAGTGAAGCTGAAGTTTAGCCGTTTTCTTTGATATAACTCACAGCGCGTGCTAGTTTTGACCGTACAAAGTGAATGAAATTGATAGTCAATCAATTCAACAATGCAGTTTGTTAAAGAAGGTTAATGTTGTTATTCTGTTGATTTGAAACCCAAACAAATTGACGTTGAATTTACATACAATATATGAAAATATTGAAAAAAAATATTTGATGGAATCCTTTACCGTACATTCAAAATGAAATAAGTTGATTTTCCGGCTGTTTCCGGAAAATCTGCGTTTAGTGTATGACAAAACTATTGTTCCTCTTTCAAATGCAGAAAGAAAACCTTCCGGATGTTTCCGATTTCAAAAGTTGCAACACTTTGAAAAAATCGTGATAATTATATTATTATATGATATTATTTGCCTTAAAACACTATTTGGCCCTCTGAACGTATTTTTGCTGAAAACTAGAACTCAACAGCTTTCAAGCAAAAAAAAGAAGTTTAAAATCGGTCAACTGGTTCAAAAGTTGTGATTTTTTGAAAAATTTTAGTTTCGAAAAATCTTGACTTTTACAATCATTAAATTGGTCACCCTAATGACGAAATAAAAAAATACGAAAACTATGAAATACGTTTCATTACTAATTTGGGTTGCATTTGGGTTGTGAAAATGCGTCAAAATAATTTTGATCAGTTTTGATGTACTAGGTGCTCCACTGTGTAGTCGGGCTGAGCGACGACGACGGCGCCTTGTTTCCATTGACGATTGAAACCATTGTTTACAAACTTCGCCTGAAAATTTCAATTGAAATTGAAAATGTAGGGCCCTGTACAGAGTAGTCATGGCCAAAACGAAAGGCGCGTCAGCACCCCCAGAACGCTTTTCAGAGATGCTGCAGAAGATCGTGGAAACGCTGTTCCCGCGCCACGATACAAGACCATGGGTCCCTGTGCCCTATAGCCAAACCGGCCATAGCGAGGTAGCCCCGGTGACGAACGACGAACTCATTGCAATAGCGAAGTCGCTTAAGTTGAACAAGGTTCCGGGTCCGGACGGTATCCCGACATTAGCCATCAAGACGGCCATCGAGGCTAAGCCTGACATGTTCAGAATGGCTATGCAGATGTGCCTAGACAGAGGCGGATTTCCGGAGAGGTGGAAAAGGCAAAGATTGGTTCTGCTGCCCAAACCCGGGAAGCCACCTGGCGACCCGTCGGCATACAGACCTATCTGCCTGCTGGACACCGCCGGAAAACTGTTGGAACGGATCATTATGTCGTGGCTGATGAAACCAGATGACTCTGACCTTTCAAATAACCAGTTCGGCTTCCGGAAGGGTCGATCGATGGTGAACGCTATTGGGGCTGTAACCAAAACGACCAAGATAGCACTTCAAAATAAGCGAACGGAAATCCGCTTATGCGCGGTCGTCACGGTGGACGTAAGAATGCGATCAACAGCCTGCAACACCTAGAAGTTTCGGTTAGCTTTTGACGGATACTGGAGAGCTATTTCCAGAATAGGGTGCTAATCTATAACGCCGAGGAAGGCGAGAGGATCCATAACATCACCACGGGGGTACCCCAGAGCTCAATCCTGGTCCCAATACTATGCAACGCGGCGTTTGAAGGCGTATTGAGGCTCAAGCTTCCACCGGGAGTAGAGCTGATCGGCTTTGCCGACGCGACAATGTTACCCTCAAGGTATACGGCTACCTAGTCGGTAAAGGAAGTGGAACTGACAGCAACGCACGCAATTGGCATAGTGGAGGACTGGATGAGGTCGATACATTTGGCACTCGCGCAAAACGGAGGTGGTGATGGTAAACAACCCCAAGTCTGAACAACAGGCAGTGGTCACCACAGGCGGATGCACGATCAATTCTAAGCGCTCACTGAAGTAATTGGGGGTCAAGATAAGCTGAAATTCTGAAGCCACGTGGAATATGCCTGCAGAAGGGCAAGCATGGCGGGCGATAATGGTATTGCCAAAGATAATGTCAAATAGCTCGGCAAAGTCTCGAGTAAGCGTAAGCAATTCGCGGCAGTAGCGGTATCCATACTACGGTATGGCGCCGCTGCT
This sequence comes from Aedes albopictus, assembly GCF_035046485.1. NCBI lineage: Eukaryota > Metazoa > Arthropoda > Insecta > Diptera > Culicidae > Aedes > Aedes albopictus. Next base: position 65,776,752 of record NC_085136.1, on the reverse strand, counting down.
GCATGATCGAAGGCGCTAGTGGTCAATCGAAACGTGAAGCGACTCGAGAGTACCCACAGGCTCCCTCAGGCTTATGTGCCTTAGGGAGGTCAGCGCATACCGCATGATTTCGATGGACGCGGGCAAGATGCCCATAGCACAAGTGGTGGCAGAGGATGAAGAGTACTTCGAGCGACACGGCATAGGAGGCGCGAGCCGGATCGTCAGAGCATCGTCTATGCTGAAATGGCAGCGAGAATGGGGTTCCTCCAGCAAGGGTAGATTGACACACAGGCTTATGGCGAGGTGAACTTTCGCTGTACACAATTTGTGTCAGGCCATGTGCATCTGCACAGATTCGGACATGCGGACGGGTCCGCAGACTGCGGAGCATGTGCTCTTCGAATGCCCACGTTCCATGGAGCAAAGGTCAAGTATGCAGGAGATATGTGGTAACGATATCACTCCGGACAACTTTGTTGAAAGGATGTGCACGGGAGTGGACAAGTCGGATTTCGTCACATCCACGGTCTCTCGAATCGTACTTGAACTACAGCCTACATCTTTCGGTCACCTCACATTGACTCGTCAAAAGGTTTCCGCTCCTTGTCATCCAGCGTTCCGTTGAGTTCGTTCCGCGAATCCAAAGAACGTTTCACGTATCACAATGAGCTCACCCTCGTCCCGTTGCCTCGTAAATCTGCATGCAAAGCCGACATCCCGTTGTTTCAGTCGCTCTAGGTCATACCGAGACGGCCGTCGGTACCGTACATTATTGATTACGAAGAGTAATGGGTGCCAATTGGACATGATAGTAAGGTGCTGACTTCGGTAATGTCAGAAAAGTGTCATAAAGTGTGCGGTGATCCAAGTGTAACGATAAGGGAGGCCTTCCTTTTCATTTGAACCTGCTATTATTGAACTTCAAATACTGGTATGGTCATCGGCTGGATTTTTCTCCCCTAAAAAAGGGTAGATAATAAACGAGCCTTTGCTATACTTATTCGTAGAGTACTAAACTCCCAAGACTTGAACTTGGCATCTAGACTAACAACGTCATGAAGAAGTTAACCTTTACCAATGAATGAAAAAAAGAAAGAATCCCTCGTGGTTGAAGATTCGCCCATAAGTCCACAACAAAACAATCGCACCGACAAATATGTAAAAATAATAAATCGCGAGTAACCATCATCATACCCGACGACAACAAAGCAACCAGCGCAAAAAATCTCTCGTACTCAAACTCTTCGATCATCATCACCCGCTAAGCCGGCGTTGATGTTGATGATGACGATGACCTGCGCGAGAAAGCATCGTAGTCGGCGTGGCGTGCTCGGCTCGCGCACCAAAACATCAGCGCCTACTTACACGCGTACGCGATGAAACCGTTGTTGTTCAGTTCGTTCGCTCGCACATCTCCACGTTTCTCTCTTCTTTTTTTTTGTTTTGACTTGGGAACGCGGAAAATCAATGCCCTGCCCGTGTATCGTCCATCGTTCGCTCCCGATCGGTCGGTCCCGGTGGGCAACAACGAGGAGAGCAGTAGGTTATTCGCGGTTGGTCCTACTTGTAAGCGCTTGGGCGCAGCGCAGTACAGTTCCAGCCGTTCGCGCAGCAACTGGCTTTACGCCAGCCACACTCTCGGGAGAGATCGTACGGAAGTCGGACTTGAAATCAGTGCGAAGTTTCTTTATTTTTCTCGGTGAAATACTTGTGGAACAGAAAGTGAACCGCGCCGAATTGCGCACAGCAAGATGTCGCTGGGAGTGGAGATCTTCGACCTGCCGGCAAGGCACTTCCAGGTGTTTTGGGGTGCCTCCGGTGATCTGTGGCAGTCCCTGTGGGATCGAGTGCTGGATGTAACAGGTGCGATGAGAAAGTTGTTGTTTTTCTTGGTACTGACGCGTCGAGTCTATTGTATTAAGTTGAGAGAGATGACGGTGGCAGTAGGCTTGTGTGGTGTTGTATATCTATAGGTGTCCCCGTTACATGGCAACGACAACCGCGGAAAAGGTCGTGTTCATGAAAACAAATATAAACCAATGGCGGTCAATTTGTCGTGCATGACTAAGGTTTAAATGTGTGTGCCGCACAGTGTAGGTGGAATGTAAATACGCATTTGATCGTGAAGCATCGGAAATGATCTTATTGAATGTAAATCATTTCGCATTCTCATGCAGAGGGCACCATCAATCGAGACGATTCAAAGTCCACATTACCCAAAAAAAAAAACACGAAATCAATTTGTTGATAACCCTGGTTCGGCGAACTTTGATTCAGATTTGCGTGCGAATCGGACATTGATTGCGCTGTAATAATTCGTTGTTCTCGGGCCAATAATATACGCACTAATCTTATCGCGCACAGTACCCCACTTAGGAAGCAGGCAGCAGGCGTTGACTTTTGGCGTGCTGCTAAGTGACGACAAAGTCTCGTGTGAAATGTGGGGCCCCTTGTTTGGTTGTTTGCTGATAAGTGATAAGTAGGCGGTCCCCGTTGCGTTGGTTGATGGCGCCGCCGACTTGGATCTTGATCTTATCATAGCGAGCCACGGATTACAATCGCTCATTGTAGTCGATTGAGCTATACATTGGTTCGAGTTAAATCCTTCCTTGTCGTCGGTATCCATATCGCACGAATGGTCTTTGTGAACTGGTTTATTTGCTGAATCATTCAAGACTTTCCCTCTTCTCTCGCGGCATATCGTTGGTCGTGTAGAGCAAGGGTGCATAAAAATTCATAAAGGGTCATAGCAAAATAGCTAAACGCCTATACATGTACGTATCTACCATGATACCTTGTTGGCTACAAACTTGGCTACCACTTTATCAAGAAGACTTGCACCACTGCTGAAAATCGGGAGTCACTGTTAGCAGAGCACTCCACGGATGGAGGTGCAACTATTCATGAGAGAGTACGTCAATCGCACCAACACACTTTTACACTTAAATACAGAAGTATCGTCTTAGCTCAACAGGCAGCGGGGTATCAGTAGGTCGGCTTTAGAGGCACGTTCTGCTCCATTTGGTAAATTTGTGCCATCGCAATGAACACGAGCCTATTAATCATTTACCTGACGGAGAAGGGAATGAAAAAGGATAGGACAGGGGAAAGGACAGGTAAGGGAATAGGATCGTCATACACGCAAAGGCGTACCACAATGGGTTCACATAGCGTCCTGAAAAGGACACTGTAATAACGCATAAGCGTACCACAATGGGTTCAAACAGCACCCTGAGAAGGGCACTGTAATAACGCATAAAGCGTACAGAAAGCCTATAGCTCTTTACCACAGCGGGTCAAGAACAGCAGAACGTCCTGAAGATTCAGGTTTCTGAAGTCAGTTTCACTTAATAAGTGTTTTCCGAGTACTCGGAAACGAAGTTGCGCAAAAACTGGACAGTTACATATTAAATGATACGAAGTTCCATAATCGGATTCACAGCTATCACAGGCAAATGAATCAACTTGCAGAATATTCGCCATGTGATAGCTGAGTCGGCAGTGGCCAGTCAATGCTTTGACCAGCATGCTGCAATTCTGCTTTGACAGATTTGTTATATACTTTGCAACCCCTAGAGATGGCTCAGTACAATACAATTTTCTTTGACGACATCACTCCGAACTATTCCAGTATTGTTTGTGCTGAGTGGCAGCCCAGTTGTCAATCTGAAGCTTCACCCAACACTTGGATACCGGAATAGCTGGCTCAGGGCCAATGAAGTCATGTGATGCTCCAGTGCGAGCTAACTCATCAGCCAATTCATTTCCAGCGATGGAAGAATGGCCAGGTACCCATACAAGGTGAACAGCGTTTGCTCAATACAGCTCCTTGATTTGAGTTCGACAAGCGATAACTATCTTCGACCTGGAGTTGGCGACTCTCGGAAAGGACATGCTCAGCACAACAAACTTCGTCAAGCCAAGAATTGCTTGTGGATCGTGAGCTTCTAAAGGACTCCTCTGCACCTGCTGCATATTCTTCATGTTCCAAGTAACATTTTTATTTTTCTTATAACCTACAAGCTATTGTTTCAATCACACCGATAAAACTTGTTTTAAAGCTTAGCAATCCTAACAGCTTTAATAAATCCGTGATAAACCCCTATAACGCCCAAAAGGGCCAACCCAACAAGAGGTTGTTAAAACCAGTCCTTTGGCATATTCTTGTAGTCTTCTATACAACTTTGATAAGATCTGTTGTATACGTCGCAAGAGGATCAACAAGCCCTATCAAAGTTCGAACAACGTCCTGAATAAAGGGTTAAAACGAACGATTGAAATTAATCTGAAACTAAAATCATCAAATGAAATGAAGTAAATTGCAAATGATAAATTACGGAAAAAACAAAACTACAGGGGATAGACAAAATGATCGGGACAGGCAAAATTTTCACTTTTCAAAAAATGGTGAAAACGCTATAACTTTTTGAAAAGTGCATCAAAACATCTTAAATTTTTACTGTAAGTTGATCAACTAGCTGTGTATCAATGGTCCAATTTTGGGTAAGATCGGGCTATTCTACATAAAGTTAGAAAGATTCTAGAAAAAGTCATAATTATTCGATAGCCAACTTTGAACTGTTATATCTCCGGATTCAATGAACCGAATGCAATGAAATTTTGAGCGTTCATGACTTATATTAAAAACTTTTGACATAACCTAATATTGTTCACACAGAATAAAATTAGAGCGTTTAGATTATTTTTCCGATATAACACCAAATTATCGAATATTTCAACATCGCTTCAAAATTTGAGATGGTAATCATAGTTTACTTGAATTTCCTCGAATTGATTTTTATATGAATATGTTTTTAATGGAGGTAACAAAATAACCGGCTATAAATTTGAAAAGTAATGGAAAGCATATTAAAATTTGAGCAATTTACTAAAAAATCATAAAATAAATGAAATCGCTGCAACTTTTTTTCTTGTTAATAATTTCAAGTTAAGGTCAACTTTTTTTGAAGCTCATTATATTAGTCATAAACGCTCAACATTTCATTGTATTCGGTTCATTGAATCCGGAGATATAACAGTTCAAAGTTGGCTATCGGATAATTTTGACTTTTTGTAGAATCTTTCTAACTTTATGTAGAATAGCCCGATCTTACCCAAAATTTGACCAGTGATACACAGCAATTAGTTGATCAACTCACAGTAAAAATTTTAGATTTTTGATGCACTTTTCAAAAAGTTATAGCGTTTCCACCATTTTTTGAAAAGTGAAAATTTTGCCTGTCCCGATCATTTTGTCTATCCCCTGTATGTCGGACAGTCATATTGTGAATATTTAATTGCAATTGTACGCAGAAAACTCTGTTTCTATGACAGAGAAAACTCATGCCAAAAAAGTTTTTCGGTATAATGCAATAAATAACTGCTGAATAAGACGAAGCGCCACGCCAGTTTTTGGTTTTTGTTATCCTACAAAACAACAATGTTAACCCCGCTTGCCAAATTTTACATTCAAATCGAAATCCAAACATCAGCATGGCGTGCAAAACTTGTAAGCAGGAATAGAAAACAGTGACGAAAAGCATACTTACTTGTGGAGCCTCGTAACCGTGCGGTTAGGGTCACCAAGCTTATAATCTCACCATGCTATGGGGTGAGGGTTCGATTCCCGCTTCGGGCGTTGAAACTTTTCGTGAGAATAGTTTCTTCCCCGTTTCCACTGATGCATGCTCCGTTGTCCGTTGTCTAATGTTAAGTTTAAAACAGTCTGTACAGCCGAAAGATGAAGACGTTGTCCGTGTCTTTTTTTTTAGATGCCGTCATGTTAAGTCCTCTTGGTTTTGATTGTAATTTTTTAGAATCAATAAGTGTAAAAGCAACGTATTATAGAGTTGCTGTTCTCTAAGAAAATGAACCAAAGCCTAGTATACGCCCACAAATTCTTAGCGCATATTATTTGCGCTACTCAAACACTATTAGGTTTTAATGAAATGCGGGTTCAGCATGACTGCTCTTAAGAACTTGCCGGCTAGCCGATAGCCCTAGAAAATGTAAACAAACAAAAACTTTCATAATTTTACCACTTTTACGGTAGTGTTTCGTGTTATTTTGTGGTTTCTGTTTTATCTGCTAGAGTGTTAGGAAAGTATATAGTGGTAATGATTCTCAATAATGAAAACCCAGGTGTTTTTTTCAGTGGTATAGAAAAATTATAGGTGATTGGTAACATTTTCATCTGCATTGCGCATCTAATCTATTTCCTAAAGGAAGATCCCATTGCAGTTCTCGACCCTCTTGAACTTGCTTTAATACTTCCACTTGTTTATCCTTGCCTTATGATAACTTGATGCAATCCTAAAAGCTTCAAGACCGATGCGATATGCCTTGCGTGCGGCAATGGAAGAAGTCTTAGGTTCAAGTTTTATTACGTACTTAACAGTTCGCTTAGAACGAAATTTATGCTCGGCTAAAAAAAAAAAGAAAATAAGGTTTATGCAAAGGACATCTAGATATCTACAAAGTGTTTTAAAGAAGTTCATGTCATTAAAACGGCTTTACATTAAACATGGAAGGGTTTACCAAATCAATGACAAAACCTTCATAAATTATGTCTAAGAGCAGAAAGCATAGAAATTGTTACTTGGGGTAGCATCTCTTTCGGTCCAGGTTCCTCTCCAACCCGATACCGTTTCTCCATACCATTTTCATAAAGTCCGCCTGTGTCGACAACAGCGTTTGCCGCATTGAATGGTTATGAATCTGCAGAATCAGAGAAACCAGCAGCAAAGGGTATTCTAAATCTAGTAGAACAATTCGGAAACTGACGTCGTTACGTATTTCCTATGAATGGAGCGTCGAAGGGGTTTCTTCGTTCCTCGACGTCTAGAATTGATCCACTGTTTCTTCAACGGGTTGTTCACCAGAGCCTCCAAAATGGCATTCTTGAAGAATTTCCGGAATTTCTGCCTCCCCCTCTTGATCAGTTGGCGTTTTCCGTTCTTCAAAATTTCTACTAATATGAGGCCGACCCTGCTGCCAATTGTTTGCTTCTTACCGCCCGTATTCTTAACTCCAATTCATATGAATTTTCTTCTAGATGCGCTTCACCTTTTACTTCATCGTTGAGCCTGAACTGTGCATGTCATACAGGGAATACCAGATCGATACCGGCTTGAGCTAACTTCCTCGCTGATAACAGGTTCATTCGCAATTCTGGAAAGACGACCCAATTCTCCATGCGAAACTCAACGCCTCTTTTTGATATACCAGTGAACTCTCCGATATACTCACTAGCGTGGGACACAAAAAGACATTTTACTCCTCTCCACTTTTTGAGTTCCATTTTGGCCCCATATCAACTGTGCAAAATTTCAGCTCGATCGGAGGAACTATATTTTAGCGCCAGCCGTTTTAGGTTTTCTCACGCTTTACTATGGGGAAAATCTATTTTTAAAAAGAGTCGAACCAGCCAAGGGCTGAAAGTCTCTTTAATAAAGACAAATCAATCAATCAATTTTTAAAAGAAAAATCGTCACAGGTTGCCCCTTAATCCATAAATATATATATATATATATGTATATATATATATATATATGTATATATATATATATATATATATATATATATATATATATATATATATATATATATATATATATATATATATATATATATATATATATATATATATATGAATGATTTCTGTTGGAAATTTTACGAAGAACAAACCCTCTGAATACCGCAATGCGATCTAAGGCATGTGGAAAAAGTTATTGACTGAAAACCGAATGGCATGCCAACGCTGTTTAACATGTAAGGAATAACAATAAATAATAAAATCTCGTCATTTTATCGATCGGGAAAGGCTCAATAACTTTTTCCACGAATATTGCATCACTTTGTGATCTTCGGAGGTCCGATTCCTCGTGAAGTTATCTACAGAAATCATTCAACGACTTATTTTAAGGGATCAATGGGTGACCTCAAGCGATTTTTCTTTGAAGAAGTACATTTTCCCCATAGTAAATCTATGAAAAACTAAGAATGGCAGGCACTAAAATATTGTTTCTTAGATCGACCTGAAATTTTGCACAGTTGATATGGGACCGAAAAGGAATTCAAAAAGTATACAGGAGTTGGAGTTTTTTTCCATTTTTTATATTTTCCCATATAAACCGTGTACCAGCCTAATATCCATCCGAGCAACATGAACTAACCGCTCACTTTCAGGAAATTTATGGCTACGTTTAATCATAAGTAGGGTAGCTGGCAAGACCTATCGATTTCTCAGTAGTTTATATTGAATTTCAACCCGCATATAAATTTACAGGCTCGAACGAAAGTACATTTTATTTTCGAATTTCCTACTAAGAACTACATTTAAAGCTGCCTTGCGGTGAAAATGACCATAACATTCGTTTTCAATTTACCATCTACTATAATTATCACACAGCATAAATTATTTGTTTTGAAGCCGGTTCCCCTCGTGTTCCTACCGAAATTACATTCGCTCCTGGGCTTTTTTAAAATTATTTTCTAAAATTCTTCCAGCAATCTTCTCCGATATTTTTTTTACAGAAGCTCTTTCGGGTGCTCCCCTAGAAATTCTCCCTGGAATTTCTCCAAAAGTTTTTTTTTCTATTTTTGCTGGAATTTGTAAGTATCGGGTCAGCCAATCGGAAGCTTTTTTAGAGACTCCCCGACTCAACCCAACTAACAATCGCAAGCCGCAAACATGCTGAATTGTTGCTTTATAATAGTAATAATAGCTGAACTAAAATTATGCTGAACACAACACTGTACAAATGCGTTTTTAATTGAAAAAGTAGCCAATGTTCAACCTTTTGTATCGGTATTAACAATGATAAATTAAAAAACTTTTCAACCGTTTAATAAGATTTTTATTCGACTTGAAATAATTCCTTTACAAAATAGTTTGACAATACCTTTTTCGGCTTCTTGTTAAGTTCCTGTAACAATTTGCCCATGTATCTGTATAATGTGTCTTCACAAGTTAACTAAGCACTTTCGTTTCATCATACTTCGACTCAGTGTACAGGATGAAAAACACGTGTTTTTACTGAACAGCAACTGAATTAATGTGTTGTTCAGTTGTTAACCAAAAACAGAACATTATTCACCACTGCTGAATAGGAGTCAAAGTGTGATCATTATTAAACCACGGAAATTTTATGTTTTGATTCGAGTGCTTCAATTCATCATCTCTAGGATAGCGCAGATAGGAACACATACGGCTGGCAATCGATGGGTCTCGAGTTCGAATCTTGATTTAGGTAAATTTATGTGTAGTTATAATTTCAAGGTAGTTGTTCACAGCTTAAGTGCCAATTATCGTGGAAATTGAAAAATTTAGCATTTTCTTTATTTCTAATCATTTTTGCTCAAGCTGAATAACAGCTTTACTATATAGTTGTAAAACAATTTAACAAAAAACAATTCAGTTGGCTCACAACACTATGCTTTATAGTTTCTCCAAATTTGTGTGAACAAAACCCGAACAAAGGTTGTACCTGAAAATTATCCAAATGTTATTCATCATCATGCTGAATTATTTTGTCGTAAACAGAATAATAAAATGCACTGATGTTTGAAGCTTGCTTCTTAAGATTTGTGCGTCTGAAGTTCTGATGCACTGTTGAAGCGGGATTTCAAGACGTTTGTCCTTAAGGTGATTTTGCCTACTACTGTCCTAGCTATATGCGAAGTGGGGTTTTTTTTACTTTTTTATTTAGGGATTTTCTGCCGTAGGCAGGTTCATGCGAAGTGGGGTATTACTGGGGAGGAATACCTATTTCTTACACGAAATCTACCTGTCCTTCATACATTTTCGAATATACAAACACAAAATCACTTCAACACAACCAATTAACAAACCAAACACTTACAAATTTCATTATGAGTTCTGGGACTAGTCCAAGGATTTTCCAAGAGTTCCTGCAGAGGTTATTGCAGAAGTGTGTTCTGGATTTGTATCAGAAGTTTTTTCTGGTATTCCTGCAGGAGATATTTCAAGAACTTGAATTTTCGCTGCTCCTGCTGACACTCTTTCAATAGTTATTTTTGGAATATTTCATGCAGGATGCAGGAGTTCCTTCTTATTGTTTTACTAAGATGCAGGAGTTCATCCAAGCTGGAAAAGTGGCGCTAAACTGCACGAGCAGATTAGGCCTAACTACCGTCGGGGGCAGTGATATTGAAGAACTTTGACTGCCCGGTTTCGAGTCTAAAAACTAACTAACTTGATTTATTCTTCCTTTCTTTTTACAAAGCTTCTGTATTTACTTTATCTTCATTTTGGTGCCGTGGGCACCGAGTAGTTTTCTGCTGAATCGCTCTGAGGTTTCGGGTGTCCGCCGCTCAGAGGATGTGCTGCTCTTCGTTGGTGCTGGGTGCACCAAATCGTCCGTTGTATTCTGAGGTGTCGGGTGACATCCACTCAGACGTTTCTTCAATGGTGCTAGTCGCACCTAATCTGCTGACTCAAACTTCCAAGTTTCTTCTCTTCGTAACTGCTTCCAGAGCCTTGAGTCGGCTCGCGTTGCGCCGCCACTTCCAGAAATGCGCCGTCCATGGAGTATGACACGACGTCATGCGCGGTGATTGAATTTGAGATAGTTTCGCTATCTCCGAATGGCCACATGTTGATTCTGCTTCTGCTGGTTGTTGATGTGAACTGTATTCCACAATTCACGATGTGTTGATTTATATTGACCGGGTGGACCTTCTAGTGGCACATTTTCTGCTGATAGAGCGTCTGCTCGGCTCTTTAGGTGCGCATTTGTTGATGGTGCATGTTCGCTGAGAACCTTATTGCTTTTAGGTTCCCACTGACGCTTGCTTTTTAATTTGAATGATTTTAGCTATCTCCACAAGCCTTCTAATTGTTTTACTCCTCCAAAAGTTCCTTATGGGAATCTAACACAAAGTAATCACTTGGTTTAATTTTGTTCACTTTCGTAATTCCTGTGAAGCATCCAACGCTGGCTTTGCTCTACACTAACAGTAGTCTCTAATGTGGTCTGAGCTTGTTTTCATGCTACGCGTTCATCAGGTTATCAGAAACGGCGCGGCTTGATGTGTCGCGTGCGTGGGTTTTGTTCATTTTTACATTTGGCCACCTCCAGCGGGACACCCGGAACTGGTTACGGATCATTACCAGCAGTCCATAGTATGGTCTGAGGATATTTTCTTCTTACCCAAATAACACACTTGTCACAGAAGAGTCATGGCGGCGCAGGTTTTTGTTGCGCAGAAGTCACTGTGACTTACTTCTAGCAAGTAAGTGTTCATTTGTTGGAGGTAAGTCATACTGACTTCTGCGAAACAAAAACCTGAGCCGTCGTGACTCTTCTGTGGCAAGTGTGTTACTTGGGTAATGAGCGGTTACATTAGGTTATCGGAAAAAACGCAGTTTGATGTGCCAATGCATGGGTTTGGTTCAAGACCAATTCCAGCGGAAAACTCGGAACAGATACCATGACACTACCAGTTGTCCCATATATGATCTATTTCATTGCTAACTGTTCATCAGGTTACATAAAAAGCCATGATTTAATGTGCCGCATGTATGAGTTTGGTTCACCTTTACATTTGACCACATCCGGCGGAACACTCGTCTGTGCATATCTCTTTACTAACCGTTCATGAAGCTATAACATAACATTGGTTCAACTTTACATTTTACAACTTCCGGCGGGACACCCGGAACTAATTGTGGAACATTACCGGTAATCTCTAATGTGATCTGAGGCTATTTTCTGACAACCCGTTCATCAGCTTATCGAAAAATCCGTGATTTGATGTGTCGCATGCATGGGTTGGTTCATTTTTATATTTGGCCACTTTCGGCGGGACACCCGGAACCAGATGCAAAACACTACCGGTTCGGATATGGCCTGAAACTAATTTCCTGCTTACTGTTCATCAGATTATCAAAAAAAACACCATTTGTGATGTGTCGCATGCCTGGGTTTGGTTCACTTTTATATTTGTCTTTGTCCACCCCGACGGGACACCCGGAAAGTTTCCGGAACAAAGCCAGTACAAATGTAGTCTGTGATTATTTTCTTACTAACCGTTTATCAGGTCATTGAAAATGCCGCGGTTTGATGTGAAACATGCATGGGTTTACTGCATTTTCATATCTGGACCCTTCCTGGACCCCTACTGATCCGGAACACGTAAATGGCAATAACTCCGGAACGGATGGGCTGATCTGAACCATTTTCAATCGGAAACAATGGGACCAAATTCTGCGTGGTATGAATCGTCGGTCATTAAAATTGGTTGAGGTGTTTTGCCAGAGTGATGTGACTTCGTTTTGTACACACACATACATACACACAGGCAGGCCCGGATTAGCGGATGTGGAGCCCCTCGGAGGTACAAATGCGATGAGCAAATAAGTTTTTCTTTGATTTGAACAATACTTGAGCAAAATTAAAAATATAGTTAATGCTTAGCAAGCAAAAAGGGGTTTTTGGGGGCCCCTAGATCCGTGTCCTGCGGTGGAAACGGACACGTTGCACAGTAACTGTTGTGGCAGTCGACAACAGAGTTAAAGTGCGATGTTGCGATATTTGCGGAGCCATACCGGGTTCTCCCCGAGAACTGCAACACCGACACGCTGGTTGGACGAAAGCCGGTAATCATCGGAGGTGACTTCAACGCTTGTGCTATGGGGTGGGATAGCAGACTTACCAATGAAAGAGATAGAGCTTACTGGAAGCCCTAGCGAAGCTGGACATAAAGCTTTGTAATGAAGGTACGGTCAGCACATTCCGCAGTGACGGGCGTGAATCGATAATCGATGTCACGTTCTGCAGTCCTTCGCTTACGGAGGGCATGAACTGGAAAGTCAGCAAGAAGTGATTTCACAGCGATCACCAGGCGATAACTGACACCGTCGGCCAGCTAGCCTATTCGGCAACGAAACGAACAAGGACCCGAGAGCGGAAGTGGAAAATACAGGAAGCTTTTATCGAGGCGCTTCGGACACACAGCGGTCCATATTTCGAAGCAGAAGAGTTGACAGAAGTGGTGGGAACAGCCTATGACGCATCAATGCCAAGGAAGTCCCAAGTAACACACTTGTCACAGAAGAGTCACGGCGTGCAGGTTTTTGTTACACAGAAGTCACTGTGTCTTACTTCTAACAAATAAATACTTACTTGCTAGAAGTGAGTCACAGTGACTTCTGCGCAACAAAAACCTGCGCCGCCATGACATTTATGCGACAAGTGTGCTACTTGGGGTTGGAGCCCAGGCTCCGATGGCGCCCAGCCTACTGATGGAATGGATCACTCAGTACCCTACGTACTACATGCCGCAGAGCCAGAAGAAGTGTTCAGAGAGTAAGAACCGCAAGAACTGATGTCGAGAGGGAAGAACGAAGACTCGTATTTCGCGAAGCTCACGCGGCTCTCAAACGGGAGATTGGGCTGAGTAAGTTGAACTGCTTCAAATAACTGTGCCGAGAAGCTGATGCCAACCCATGGGGTAACGTCCATCGAATCGTGGCGTGGTGGCAAAGTTAAAGGGCCCGGCAACCCCCGTTGAAATGTGCCCGGAAAAGTTGGAGACGATCTTGGAAGGTCTTTTTCCACACCATGATCCAACGTTGTGGCCGCCTACGCCATATGAAGAAGATGAATCCAGAGGCTCACAGATGATCTTCAACGAAGAGCTAGTATTGGTTGCGAAGGACCTGAAGGTGAATAAAGCTCCTGGCCCGGATGGAATCCCCAATGTAGTGTTGAAAACGGCGATACAGGCGATCCGTGAAATGTTCAGGATGGTATTACAGAAATGCTTTGATGAAGTTTATTTGCAAATAGATGGAAGATCAAGAAGTTAGTTTTACTGCCGAAACCGGGGAAGCAGCTAGGGAACCCAGCATCGTACAAACCCGTATGTTTGTTGGATACCCTCGGAAAGCTAATGGAAAGGATCATCCTTAACAGGCTCACACATTGCACGGAGAGCGAGAATGGTTTATCGAGGAAGTAATTCGGATTTCGAAAAGAATCTCAACGGCGGATGCAATCAGGACAGTCGTGCATATTGCAGAGAAGGCATCCACACAGAAGAGGAGAGGAAATCGATTTTGCGCGGTAGTAACAATGTACGCAACGAAGTAGGGTCAAAAATCAATCACGATTACGGCACGGGTTCCACAAGTTTTCATTCTAGGTCCAATGTTCTGGAACGCGATGTACGATGGAGTAGTTACGCTGCAGCTGCCTAGTGGAGTTGAAATCGTTGGATCGTCAGCGAAGATGTCATTCTTACGGTAACCGGTGAGACGCTAGAAGAGGACGAGATGTTGACGGCGGAGCGTGGATGACTGGAGCTTAACTGCAGTTGGCCCATCATAAGACGGAAGTAGTGCTAGTGACCAACCGGAAAGTCGTTCAATCGGTTAACATAAACGTTGGAGAACACGTCAAAGAGTTCGCTGAAGCACCTGGGGGGTGATGGTCGACGACCGACTCGTTGCCTAAGTGGCAGCAAGAGTGGGACAATGTGGGAAATGGAAGGTGGGCCCACCGGCTCATCCCGAATGTATCTGAATGGGTGAACAGGAAGCATGGAGAAGTGAACTTCCATCTGACGCAGTTCCTGTCCGGGCACGGCTGCTTCCGGAAATATCTGCATCGGTATGGTCACGCACCTTCGCCTCTCTGTCCAAAGTGAGGAAACGAAGAAGAGACACCGGAGCACGTCGTCAGATTCGACGAAGCGCATAGGGATATGCGTGGTATGACTGCTGACAGTTCTTCTTCTTCTTTATGGATCTACGTCCTCACTGGGACTTGGCCTGCCTCGCTTCAACTTAGTGTTCTTTGAGCACTTCCACAGTTATTAATTGAAGGGCTTTCTTTGCCTGCCATTGCATGAATTTGTACATTGTGAGGCAAGTACAATGATACACTATGCCCAGGGAGTCGAGAAAATTTCCCCGATTGGAACGGGAATCGAACCCGCCGTCTCCGGATTGGCGATCCATAGCCTTAACCACTAGGCTAACTGGAGACCCCTGCTGATGACTGCTGACAGTGTCATCCGTGAAATGTACCGCGAAGAAAAGAAATGGAACGAATACTGTCCGAGCTGCAACGCAAATGGCGTGAAGTCCAGAGCATCTCGGATCACGACCGGAGTAGGCTTGATCCACCGCCCGGGACAAAACCGAGTAGACCGTGACGTAGTACTGGTTTGTGATCGTTGGGGCGCCTGTGAACCGGAAGCCAGTCTCCAACCGGAATCTCAGAACCGACCTCGACGCCGACCCGGGAAGATCGGTGCGGAAGAACTTCCATCGCCGGGGAAGTCTTCGTCGGAGTAGGATGGATCCACCGCCGGGGACTATCCGAGTAGCGAGCGACCGTAGTGAATTGATAGTTTGGCTCATCGAAGTGAATCCTTAACTTCAAACCGTGAACTTATCAAGAAAGCTAAAAGCTAGTAAGTCAATAAAGCGCCAGGACCAGATGGTATTTCCAACTTGATGTTGAAAACAGAAATCCAACAAAATTCAGATTGTTTCGAATCATGTTGCAGAAGTGTATAAACCAAAGGAACTTCTCCGATCATTGGAAGCGGCAGAAATTGGTACTACTGCCAAAGCCGGGTAAGCCACCAGGAGATCCGTCGGCGAATAGGTCTATATGGCTGCTGGACTCGACCGGCAAGTTCCAGACAAAGTTATCTCTAACAAACTTGCAATTTAGACAGAAGGCGAAGACAGATTTTTTTTAGTCAAATAGACTAAAAGAGGTTCTTAAAGCCATCATAAGACCAACATAAAAGGTATTTGGCTTTATGGCGGTTCTCAAAGCCGCAAAAAAACTAATTTGTCAACAAAATGTTACTGTGTATCTCTGTAGCATCCAGAGAAGCTGTTTTCAGAACCGGACATTGGTCTAAGAAACGCGTGAGAGCTAGAAGACTTTGGACATAACCGCGGGTGTCCCTCAAGGTTCAATCTTTGGCCCAATCAATGTTGTGGAACGTGATGTATGATGAGTTGCTGCAAATGTACTTACCGAGAGGAGCCAAAATTGTTGGGTTTGCGAATGACGTAGTGTTCATGGTATTCGGAGCGTTGCATAACAAGCTATAAATACTAGCCAAGGAGGCGATCGAAATGGTAGAGAATTGGATGTGCGGGAGAAAGCTGGCGCTGGCCCATCATAAGGCCGAAAAGTTGCTGACCAGCAACCGGAGGGCAGACAGTACAGCAGGTTGAAATAACGGTCAGGGAACTATCCATCGGGATGTTGATTGACGATCGATCGATCGATTGACGATCGGCCACGTTGACTACGCTTGCGAGAAAGCATCAAAGGCAATCACAACGTTGACCCGAATCATGTCCAACAGATCGGCGATCAGCAGCGGTACGAGAAGACTCCTGTCAACGTCGGTACTCAGATATGGCGCTCCTGTTTGGGCAGCGGAGCAGTTAACAAAGAGGAAGTGGAGCGGACCTGGTGTGATGGTTAGAACACTTGATTATCACGCCGAGGACCTGGGATCGAATCCCACTCCCGACAAACTCACAAAAATGTGAGTTCTTCCTTCAGAAGGGAAGTAAAGCGTGGGTCCCGAGATGAACTAGCCTAGGGCTAAAAATCTCGTTAATACTGATAAAAAAAAAAAAACAAAACAAAGAGGAACCATACTTACCTTACCGATCAGACTAAGGCTTAAGTGGTCCCTGTGGTACGTAGTAGCCGTCTCCATTCCACTCGGTCCATGGATGTGTGTCTTCAGTTCCGCAATCTATCGGATGACTTTCGAGAACCATTTTAGTCGGGTTGCTATCCGACATCCTGATGACGTGACCCGCCCATCGTAGCCTCCCGGTTTTCGCGGTGTGGGCGATGATTGGTTCTCTCAGTAGCTGACGCAGTTCATGGTTCATTTGCCTTCTCCAAGCTCCGTCTTCCATCTGCACTCCGCCGTAGATGGTACGCAACATCTTCCGTTCGAAAACTCCAAGGGGGTGTTGGTCCTCTGCACGTAGCGTCCATGCTTCATACCCGTGGAGGACTGCCGGTCTAATCAGCGTTTTGTAGATAGTTAACTTCGTGTGACGATGAACTTTATTCGATCGTAGAGTTCTGCGAAGTCTAAAGTAAGCTCGATTTCCGGCCACAATGCGCCTCTGAATTCCTCTGCTGGTGACTCCTTATTACACCCTCTAACACAATGTTGAACAGCAAGCACGAAAGACCTTCACCTTGCCGTAACCCTCTGCGAGATTCGAAGGGACTCGAGAGTGTCCCTAATACTCGAACTACGCACATCACTCGATCCATCGTCGCCTTGATCAACCGTATCAGTTTATCCGGGAATCCGTATTCGTGCATAATCTGCCATAGCTGTTCTCGATCGATTGTATGATACGCCGATTTAAAATCGATGAACAAGTGATGTGTGGGCACGTTGTATTCGTGGCATTTCTGCAACACCTGGCGGATGACGAACATCTGGTCCGTTGTCGCGCGTTCACCCATGATTCCAGCCTGATATTGCCCCACGAACTCTCTTGCAACCGGTGATAGACCGGTGACATCAAATTTGTAGGTAGCGCTCAGTAGTGTGATCGCCCGATAGTTCCCGCAATCCAACTTGTCGCTCTTTGTGTAGATGGGGAACACTATGCCTTCCATCCATTGCTTCGGTAATACATTCTCCTCCCAAATCTTGGTAATGACCCAGTATAGTGTTCACCAGTTCTTCCCTATCGGCTTTTAGAAACTCGCTTGACAGTTGATCTGCTCCAGCGGCCTTTTTTTGTTTTTCAATGGCCAACCTCCTTTTCAATCTTTTGGAGGTCAGGGGCCGATAGTCTTTCTTTTTCTGCACGTACTCCTAGAACTGTTATCACGCCACCTTCGGTGCTTGCCACGTCGCCATTAAAGTGCTCATCGTAGTGCTGTCGCCACCTCTCGACCACCTCACGCTCGCTCCCGTGATTGTCTCGCTTGTGGCTTGTGGCACAAAACCTGTATGCGAGCGTTTCAGCTTCTCGTCGAACTTACGTGTATTCTTAGTACTGTACAGCTATTCCATCGCTCCATGATCTCGTTCTTGGTGCTGGCGCTTCTTCCTCCGGAAGACTGAGAACTGTCTGTTCAGTGCATGTCCATAACGCGCCTCATTCGCCCTCGTACGGTGTTACCTCGTATTTCAACTGTTCACATTCGCCGTCGTACCAGTCGCTTCTGTGATTCGGAGTCGCGGAGTCAAGTGCAGTCGAGGTACTACCTATGGAGGATCAGATGTCCCTCCAGCCATCTTCAAATGTAGCTGCGCCAAGCTGCTCTTCCGTTAGAAGGGCCACTACTGCAATCGTATTACAACTAATGATTTAAAATAGTTGGAGTAGAACTCACATGTGTTAACAATCTCTTTCCCAGGTGACGACCCGTTCCGGCTCTGGATCTTGGGAACCCTCATCTACACCATGACCCTGTACTGGACCATCGGTTCGATCTACACGCTCCTGGACGTCACCAACCGGCCGGCCTTCATGCGTCGTTTCAAAGTTCAACCGGGCACCAACGAACCCGTCGACAACGACCGACTCCGCCGCGTCATCCAGCAAGTCCTCTTCAACCAAGTCTTCACCGGCCTTCCGATGCTGCTGGGCCTGTACCACCTGATCACCCCACAAACGCCGGAGCTGATCCGCAAGCTGCCCACCTTCACCACCGTCCTGTGGCAGCTGGCCGTTTGCATCGTGATCGAAGAGCTTGGCTTCTACTACAGCCACCGGTTGCTACACCATGGGCGTATCTACCGCTTCATCCACAAGCAGCACCACGAGTGGACCGCGCCGATTGCCATCACTGCGATGTACGCCAATCCGATCGAGAACTTGATCAGCAATCTGCTGCCGATAGGAGTGGGCGTGTGGTCCACTGGATGTCACATCTCAGTGGCCTGGCTGTGGTTCACGATGGCCATCTCGAATACGCTGCACGTGCACTCGGGGTATCACCTGCCGTTCCTACCCAGTCCGGAACAGCATGATTTCCATCATTTGAAGTACTGAGTTTCAGATGTTTTCGTTTTTCTATAAAACTAACCCGAGTTTTCCAAATTTCACAGATTCAACCAATGCTTCGGAGTACTGGGAGTTTTGGATTGGCTGCACGGCACAAGCAGCATGTTCAAGAGCTCGAAGCAGGCAGAACGGGACTACATCATGACCGGGTTCAGGCCGGTTCGAGAGATTCATCCCGATCAGGGTCAGGAAGGAGGCAAGAAAATCAAATGAACAATCAAATGAAGGAAGTGAGTAGCTCGAAGCAACAACGGAAGCTCGATGGAAGGCTGAAAATGACACAACAAGTCAATGCAATTGGAAAAATGACAAAAAAAGTGCTTTATTGATATTACTTAGTAAGTTGAGCGTTTATTGGGATACCATTTATCTTGAGATGAATTTTATGACACAGTAATAAATAATCTGAAAATTTTAAAAGCTGTTTTCCCACATCCGAATACCGTTCTTGTTACACCAGCTGCTATTTTGAATGCCTTTTTGTTCTAATTATCTTTTTACGGGCCTTTCGGCATACCAGTATCAAGTTTAGAAACATCGAAATATTTCTAGATATGGATAGGAGGAAACTAAGATATGGCTACTAATGTGGCTACCAAAGTTACACCACAACCTCCATTTAGGTAACGAGTCGGGACTGCCAATCAGGGATGGGAACACTCACTTGCAAAGAGTTACACTCACTTGCTGTTTTCTCAGCTCAGAAGCGTGCAATGAAGAAACAATGTATGCAGGGCTGGTAGCGATCAAGTGGCAAAATAATAGTGATTTTAGTGACCAAAATTATCAAAAAAGTGACCAAATAGTGACTAAATAGTGACCTCAAAATTATTGAAAAATTGAACTTATATGCCGAATATTCGATGAATTAACTCATTCCCAAGACAGTTAATATATAATTCTAAGCTAAATTTTACAGTTTGAGCTGGTGAATACTTGAATGATTTTTTTTTGTTGTTGAGCTACATTTCAGTGATTTTGAAAGGAATTAGAATATGAGGTTTTATATTAACAATAAGAAATTTTTCCATATAGTATTATTTGTATGAGAATGAATATTAACTACTCTGTATATATAAGGGAGATTTTTTACAATAGATGTTTTATATTATAAAGCTTTTCCAAATTATCTGAAGTTTATTCATAAAGCCTTAGGACTTTTTCAGCATATGTACTAAGAATTAGATTCAAAAATACTTCCAGACTTTCACAATAATTTCTCTTTATGTGAGGTCAAAAAATGCCTTCAGGATTCCATTTAAAAAAATCTTAGAGTGGACAAGATACTTTCCTATGGAAACCCCTAGCAATACTTTCTAAAGGTTCTTCAAAACCTGTTTTATAAAATTTACTGAGGAATGTCTTATGACAAAACGTAATCTAATTTAAAAAAATATAAGGAAACATCACAAAATGTATCTACCGAGTTTAGCAGGATACTCTATATGTATTTCATCTTCTCAAAACAAATTATTAAAGTGCAGAATTCGTTTCTTTTTTATTTATTTTTTGTTGAAAATGAGCAAAGCACGTATGATAACAAAAGAGCGATATCAATCCATATCATATCACACCTAATTAAATTGCATCTGATATTGTCTTTCTTTATTTTTTAGTTACTGGAAAAGGTATTTCTTAGCACTCTGTCAGGAATACTGTCAAATACTCCTCCAGGACTTCAATTCTGAAAAATTCTCACTCTATATGCTTTTGTTTGAAAAATTATTTTTCATATATTGGGTAACATACAGATATTTTTCCGATCGCAGATCGCCGAAAAAATAAAGTCTCTCAAGGGTTTGCTCAATAATCTCCAGGAAGTTTATAGGAAACACTTCCAAGAACACTGAAAACTATCTACAAACCATTCAGAAATTTCTCAAAATCCACCTGAAATGACAAAAAAAAACATGAATTTCTATGTTTTTCTTTAATGAAAGCTGAGATGAAGAAAAATTTTATATAATTGAATTTAGGAATTTTAGGAGAAATTGCAAAGAATGGCAAGAAAATCATGTAAATTTTACCACAATATTCTCCATGAAATCTGTGGAATGTCGTGAGATTTTCAATAAAATTTCCTGAAAATGCCAAGATTTTCGTAGTGGATACTCTGTTATGGTTGTTTTACTTATTAACATCGCATATAGGATATTAATAAATTAAGGTTCCAAGAAAAACACAAAGATAAACGAAAGAGTCTTGAGGAAATTTTAAAGAAGCGTTTTGAAGAAACTTCTGGATAAATTCTTAATAAATCTTTTTAAATAATTCTGCCAACATTTCACTAAAAAGTCTTTCGCATTCCAGCCCAAAGATGCTGAACAAATCATGTTACTACAATTGACATTCGATAACTTCAACATGTGTACATTTCACTTCACATCATTTGACGTTAATTGGATTGTGAAATTCATTCGAGTGTTCATTAGGACCAACATAGTTCACCGTTTTGACGGCGAACGGTGCGATAACTGCAAATTTTTTGCCCTTACCGAACTGGTTTTTAAAGCATTGCACTGTACTAGCTTCACAGTTAGTTCATCAATGCGTGGACATAGGACGATACAATTAAACAGAAATCTATCTATCTATCTATCTATCTATCTATATATATATATATATATATATATATATATATATCTATATATATAAAAATGAGTATGCAGTTCCTTTGAGGCAACAAAACTCACAAACGGATGAACCGATCAACATGACTCTTGCACGGTTCGATTCGTATTCATGGTGGCTGTGTTTAAATGCAGAAAAAGTTACGAAAATCCTTTAAAAAAATATGAAAATTGAGAAAATTCTGATTTTTGATGAACCGGGAAGAAATTTGGCGTGATCGACAAAAAATCAATCTAGAGTGCGTTGCTGCGATAACCTCAACAGTTGTCAAACCACCACAAGACTGGCAAGACAAAGTTTGCCAGGACAGCTAGTATATATATAAAAATGAGTTTGAAGTTCCTTTGAGGCAACAAAACTCAAGAACGGATGAATCGATCAGCATGACTCTTGCACGGTTCGATTCGTATTTAAAGTGGCTGTGTTTATATGTACAAAAAGTTACAAAAATCAATTAGAAAAGTAAGAAAATTGATAAATTGCTGATTTTTCATGAGCTGGGAAGGAGATCAACACGATCGATATGAAACCAATGTAGAGTGCGGTGATGCTATGAGCTCAACAGTTGTCAAACCATCACAGCTTGTCAAGACAAAGTTTGCCGGGACAGCTAGTATAAAATGAAAATAATGAAGGAATAATAGTGTTCTGTTAAAATGGATAAGTTTAAATATTTAACAAATTTATCTAAAGTGTTAGACACATTTTCAATCAAGTGTTCTAAAAAAGAATTGAAACTGTAGCTATAAGCCGAAATTTTTTTGTGAGATAAGCATTCTGAAGAAAATTTTGGCGATGCGTTCTAATCTAAATTAATATTTTGTCTTCTCCATGTTGTCATATTACCAAAATAGTGACTTTAGTGACCACTTTTCTGAAAAAAGTGACTTTAGTGACTTTTTCGTGCAAATAGTGACTTTTTAGTGACTGACTCGAAAATAGTTACCAAATCACTAAAAAGTGACTCGCTACCAGGCCTGTGTATGGACGACTTTTGCCTTGTGGTTTTGTCTAAAAGTTTGCCGAATAGAGTATGGGTCGCACACGCATACCAACATTGTGGCAGAGCTGCGAAAGCGACTCTCCACGAGGTGAGTGTATTTTACATTCACCTCGTGGAGAGTTGCCTCCACAGCTTTCTCACAACTTCGGTATGCGTGTGCGACCCCTACTCTGTTCGGCAAACTTCTAGACAAAACCACAAGGCAAAAGTCGTCCATACATCGTTTCTTGATTGCACGCTTCTGAGCTAAGAAAACAGCAAGTGAATGTAACTCTTTGCAAGTGAGTGTTCCCATCCTTGCTGCCAATAGAGTTTTTACCTAGATGGATTTGAAGATTGAAAAGAAAAAAAGTTTAAGAAAAGCGAATGGCATGGAGATTTAAAGGGGGCCATGCGGGGTTTCAGGAGGATTTCATGAGAGTTTCAGGAAGGGAGGGGGTGTCAAAGGCGTTGCACCGGGGTGCTTCAGGGGTATTTTTGGGGAGTTTCGAAGGGTCTCAGCGTTACATGGGATCCGATGGGGTTTTAGGGGGATTTCGAGGCCATTTCAGAAACCTTCAAATGATTTTTGGCGAGTTTCAGAAGTGTTATTCAGGCGTTACGTAGGCGATTTCGGGGGTTTCTGTGTATCTCAGGTGTTAAATGGGGTCTGAAGGGGTTTTAGAGGGATTTCTAAGCCATTTCAGAATGCTTCAGAGAATTTTTGGCGAGTTTCAGAGGCGTTACGAAGGCGTTTTCGGTGGTTTCTGAGAGTCTCACGTGCGTTACACGAGGTCCGAGGGGGTTTTAGGGGGAATTCGAGAGCATTTAAAATACATTCAGCTGATTTTGGGCGAGTTTCAGAGGTATTATTAAGGCTTTACGTAGGTGTTTTCGGGGGTTTCTGAGGGCCTCAGGTGCATCAGGTGTTTTAGGAGGATTCCGGAGGCATTTCAGACAGCTTCAGATGATTTTTGGCGAGTTTCAGAGGCGTTACTCAGGCGTTACGTAGGTGTTTTGGGAGTTTCAAAGCGAATTAGGTGCGTTACATGATGTCCGAGGGGTTTTAGGGGGATTTCGAGGGCGTTTTCGGAAGCTTCAGAGGATTTTTTACGGGTTTCAGAGCCGTTATGCAGGCGTTTTCGGGGGTTTCTAAGGGTCTCAGGGGTGTAACTGGGAGGTTTGAGGGGGGTAAAGGGGCCTACAGTTTCGGAAAATATATTTTGGATCACAGTACTTAATTAAGCTACAGGGAAAGTTCACTGGCGCTTTAAAGCGTTTCTTAAACGTTTCATGTGGTTTCAAAAGAAATTCAAGATGTTCCAGACTGTTTACGATTGTAGATCTGATGACCTCTTAGAGATTCTTAAACAATCATTGCACTTACCACTTGTCAGCACAAAGTTGCATAAGGCTGTGTAAGCATGACTGTTTTTCAATTATTTAAGCACACAAGTTATGCATATAGATTCGATGACCTATGCTCAAGAAAGTTCTTAGGAAACCCTAAACAGTCCCAAAACAAACATCACCCCCCCCCCCCCCCCTCATTGACCCCCCTCTCCTGAGAACGCTCTAAACTCCCCTTAACTCCACTTGCAACTTAAATCCCTTAAACCAACTCAATCTAAAACACTTCAACTGCTCTGAACACAATCAGATTCTATTTAGGTAACGTTACCTAAATGGATTCGACCTAAATGGAGGTTTGAGTGTAGACTTATTGTCAATGAGGGATTTCAGGGAGTATCTAGTGGCCTCAGGAGGCTTCGAGGGCGCTTCAGGGGGTCTCAGAGGCTTTTCAATGAGTCTTACAATGTTTCAGGAGAATCCAAGGGGGGGGGGGAGGGGGGAGATCCGGATTGCATGGGGGCTATCTGTAGGTCTCATGGCACAAATATTCCAAATGAAGGAGAACGTGCCTATGGAGCTGACCCACTAAGGGGCGTCAGGCGAATCTAGCTGGCCAATATTATTTACAGAGGATTTTCACATATTGAATTCACAATTACCAATGAAACACTGCATAAACGTCATTTGAATGCTATTTGCATGATTTACCCAATAAGAAATGCCCTTATCAATAAAATTATCGATATATTAAAGAAAGTTTTTCACTTTCTCATGAAAGCGCCTACCTTTAGGCGTAAATCACGGTTCAGAGAAATTTATTCATCAAATAACTCCAAAAGCACATTAGGGGCTGTCCATTAATTAAGTAAGGGATTTTTTATGACTTTTCGACACCCCCACCCCCTTCTAAGATTTTTTGTATGAGAGCCTAAAAATTTTTGTATGGCTCGTAATATTTTTCAAACCCCCCCTCTCCCCATAAACCCTTACGTAATTAATGGACAGCCCCTTACCTGTAAAAAATTTAACAACAAATTGGAATTTAGAATCGCTGCATGTCACTTGTCAGGGTATTTTTACATAAACGAATATTGTTTACACATTTCTTATTTTCAAATACTATAATTTATTGATAGATTCTTGGGTTAGTTCAATATGTACTGAGTGATATGGTTGGCAGAGGGTTCACACATTTGGTGGTGGATGCCAGGCGTAAGGTGAAATGTTAGTGTGAAGGTAATGCGGCACAGCTCACTTGATTGCATAACCTGCAGGCGTTATCTGATAGATTGTCACCGTGCTGTGAAAGTTTGAAAGGAAGGGAAACTGCTTTTTCAACCCGTTTCTGTTCTAGCGATAGCTATGAACATGTGAATATACACGAGTTGTATATGTTGAGAGGAGTGAGGAAGTATATAGAAAGGTACAACCCCTGTGGAGCGGACCTGATGTGGTGGTTAGAACACTTGACTATCACGCCGAGGACCTGGGATCAAATCCCACTCCCGACAAACTCACAAAAATGTGGGTTCTTCCTTCGGAAGGGAAGTGAAGCGAGGGTCTCGAGATGAACTAGCCTAGGGCTAAAAACATCTTTAATACAGATAATTAATTAATTAATTAGGTACAAACCTAGGTATCAAGTACTGACGATCAAAACGTGATATTGGTTTGATTAATATAAGAGAAAAAAAGATCTGAAAATAATATCTGAAAAATGTTCCTGGAACATCTGAACAATATCAAAATTTGATATTTCAAGATCAAACGAATAGATCACTGCTATTGGTTAGATCTTACAAAATCTAAATATGATCTGATGATGAAGTTCCTGGAGTATATATTAGATATTATTCTTAGATCTATTATCTCTTATATCAATCAAACCAATATCACTTTTTGATCTCGATATCAAAATATGCTATCATTGAGCTCTTTTCCTCTATCCGGGAAGTAGGAGAGAGCGACGGGCCAGGAATTGAACCCACTTCCTTCTCAAGAGGCGTTTCAGGCGGAGGGGGAGGGTTTACAGATGTCTCTGGGTATTTCAGAGGGTGTCGTCTAAAAAATACTGAAAAAAAAAACTTGTAATTAGAATTGGCAACTAAGGGGTCTAGTTAGCAACTAAGGGGTCTAGTAAGCCTAGTTAGCCTAGTGGTTAAGGCTATGGATCGCCAATCTGGAGACGGCGGGTTCAATTCCCGTCCCAGTCGGGAAAACTTTCTCGACTCCCTGGGCATAGTGTATCATTGTACTTGCCTCACAATATACAAATTCATGCAATGGCAGGCAAAGAAAGCCCTTCAATTAATAACTGTGGAAGTGTTCAAAGAACACTAGGTTGAAGCGAGGCAGGCCAAGTCCCAGTGGGGACGTAGAGCCATAAAGAAGAAGAAGAAGAAGAAGAACTAAGCCGAAGGATAGATGGATTTGTGAAAAAGAGAGTGTTTGTGGTGTGGGCTCGGAATCAGTTTAGTTTGCTATTCCGCAGAATCGTTACCTGTTCTCTGGCTTATTTGGTTAAAGCGCCGGTCTAGCGAATACGGAGTCGTGGGTTTAAACCGCACCTGAACGCTTTTTCACAAATTCATCTCTCATTTTGTCAATAAGCAATATTCTGTGCCCCCTAAATAGAAGTTGTTTTCTCAGTATGGGTACCAGGAGATCTTAGGGGTTTTTCAAGAGGGCATCAGAAGGTACCGAGAGCGTTTCAGGGGGATTCTAGGGGGTCACTGAGGCGCTTCTGAGAGGCTTTCCAGAGAGATTACTTGGGCGTTTCAGTGAGTACCTGGAGGTCTCAGGAGGTTTCTGGGGCTACCATGAGGACTCTAGGGCGCTTCAGGGAGTCTCAAAGTATTTCAGGTGGTTCCAAGGACGTTTCAGGAGAGTACCTGTAGGACTCAGGGGCGTTTCAAGGGGTCTCTGGGATGCTTCAGGGGTCTCTGTGCTGCATCAGAGGATCTCAGGGGCGTTTCAAGGGTGTCACAGGGAGTATAAGGGGCGTTTCGGAGGGGTACCTGGAAATCTCATAAGTGTTTCGATAGGCCCAGGCTTCAGGAGCTCATGGACATTCCAGGGAGCTTCAGCGGAGTTTTAGGGGGTTTCAGAGGCGTTTCAGGGAGTCCAAGAGAGTTCCACGAGGTCTCACAGACGATTCAGGGGATCCCAGTGGATTTCAGGTAGTCCCAGAGGGTTTCAGGGGTATCCAATAGTCTCAGGGGCGTCTATGGGGGTATCAAAGGCGTTTCAGTGGGTCCCACGGCGCTTCAGGAGATTTCTGGGAGATTCCAGGGGGTCTCAGGGGCATTTTAGTGAGTCACAAGGGTCCCTTTAGGAGGTCTCTGGGGAGCTTCATATCGATGAAACCATTGATGAAATGCTCCTGAAATCCCCGTAATCTCTTTGAAATACCTCTAAACGTTTTTTTTTAAACTCCTGAGACCTCTTCACAAAAACCCTTCAAAAAATGACCCTGCAACATCCATATCCCCATAAAAACGCCGTTGAAATCTCCGTAGTTCCCATAGTCACTCTGAAACCCCATGGATTTAAGGGTGTTCCTGAACCCTCTTGAAACGACCCTGAAAACCTCTTGAAGCGCTCCTGAAATGCTTCGAAACACCGCTGAAATCTCCATAATTGCATTGAAACGCACATAAAATCCCCATAATAAATTAAAATGCTCCTAAAATCCCTTGCAACGCATATACAAGGCTTCACAAACTTTCTGAAACGCATTTGGAAACCCTTGACCCTTTAAACGCCCCTGAAATGTTATCAAAAAGCTCTAATATCTCTCAGAAAGCCCTTCAAAAGTTCCAGGAACCCTTTAAATCCTCAGCAATACCTCAAAAAAGCTCCAGGGGTCTCCAATTAGTCTGGTGGTTAAGGCTATGGATCACCAATCCGGAGACGGAGGGTTCTATTCTCTTTCCGGTCTGGAAAATTTTCTCGAATCACATAGTGTATCATTGCACAATGTACAAATCCATGCAAAAGCAGGCAAAGAAACCCCTTCAATTAATAACTTTGGAAGTGCTCAAAGAACACTAAGTTGAAGCAAGGCAGAAAGAAGAAGAAGAGCCTCCAAAAATCCTGCAGCCCCTTGTAATGCCCTTGAAAGGTTCCTGAGATCACCCCCCCACCCCTGAATTTTCCTTGAAGCCCCTAGAAACGTCCCTGAAACGAAGCTCCCGTAATATAATTGAAACGCCAACGAAACCTGTCGGAACACCTTTTAAAAAGTCCCTGAACAACTCCCCACTTCCCCCTGAAACGCTTCTGCAGCACCTTGGATTCTGCCTTATTTTTTGGGTTCTCTGGGAACTTCCTGGAAACCCCCGATGGTCCCATCTCAAATGCCCTGTAACAAGATCTGTTTTCGTGAACCAAGTTTCGTCAATGAGTTATGCAGAAAATGCCCTCTTTTTATGCCCTTTTTAATTTATTCAGCCACAGCTTACGGCATAAGAGGTTCTAGTGTACTGCCTACGTTGGTTCCCGGATCCGCAAGCTAAGAATCGCATCTCATCGTCTCCAGGATCTCCGAGTACGTGGACTAGTCGGTCTTGATGTTGAGAACGTCACCCTTGTCTCGCTTTCCAAGAGGTATATCTTCCCCCGGGTCTACCCTAACCTATGGTAGCTGAGAGCTCATCCAAGGACCCACGAGTAACTCCTGCTCACATGCCTTTGGCCTTGCGAGTGCCACCGGGTAGTTCCTCTTTCGACGACTGCCTCGCACGCTTTTGCGCCTGCTTTGAGTAAGCCAGTTGCTTCTGGTGTTTTTTCGTCAGGCTACCCGCGGCCTCTGCCTGGGTAGACTTCGGCATCTACTGCTCTGCTACTGCTTTCCATGGCCTTACTTGACCGCTCCCATCAACTCAACTTCGAGGTTCAAGCAGCCCGGCATGAGATCCTTGCTGATGTTGCTCTTCGAGGACGCGAAGTCGATTGAAGCGCAACCGCTTCCATGACAAGGAGCCCCTCTTTGCTGTTGTTGACGACACGCACCATCAACTACTTACCTCGACGTGCCAGCCGGGATCATAATGGGGTTCTAGACATTTCTGCTCCTTGCACTACTACGCCAACAAGCTGTGTAACAAACGAACTGTGCCGCACCTTTATAGTAATCCACCACCGTCCGCCTACCGAACGGCATCTACGCATCACCGTGAACCATCTGCCATACAGCTATTTCAAAAACAAACATTCCGACATCTCATCATGAAATAACGCAGATGCAGAGGATTCTACGGTCTGCCAGTGCAATCGATTGCAATCATCACTTCCTTTCCCTGCACCACATTGGCCTGCAATCTGACGTAGCAGGCACCATTCTCACCTTGCCTTTCTCCCACGTGTGGAATCCTGCTATTTATCTTACTTTATATTGCTACTACAAGCCTCCTAAATTGCGTGGTTTACCGCACCGGCCTGGCAAGCTACTCGTGTGTCCGAACTCTAATCTTTTACTACCACGTCATCTTCGGTATGCAAGGAACTCACATTATGTAGGATGCCACATCCTCCCCTTGAAGAAAAACGCTTGTGACGCTGCACTTCTTTCAACAATATCCGGGTATCATTTTTGTGTCTTATTTGCCTAGGTTTGCAAATGAAAAACATCTTACTTCATATGACGGTGGTAACCAGGAGAGATATGTTTCAGGGGTCACTATCCATTTGAACTCTTTGAATAAAAACTGTTCCACAGATATCTGTCCTGTTTCTGCATCGTCAAAATTCCACCACATACACGCTGTCCTCCCTTCACACAAAATAAAAAAAAAGAAAATTTCAATCTCAAATCGACTAAAATCCCAATTCTAGGCAGTATCTAATGTCACTTTTGTTTCTTTTCGAAATTTTATTTCATTAAACGCACTTCTACGTTCTGGTGTTGCGTTGTTGTAATTTTTTTTTTCGAGGATCTACAACATCTCATTCTTTCGCTCCCCACATAGTAGTGATTTCATAATTTACAGCATGCAAACCCGGAGATGCTATGGCAATGTGATATGTTTGTAGCCTGCAGAATGTAAGCTCAAACGGCGATGGTTTCAACGTTTCAATCAGTCCGATTTGTATTGAAAACACACACCGTAACGCATCCGCCTACAAACTCTAGCATACAAGAATAACAAGCCACCGCTGCGACTCTACCAAAATCAGAGCCCTTATCTTGTGTTGCGTATACATTTAGTTTTGATACATTTTGTGAACTCGACCCACTCGGGAGCTAAGTCACAGTTTGAATATAAACAAACATCAGCTGTTTTCGTCTACTGCTAGAAGAGAAATAAAAAAAAACCGCTACTGCATATGTGTCCACCACACACGGCGGAACGTGCAAAAGCTTGCTATTGAGTTGCATTGTGCGATGATTCTCGTGTGCCTCTCACGGCGCCTGTTTGCAACACGCTTACTTCAAACTACCCATCGGCTGGGTCTACTCTACTCGGATTTTCATGTTGTTAGCAGTTGTCAAAATCCGGGTAACCCGAAAACCCAGATTTTTTGGATCTGAGTAAAGATCTGGGTAATCGGCACTTTGTCACTTTCCGGCTTGAGAAGATGGCAGCGGTTAGGGAAAAGCTGAAAATTATGAATGTTTTCTCGAAAAATATGCCATAAAATGACGAGAAAACAGTGAAATTATTCCGGGAACTGTTTTCCTGAAATAGGGAGCTTTTCATAAAAAAATCTAAATTGGAAATAAATTAACAAAATCAAGATCCCGGAGGAGCTGGGTATCGTTTACCTAGATTTTGCCACCAACATCGGTAACCCAAATTTGAGTAAAGGTGCCTTTACTCAGATTAGAGTAACTGCAGTTTTGCTCAATCTGGGTCACTTTGACACCAATCTGGGTAACTGGGGTTAGCGTGAACACCACCATAAAATTATCCTCTCCACCTCTCGCTCTCAAACTGGCTTTCGACTTCCAGAAACGATATTTCCACGATGCGTCACCCATTCAGTGAGTGCACGCCCAACACTGCGCTGTCAGTGTGCGCAGTTTATTTTCTCGCCTATCTCCAATAAAAATTAAGCCTCAGACAACTAAACCAGAACTTTATCCATGTGGTTCGCACCAGACGTAAATTTGCCATGGGCTCGACCCAGCTATATTTTTTTTTGTGTTCGCAGAAATACCTATTGGCCATGAGCTTAACTCGGCGCAAAAAAAAAACTTTAATTGGCCATGAGCCAAGGGGAATGACATATCCTTTTCTAACCGGAATATCCGCATTTATCCGTTTCTAACCGTCGCCAACCGTTGCTAAGTGAGCTGCTAAGTGAGCAGCAGTTAGACGCGGTTAACGACGGTTAGAGACGGATAAAGGCGGATATGCCGGTTAGAAAAAGATATGTCATTCCCCTTGCCATGAGCTAAACTCGGCGCAATACATTTTTTTTTCTTTATTTTTGATCACTCAATTAATCCGGTCATACTGGCCATGAGCTTTACTCGGCGCAATATTTTATTATACTTTCATAGTACTGGTCATGAGCTCAACTCGACGCAATACTTTTCTTGGCCATGAGCTTAACTCGGCGCAAAAAAAACTTTAATTGGCCATGAGCTTAACTCGGCGCAATACATTTCTAGATTGAGTTTAAATAAGGGCGAAAGTAACATGAGAGAGTTCTCTTCATCGACTCTCTCTTCTGCAAATTAAAGTGACAAGATGCAAATTCAATCGAACTTTTTTACACTTAGACGCTAGATTACATCGCAACCTAGCGATTTATGACCAAAAAGTGCAACCTTACTTGCATATTGTCACTTTAATTTGAAGAAGAGAGAGTCGATGAAGAGAATTCTGTCATGTTACTTTCGCCCTTATTTAAACTCAATCTAGATTTTTTTCTTTACCTTTGATCACTCGATTATAAATCCAACTCACCATCCAAAGTTTTCTGGCAACATTTCCAACATGAGCTTCGACACGAACGACACTCAATCACAAAAAAAAACAAAACAAAACCAAATCACAGTCAACTTTTCGCAAATAGTAGTTTACGCAACAAGGTGCAGAATGAAGATTTTTACAGCACGAGTCGTACACTTATCCAACGAGGCTTGCCGAGTTGGATAATTACGGCGAGTGCTGTAAAAATCGAGTTCTGCACCGAGTTGCGTACAACATTTTTTGCAAGTTCATAAATTACCGCTTGAGAATAGTTTTTAACAAAACTTTTTCATCAAACTGCACATTGATGATCATAGCCATATTAAAGAAAATCTGTTATAAACAGGTTATACTGTGCAGCTGTCACAATTTTTCAAACCTGCGTCCAGAAAACATCAAGAAGTTGATCAAAACTGAAAACAGTGCTGTAATGGTTCATTACGCAACGCAAATCAGTGCTGTAATGAACCATTACAGCACTGTTAATTTAGTGTGGGAAAGTAGGCCTTTTCCTGTCAGATTTGCGTGAGGTAAAACAGCCTATTACGATGAGAAATTGCAAAAAATATATTACAATTTACACTATTGTCGAATATTCTCTGCCAATAATAATCATGGCAGGATCGCCAATGTGGAATCCTGCTATTTATCTTACTTTATATTGCTACTACAAGCCTCCTAAATTGCGTGGTTTACCGCACAGGCCTGGCAAGCTACTCGTGTGTCCGAACTCTAATCTTTTACTACCACGTCATCTTCGGTATGCAAGGAACTCACATTATGTAGGATGCCACACCACGTAGCTATCTCATTAGTTCCTTGTAAGAGTGAGGGGGGTCCAGTTAGCCTAGTGGTTAAGGCGATGGATCACCCCACAGCGGATTCGATTCGCCGTTCGGAGACGGCGGATTCGATTGCCGTTCCGGTCAGGAAAATTTTCTCGACTCCTCGGGCATAGTGTATCATTGTACTTGAATCACATGAGCATGAGCATGAGCATGAGATGACCGTACAATTCGTAGTTGCCACTCCGTTACTGACCAGAGCAATCAACACTGCACAGGGAACCAAATGGATGGGTCCTGGGTATAGCTTTCCATCCTCAATGTGCAATTTTGAAGGTTCAAAACTTTATATTGTCAGTACCGGCGCCGGCCACGTCCTTACGGTCATCGGGGAAGGGAAGGAATGTTGGCGTGACATCCGTTGCTACTAGAGACCGTGTGTACCTCCGCATCCCCACGGTTGTCACAGGAAGGAAGTTTGTTACAAAGGAAGGGAAGGGATAGAAAGTTACATAGATCTGGATTCACATTGGTAAGTGATGTGTGTGGAAGTAGGCGATGGTGACGCGTAGCGGCAAGCAACCCTAGGATGATTCCTCCGCCAAGGATGATTCTTTTATTCTGGAGATACACTTGTGTATGTTCAGAATTAACAAGAATCATTGTTGCCGGTTCCAAGCCCGGGTAAAGGAGGAGGATATATGTGGTGATGACCGTAGCCACACGAATGCCTAATACGGTCTAACCCCGAATCTACGGTGTAATGCGACCCGTGCCTATGGATGCATGGCTGGGGGGGTGAAACAAATACTCAGTCGCGAACGGAGCCTGTGGGGTACCAGGGAGAACCCCACAGTATTCATCCCTTGCTGCGTTAATGCAGGGCTCTGGCGCAGTCGACCTTTACTTCCCGTGCGACTCGTGGGAACAACAATGAGCAACAACAACAAACAAAATAAAACAACAGGTGCCAACTGCCTCTCTCAGCTGGAAAAAATGGACACTGACCAGGGAGACTCGCTGGAGCAGCTCGAAGCACAGCTAGATAGTAAATCACTGGAAAATCTGTCCAGTTGTCCATCGATCAACTTGGACACTCCAAAGAACTCCGAGATGGAAGACAGCGACGAGGACGATCGAGTAAGCGTCACTATCAAGACATCAAGGGGATCAACCGTTGCAAATCCGGAACAATCTCAGCAAATGGACCGAATCAAGCTAAGTGGTGCCGGTAAAAAGCGACTGAAAAAACTGCTAGATCAGGGCTATGACAAAGACGAGGCCTATCGCCTTGCCTACAGGCCAAGCGTGCAGTCAGAACCATCGAAAAGGCCTAGAGATGACCTATCGAGTGGTGAGAAGCCACAACCCAAAAAGACAAAAGGGACATCAACACCAACGGGAAGGCCGCACAAAGACCATTCTCGGAAATCCCTAGCCACATCATCGGTGAACATCCGGCTGCAACGGCAAAGAGATCCAAACTTCCAAGATGGAAGGGCAGAGGCAGATGCTGTCCACATGCAACCCGGTACCTCTAAAGTTGCGAATAAGACAAACGAAGACGCTGAACGCTCCAAACCCGGGAAACTGAAAGTCCCAGGTAAACAGGCTAAAGCTGGAAGTTGCAGTCAACTCGGGAATACGAAGGTCCCAGATAGGAAAACAGAGGCAGCAGCAGGGCGAAGTCAACCCGGGAAACCGAAAGTCCCAGGCACGAAGCAAAAAGCAAAAACTGCTCATACTCTACCCGGGAATATTAAAGTCCCTGGTAAGGGGGCATTGGCAGTAGCTGAGAGTCGTCTATCAAGGAATCTAAAAGTCCCAGATAGGAAAACTAAGCCCACTGCTACTCAAAATCCGCTATACACGGAGGTTGTGAGCCAAGTACGCATAGGAATAATACCAAAGGACTATCCGACTACAGCTCTAACAACACAACAGCTAATATTGGTACAAGACACCATTATTAACAAAGTAGTGGAAAATCGGGGAACAGATGTAAAACCGATTTTCAGAGGCTGCACCATAAAAACAGGCTTCCTTGTTATCAACTGCCACGACCAGGCTACAGCGGACTGGTTAAAAAGGATAACTCCGAGCCTACTTGTATGCGAGGGAGTTGAGTTGATAGCGGTCGACGAAAAGAACATTCCTAGATCGGAAATCTTGGTAGCCTACCTGCCAAAAAGCGCCACTAAAAGCAACGAGCAAATAATGGCATTCATCGAGTCACAGAATGACATGGACACGGATTCCTGGAGAATTCTGCAAAGATCTTCCCCTAACGGGAATGATGTTGAGCTGGTTCTCACAGTGAACGAGGACTCAATGCAGAAATTGACAAGATGGGGATTTCAAATCAACTACTTGTATCACACTGCAAAACTACGTCGGGTCAAGAAAAGCAGGATCGACAAGCAGGACAGTAACACTGACTGTAGAGAGGTTCAGGATATGGCAATGGAAACGGAAGTCGCCAGTATGATACAGGGCAAAGACCTAGGGAACACGCTGCCGGGCCCTCAAGTGGACCAGCAGCAACAAATTCCTGGGCCAAGTCCGGTAAATACTACTGGTGATGAATGTGAAAGTTCGTCTAAAACTGAATCCCAAGAAGGAACTGCTAAAACGAATCCGAAAAAGGATAATAACCGTGGTGAGAACAACAGTAGTTCACTGGGAATGCAAAAGAAGGTCCCAGAAATCTCCAAAGAGTCCACCACAAAAGGCACAAAAACTAAGCCGACGATCCGCCAGTCACAAAAAAGCGGATCGTCAACGCAATGACCAACATAAAATTGGTTCAGGCAAACCTACAGCATGCAAGAGGGGCATCAGGCGTACTTTTGCAAAGGTTTGCCAAAGAAGACCTCGACCTGGCGTTAGTACAGGAACCGTGGGTCAACAATCATAGGGTGATGGGCCTTACTACACCAAAATGTAAGTTACTCTATGATGATAGCCATCCTTCTCCAAGGACAGCTATCTTAGTAAATGGAAGGATTAATTTTACTCCTATTACAGAATTTATCAAACGAGACATCGCAGCCATCAGGGTGGAGGTTCCAACAACCAGGGGTAAGTCTATCGTTAATATAGCATCAGCTTACTTTCCTGGTGATGAAGAAGAAGCTCCGACGTCCTCAATCTGCGAATTTGTCACCAGCTGCAGACAACAAAACCAGCAATTTATTATCTGCTGCGATGCCAACGCTCACCACACTGTATGGGGAAGCAGTGACATCAACAAACGAGGTGAGTCCCTTTTAGAATATATTTCTGCTAATAACATTGATATATGTAACAGAGGGGACAAACCCACATATGTTAACTCAAGGCGACATGAAGTACTTGATTTAACACTTTGTAGCCAAATTCTAACAGATAGAATTACCTCTTGGGAAGTATCTGACGAGGTATCTCTCTCAGATCATAAGCATATCACCTTCTCAATAGAGAGGGGAGAGACCGTGAGGGAATTCTATCGAGACCCCAGGAACACCAACTGGGATCTCTACAAGCAAATTCTTGCGAACAAGCAACCTCTGCTGGACGAAAAAATAAGAACAGCAGAGCAACTAGAAGAAGCTTCTAGGATGGTCACTAACAAAATTATACAAGCATACTACGAAAGTTGTCCACAAAGGGAAAGGAGTTCAAACAGGAAAGTCCCTTGGTGGAACAACGCTCTACAAAAAATGAGGAGGAAAGTAAGAAAACTCTTCAACAGAGCAAAAGCAACTTCGGATTGGGGCCAATATAGAAAGGCTCTAACCGAATATAGCACTGAAATAAGGAAAAGCAAACGAAGACATTGGAGATTCATGTGTGAAAACATCCAATACACTTCAGAAGCGGCCAGGCTTCAAAAAGTCCTTTCTAAGGAACACTCAAATGGCCTAGGCAACGTTAAGAAGGATAATGGCACATTCACCAGAAGTCCTTCAGAAACATTGGAAGTACTGATGGAAAAACATTTCCCAGGCTCATTTGCTGTTGATGAAAATTCATCGGGACAATTGAGGACAAATTCTGGACGCAATATGAACAGAAAAGATGCACTCATGGAATCCCGAAAAATTTTCACAGTGGCAATGGTGGACTGGGCAATAAATTCCTTCGACCCTTTCAAATCTGCTGGAGAAGACGGCATTTTTCCGGCGCTAATACAGCACGGTAGGGACATAATCATCCCTGCTTTAGTTGAGATGTTTATTAGTAGCATGACACTGTGCTACATTCCCAGTTGGTGGAATAAGGTAAGAGTGATATTCATACCAAAAAACGGCAAACGGGACAAAACACAGCCTAAAGCATACAGGCCAATAAGCCTAACCTCAATTATACTCAAAATAATGGAGAAGATTCTGGATGAGCATATCAAAGGCTCGTTTTTAAAAGCTCACAAGCTAAATAAATTACAGTTTGCCTATTGCAAAGGCAAGTCGACGGTAACAGCCCTTCACACGTTAACACAAAAAATAGAAAAAAGCATCAAATACAAGGAAGTAGCTGTAGTAAGCGTAGATTGTATATCGAAATAATTATGTTTATCAATGCAGGGAATCCTAGGTTTACATATTTAGCATTCTATTTTGTGCCATTTTATGCTTAGTAGGATTGATGTTGATAAATTACAATTTTAATTAGCATCACATCAATAAATTGATCGCGCTATTTTAGAGTGTACTGTGTGCCAAATAAACATCGCACAGCTTGCGCGGAATGCTTTCGGTTTGGGCTTTTGAAGAAGCTTTTCTGTGTCTGGCTTCGGTTCGAGTGCGTACGAATGAACCGGGAACGGGCAGCCGTTGATGATGTGCATGTGACCGACGCGTGAAGTGAATGGGATGAAATGATTGAGGAATGTGCGAGAGGGAGATGGATAGATGACAGTGCGTGGACTCGGGATCAATGATTACGGGACATAAAGCACTTCAGTTTGTTAACCAAGTTTGTGTCGTACGGACGTTTCATGCGCAGCGCGCGAACGGGAGTTTCTGTCGAGTTCTGCGTTTCGTCGGATTTTACCACGGAACGTGAAAATACCACATGGCGCAGCCGGTGGGCTTTCTGTTTTAAAGAGTTTTAAAGGTGTTTTGTTTTGGTTCAAATAGTGATTGATTTAGATTTTGGAAAGATAGCAGTGAATGTGCAGAGTGAATTTGTAGAAAAGAAAATGGCCGACCAGGAAAGCAAAAAAAAAAATCAAGGCCGCGCGAGTGCTTGTTAATAAGGCGAAAAGGGGCAAAAGTGGAAGTGATTTTTTTGTGGGTTTAATAGTGGTGAAGAGCGGAGTGCCCAGAGCAAGGATTTCATTGATTAGAAACGCAAATTGAATTGGAAGAAAAAATCAATGAAATACTCTGCATGGAAATGTTTGGATCAGGGTTTGGATAAAATTGGTAAGTAAAACCTTGCTTTTTGCATTTGATTTGAGATGGAAAGATGGAAACGTGTTAACAAATAATTTAGACGATTTAACATTTGCACGGTACTCTAAAAAGTGAAACAAGATGCAATAGTGGCGCGGATTGTATAAATGGGATTGATAATGTTAGTCGTTATTGAAGAACAGTGAGCTTGGATTACAGGAAATTAATGAAACGCGAAATACTGTCCTGTTTGAATTCACCTGTTTTATTGTATTTGAATTAAATAATCGTATAAAAAATCTTCGCAAAACTACAAGAATGTTTATTTTATGTAAGGGTATTGCTGAACATGGCGCGGATTGTATAAATGGGATTGATAATGTTAGTCGTTATTGAAGAACAGTGAGCTTGGATTACAGGAAATTAATGAAACGCGAAATACTGTCCTGTTTGAATTCACCTGTTTTATTGTATTTGAATTAAATAATCGTATAAAAAATCTGCGCAAAACTACAAGAATGTTTATTTTATGTAAGGGTATTGCTGAACATGGTCAGAAGTATTGGGTTTTTATTCAAATGTACTTTCGTTACCTAGCGTTTCAAGCGGTAAAAAAAGGTTGAGCAAGAATGCAATGTAATACCCCGGACAGACATGTGATACGAGTGTGATTCCTGTACAACGGTACGCAGTGTCAAGAAAATTCTGACAAGACTGACTTGAACTTAGAGAATTTTCAGTATGGCACTCATTTCAAGCGCAACTGTACAGTGATTCTTGTATCACATGTGTGTCATAAGTATAAGTCATCTCTATCGTGATTTGCTTTCATGTTTCGGCATTATATTTGATTTGAAATTAGTCAGGTTTATATCAGAGCTGGACCCAAAAGGCGATTCGACTGAGTTTTGAATACAGTTTGGTAAGTGGTGTATTAAATCAATTGAAAGTTTTTTTTCTAGCAGCAAGGAATTGGCTGTATTATTTTTTACAGTGCAGAAAATGTGGTGCAAGAGAGTTTCTCAGAAATTTATGTGCAATCTGGGATCTAGGTAAATATTTTGCAATTAGAAGATAAATTAATAGGGGGATTCACTTAACAGCGTAAACCGCTTATTGAAGTTTATTATGATTAAACATCGCGATCATCAAGGCAAACTTTGATTATTTCATTCGCAACTTCATGAAACATTTCAAAATCATGGCTTACGCAGAAATTTAAACTGTTTAGTGAGTACCCACAATATGATTGGGGTTTGAAAAAAAGGGTCTGTTCACCAGGGTGGTGCGGCCCTAGCAGAGTTTGCTCTGGATGAGTAAGAAATGCTGTATCGCGTATACTATACTATGCTATATACTAAGCGTCGCTTCAGTATGGTATCCTGCTGAAATCCTTCAACTACATACCACGAAGAGCTAAAGTAGATAAAATTGGGCTGAAATTTAATTCATCTTAGATTTGGTCGGCATCAAAAACCATTAAAAACTCATAAAGGGCGAAGAGAGTAGTATGTAAAATTAAATAAGCAATGGAAGGATTAATCAAACTGAATAGATCTTTGGCAGTGATGGAAAGAGGTGAGGAATGCAACTGAACAGACACAAACGTAAAGCTATCCTACTCGTGAACAACAGAAGCCTGAATATATTCGCACTTCCTTCACTCGCGAGCTAACGAAGCTAGTCGTACTCGTGATTGATTCGAGAAGCAGCTCTGAACATTTTTCAGTTTAGTGAAAAAAACGAATTTACACGGCTGACAGATCTACTTTTCAGGAACAATGATGCACAAAACATTACTATCTGATGAATAATTATTTGTTTTGCTATTAAAATTGCACTAAAATGCAAATCCCGCATCTCCACTGGTTCTTCACGAATAAAAATTCATGAGTGTTTTTGTTTTTGTTTTGCTTCATACTCATGAAGCAAGCGGGTGCGAATGAACTCACACATGGCTTACTCTCGGCACCGTGAGTAAACAGTTTGTTGGTTTTTCACTCGCGAGTTGATTCACGATGAGAGTCTTTCCATCTCTGATCTTTGGCCTACAATTGCATGTAGGCTCTTCTGATAGAATCAAGTAGAATAGCGAGTAGGTCCTAATAGTAGAGCGAGTGAGTCTCTATAAATTATGAATCAGAATAGCTCTGAAACGAACAGATAT
This sequence comes from Aedes albopictus, assembly GCF_035046485.1. Taxonomy (NCBI): domain Eukaryota; kingdom Metazoa; phylum Arthropoda; class Insecta; order Diptera; family Culicidae; genus Aedes; species Aedes albopictus. The sequence goes on along the minus strand of NC_085136.1, from coordinate 65,736,495 downwards.
TCTTTTACCAGATTTATGTAGAGCGAGTAGGTCTCTGTAGAAAAATCTGGATCGAAGGTCTCAAATTAGTCAGGTATATAGAGAATGTGTAAAAATATAGGAAAATCAAAGGGAAATGATAGCAGTAAGAGAAAAGACGTAACCAAGCGAGAGTAAAGCAAAGTATTTAAGTCTTTGGTTTATAACCGTATGTAGCGTCTTCTTAAACATCGGGCTTTGTCGAAGAGAAACTAAACTGTAAGAGTCATGGGCTAAGTCAATCAAGCATTTCGTAATTTCATGTACTCTATTTCGTATTCTTTAAATAATAATTTTTAGATTAAACCTGGGATGAGATGGTTGAGCGAACAGAGTTTTGAAGAGAAGGTTAATAACGTAATAAACAGTGAGTAGGTCTTTATAGAATAGGTGTACATTCGAGGAAAAAAACGAGAAAACTAGTGGATCAGCACAAATGCATAAATGCAATTAATTTAGACTAAGTAGATCTCTTGTGGAAAAAATAGAAGAGCTGTGAAGCAAACAGATCCCCTTTTTTTCCATGAACATGTAGAGCGAGTAGGTCTCTATAGAAAAATGTGGAGCGAGTACGCCTCACATTAGACAGATATATAGAGCGAGTAGGTCTCTATGAGAAGCCAAAAATAGAGAGCGAGTAGGTCTCTCATTTCACAGACATGTAGAGCGAGTAGGTCTCTACAAATGTCTTCTGTCGAAAATTGGTAGAGCGAGTAGGTCTCTGCAAAAATGGTTTTCTCCTGTCAAAAAAAGGTTGTAGAGCGAGTAGGTCTCTATAAACATAAAAAAAGGGAAAATCGGTTTGTTCACACACTCTATCAGAAAGAAAATCAAATTAATGCATTCATGTGTGCTGGATTAGAAATCGATGATCCCTAGTTGATCGTAACGAGGATTGAAGAGAGGATGCGGAAGAAGAGGAATCTAATACAAGAGGAGGAAAATTTATATCAGGAATATATAGAGCTGATAGGTCTCAATGGAAAAGTACAGAAGGACAGATACAGAAGTTCAATAGATGTAGAGCGAGTCTCTTGGGATAAAAAAAACGGAAGAGCCGTGGAGCAATCATATCCCCTTTTTACCTTTCTTTTTATGAAGGTCTCTATGAGAAACCAAAACAGAAAGAGCGAGTTGGTCTCTCGATTGACAGATATGTGGAGCGAGTAGGTCTCCCATTTCACAGACATGTAGAGTGAATAGGTCTCTAGATAATGTCTTGTATCTAGAATTTGTAGAGCAAGTAGATCTCTGCCAAAAAAATGTTTTTTTTACTGTTAAAAATGTTATAGAGCGAATAGGTATCTACAAACATAACAAAGAGTGTATATTTCTGTTCTCACACTATCATAATGAATCAAATTTATGCATTTATGTATGTTGGATTAGAAATTGATCATCCAGTTCATCTTAGCAAAGATTGAAAAGCGAAAGCGAAAAAGGAAGATTCAAATACAAGAAAACGCTAATTCATATCAGGAATATATAGAGCACGAAGGCCTCAATGAAAAAAGGTCTAGGAAAAGGTATATATTTGAAAAAAAAAAAAAAAAGAGCGAGTTCGACATTCATTCGACAGGTATGTGGAGGAAGTAGTTCTCCCATTTCACAGTCTTGTAGAGCGATTGGGTCTATACAATTATCTTCTGTCAATAGCGGTGTAAAGCTAGTGGGTCTCTGCAAACAAAGGGTTTCTCCTGTCAAAAATGTTGTAGAGCAAGTAGATCTCTGGACTGGAAAATGATCATCCCAGTTCTTCATGTGAATAGCTCTGAATCGAACAGGTCTTCTTTTATCAGATTTATGTAGAGCGAGTAGGTCTCTATAGAAAAATCTGGATCGAAGGTTTCACATTAGACAGGTATATGTGTAAAAAAAAAAATAATAAGAAAATGAATCAAAGGGAAATAATCAAGCAAGAACAAAGCAAAATGGTTAAAACTTTGGCTTATAACCGTGTGTAGCGTCTTCTTAGATGTCGGGTTTTGTCGAAGAGAAATTGCACTGTAAAGTTCATGAGCTAAGTCAATCAAGCATTTCAGTATGTTCATGTTCACTGTTTCGTATTCTTAAAGTAATAATTTTTAGATTAAACCTGGGATGAGATGGTTGAGCGAACAGAGTTTTGAAGAGAAGGTTAATAACGTAATAAAGAGTGAGTAGATCTTTATAGAATAGGTGTACATTCGAGAAAAAAAAACGAGAAAACTAGTGGATCAGCACAAATGCATAAATGCAATTAATTTAGACTAAGTAGATCTCTTGTGGAAAAAATAGAAGAGCTGTGAAGCAAACAGATCCCCTTTTTTCCATGAACATGTAGAGCGAGTAGGTCTCTATAGAAAAATGTGGAGCGAGTACGCCTCACATTAGACAGATATATAGAGCGAGTAGGTCTCTATGAGAAGCCAAAAATAGAGAGCGAGTAGGTCTCTCGTTTGACAGATATGTGGAGCGAGTAGGTCTCCCATTTCAAAGACATGTAGAGCGAGTAGGTCTCTACAAATGTCTTCTGTCAAAAATTGATAGAGCGAGTAGGTCTCTGCCAAAACGGGTTTCTCCTGTCAAAAAAACGATGTAGAGCGAGTAGGTCTCTATAAACATAAAAAGGGAAAATCGGTTTGTTCACACACTCTATCAGAAAGAAAATCAAATTAATGCATTCATGTGTGCTGGATTAGAAATCAATGATCCCTAGTTCATCGTAACGAATGAAGAGAGGATGCGAAACAAGAGGAATCAAATACAGGAGAAAAATTTATATCAGGAATTTATAGAGCAGATAGCTCTCAATGGAAAAAGTACAGAAGTACGGTTACAGAAATTCAATATATGTAGAGCGAGTAAATCTCTTGCGATAGAAATGAAAGAGCTGTTTAGTATAGCTTATTTAGTTTAACCTAATAGACTTTTGGAGCTTTTGTTACGAATGGTCTACAGGCAACTGGGCAGAAAGTGAGATCCCTAATATTTTGTTTATCATTTATGTAAGTTTTTTTTGCAGGCCAAGAGGGCCTGTGGTGAGTTAGCTTTTGTATTTAATGACAAGTCGAACATATAGAGTAAGATAGGTAGAAGAATTTTTATGATGATGAAGTTTGACTAGTTTCAGACTTGGACCAGCCAAGTTAAACTCAGGTTTGTAGAGGAAAATGTATCTACTTACAAAAAAAAAGTTACGATAAAGTTAGCAGTCGTAGTTCATTGAGAGACATAAGTGGGGGGGCACTAGATGAAATTGTCTTGAATGTGTTTTAGCCTGTGGACCCTGGTAAGCACTATTCCAAAAATGTTGATTGAAGCCAGCTTTTAAAGTGTAATATGAGGTAGGTAGATTATTAAAATCATAAAAATAACCGCTGGATAAAGGTGCCGTTATTAGGAAAAATGTCAAAGCTTCCACGTAAACTTCGCTAATGTTTGAGGTCAATTTGTTGTTTAATTTGTTGTTTTAATGAATACATCGTAGCTGGCATTTGAAGCAGAAAATAACTGTCTATCTTAAATCTTGTGTCACCTAAAAATCAGATCTTCATAAGCATAAAAAAAATCTAAAAAGATTTCTAATTTTTTTTTTAGTGCTAACATTTTCCAATTTTAGCTTAGTTGATTTATACTATTGAAATTAATGTTTTCAAAATTGTTTGTAGAAGCATACGAAAAAAATATTCAAGAATAGAGAAGGAGGCGAATGTAGTAAGCGTAGATTGTATATCGAAATAATTATGTTTATCAATGCAGGGAATCCTAGGTTTACATATTTAGCATTCTATTTTGTGCCATTTTATGCTTAGTAGGATTGATGTTGATAAATTACAATTTTAATTAGCATCACATCAATAAATTGATCGCGCTATTTTAGAGTGTACTGTGTGCCAAATAAACATCGCACAGCTTGCGCGGAATGCTTTCGGTTTGGGCTTTTGAAGAAGCTTTTCTGTGTCTGGCTTCGGTTCGAGTGCGTACGAATGAACCGGGAACGGGCAGCCGTTGATGATGTGCATGTGACCGACGCGTGAAGTGAATGGGATGAAATGATTGAGGAATGTGCGAGAGGGAGATGGATAGATGACAGTGCGTGGACTCGGGATCAATGATTACGGGACATAAAGCACTTCAGTTTGTTAACCAAGTTTGTGTCGTACGGACGTTTCATGCGCAGCGCGCGAACGGGAGTTTCTGTCGAGTTCTGCGTTTCGTCGGATTTTACCACGGAACGTGAAAATACCACAGTAGCGTACTGTGCATTTCTTGATATTGAAGGTGCGTTTGATAACGCTTCACATGCTTCAATCAGATCAGCTATGTATAAACGGGGCTTTCATGGCTCAATCGTTGACTGGATCACTGCAGCGCTGAGAAATCGATGTATTGTCTCTAGACTGGGCGAATCAACCATTAAAGTAAGTACGTCTAAGGGCTGTCCCCAAGGAGGTGTACTTTCACCATTGCTGTGGTCTTTAGTTGTTGATGACTTGCTTAATAGTTTAGTGGCAATGGGATTCGAAGTCATTGGTTATGCAGATGATATCGTGATAGTGGTAAGAGGGAAGCATGATGAAACGCTATCAAACAGAATGCAAATAGCGTTAAACTACACTCTTGCCTGGTGTAAAGGAGAGGGATTAAACGTAAATCCCTCAAAAACTACTCTTGTAATTTTTACAAGAAAAAGAAATGTCAATATAAAGGCACCGTCCTTGGATGGGGTACAGTTGACATTCTCCTCCAGGGTGAAATATTTAGGAGTCATACTAGATAAAAAACTGAACTGGAGTGAACATCTAGAGCATGTAGTAAATAAGGCAACAACTGCTCTTTGGGCCTGTCGGAGAGTGATCGGGGGAAAGTGGGGGCTAAAACCCAGGATAGTTCATTGGATCTACCTGGCAGTTGTTAGACCCAAAGTCTCTTATGCCTCTCTAGTCTGGTGGCCTAAAACCAAAACCAAAACAGCCCAACGAGTGCTGGCTAAACTTCAACGTTTAGCAACAGTGTCAATAACAGGAGCTATTCGAAGTACTCCTGGTTCAACACTAGATGCCTTAATGCATCTGCTACCCTTGCACCAATTTGTGCAACTAGAGGCAAAGAAAAGTGCCTTGAAGTTAAAAAGATATAAGAACATCTTAGAAGGCGATCTAACAGGACATTTGAAAATCTTAACCAATGTTACTGTAAATCCACTAGTAATACAAAATGAAGACTGGATGGAACCAAAATTCATCTTAGATATACCATACAAAGTTTCGATTGATGATCGGAGCGTATGGGAATCAGGAGGACCAACGGTTCGACCAGGATCTATTGTATTCTATACGGATGGATCGAAAATGAGTGATAGAACTGGGGCTGGAGTATATGGACCCAGGACTAAACTCGCCATACCAATGGGTAAATGGCCAACGGTGTTCCAAGCTGAAATTCAAGCTATTTTGGAATGCGCTGCCATCTGTCTTAAAAGAAAATATAGACATGCGAATATCTATATCTTTTCAGACAGTCAGGCAGCTTTAAAGGCAGTCTGCACATTTGAATGTTATTCTAAGCTAGTATGGGAGTGCATTACACTACTGAAGGAACTGGCTGGAAGGAATACTGTAAAATTATTCTGGGTACCAGGTCATTGTGGAATTGCAGGCAACGAAATTGCGGACCAGCTAGCTAGGGAGGGATCTCTGGGTGCCTTGTATGGACCGGAACCCTTCTGTGGAGTATCATCAAGTGCTCTATCGATGGAGCTAAAAAAATGGGAGAAACAGAGCGTAGGAGCAAACTGGCATACTGCACCTGGAATATCCCAGTCAAAGAGATTCATCGTGCCAAGCGTGAAAAACACGAACACACTACTGAAACTTAGTAAACGCGAATTAAGTGTGTACACAGGATTGTTAACTGGGCACTGCCCATCTCGACACTTTCTATTGAAGCTCAAGAAGATTGAATCAGAAGAATGTCGGTTCTGTGGTTTCAACTCTGAAACCTCGGAACATCTACTTTGTGAGTGTAGTTTTCTCTTTAAGAAGAGAGAACGTTATTTCGGTGGATGTATCATGCATCCCCGAGATATCTGGTGGAATATAAATCCCAAGAAGGTAGTGGCTTTCATTTTGGAAGCTATTCCAGACTGGGGTATAATGCAGGCCTAAAAAAAACAATCGCTAGTTCTTAATACTAGTGAGTGTACTAATGTACTGCATAAAGCAACTGGGTCTTACCACAATAGATCAATTAATGGTCGCAGTGGTTGTGTACCCCTACAGGGAAAAAAAAAAAAAAAAAAAAAAAAAAAAAAAAACCCTAGCAACCCTATTTTGTTATCTATTATCAATAAAGAGAAAATTTGTTCATTACTATTCTGAGAGCCAACCCGATTAGTTCATTTTATTAACGCTCTACGGCCAGCCCCCCAATAGGTTATGGGCCTATGGAAGTAGTTCACGAAGATTATTTTCAAGTCGTCGGAGTTCTTTACGATAATTGGATTTACCGGAAGAATTCGAAGAGGTCTACGCTGTAATTGGATTTACCGGAGGACCGCAACATGGACGGGAACAAGTTCGCCGTCGAGAAGCTGAGCAACAGCAATTTCGAAAGCTGGAAGTTCAACGTTCAAATGCTCCTGATTCGAGAAGAGTTATGGAAGTATGTAGAAGAAGATGCCCCGATTCCGCTAACGGATGCCTGGAAGAAAGGTGACCAGAAGACGCGGGCGACCATTGCTCTACTAGTCGGAACGACCCAGCGAAGATTGATCCAGAAAAGCACAACCGCGAAGCAAACCTGGGAAGTTTTAGTCAATCACTATCAAAAGTCAAGCATCACTTCAGTTCTGGCAATGCTGCGCCGGGTGATCAACATGCAGTACACGGAGGGCGACGACCTGGAACGACACCTGATGGAGATGGAGGACCTGTTCGAGCGGATTGCAAACGCTGGGTACGAGTTGCCGCCCAAGATAACGATGCTGATGGTGTTACGAAGCATGCCGGAGTCCTACGACAATTTGGGAATCGCATTGGAGAATCGCCCCGACACCGAACTGACGATGGAACTGATTCGCGGAAAGTTAATCGATGAAGCCCTGAAGCGACGAGACAACGCTCGAGGTGAGTCATTGCTGAAAGTACATTCCGGATCGAAGCAGGTGGTGTGCCATCACTGCCACAAACCGGGACACAAGAAACAAGATTGTCGACAACTGAACCAGAAGAGAGAAGTGTACCCTGCCAAGGATCGCAAACCGTTCAAACCAAAGGCTCGTGTTGTGAAGGAAGAAAGCAACTGCGCTGAATTCGCTTTTGCAACCGGATCGAAGAAGACGTTCAGGCCCAACGGATGGATAGTCGATTCTGGTGCGTCAAGTCATATGTGTGGAAACGAAGATTTTTTCGATGAGATGACACCGCTTTCCGGAACAACCCTTACACTCGCAGATGGGAATGTTGCAGAAGTGAAGGCCAAAGGAAGCGGACGATTGTTCTGCGAAGCCAAGGATGGGATGCCGAAGAAAATAAACCTGTCGGAAGTTCTGTTGGTTCCGGAGTTGGAAACGAACCTGGTTTCTGTTAGCAAGCTGACCGAGAAAGGAGCTGAAGTCGTATTTGCCGGAAACAACTGTGAAATTTCGCACAACGGGATGCCTGCTGCTACAGCCGTGAAGTCTGGAGGATTGTACTACGTCAAGCTGATGAAACCTGAAACCGCTGCAGCAGTTCACACCAACGAATGTCTGCATCACTGGCACAGGAAATAAGGACACCGAGATCCAAACGCTATTCGTCAAATGATCAACAGCAAGCTCGCTACAGGAATACAAATTGAAGATTGTCCGGTAGAGGAAACGTGCGAGTGCTGTCTGGAAGGAAAAATGGCTCGTTTACCCTTTCCCAAGGAAGCAACAGGATCATCTCGGAGCATTCTGGAGCAGGTTCACACGGATATTTGTGGTCCGATGAAGACACCCACACCTGGAGGATCAAGATACTTCATGACCATTGTGGTAGCCGCGTGTGATAAGCACAAGAGTGTATATCGAACTAAATGTTCGGCTGCAGCACAGCAGAGCATGGACCCTACTGTCGCCACCGGACGGCTGCATGTATGTAGACGAATGCACTGTATAAATGTGAACGGATAAGACACTCGTCACCAGGCATGAGAATGAGACTTTTTTCTGTTAACCGTTCATCGATACTGGCAGTAAAATAAAAACAAAACAACGGCAGTACCAATACCATCAGACGACGCACCGACGGCAGTCAAGCAGACGCTTGATGGTTTTCGCTTCCCCACGAAAATATTTTTGAGCAGTCATGCTAAGGCGGGTGATTGCGAAAAATGTCAAATATGTTTAATTGTTTATAGCTCACTTGTTTTAACAAATAATTTAAATCGATTTGCACAAATAGCTAGTGCACACTCCTAGCTTTGTGATGCATGTGAAGAAGTCTGTCTAGAAGCGGTGTGAAACGCAGAAAAATGCGAAAATGGGAGAGACAGAAATTTCCGTCGTCGTTGTGCTCGAGTACTGGCGCTCTCGCGCTTGGAAACCGTTTCGAGGAAGAAGGCTGCAGGAAAAAAAATGTTATGACATTTATTTTTCGAACAGTTTGAGTTTGGCTGGGCCTGTGATGTTTGTGTGGAAAAAAGTCAAATGTACAGCCGGTTACCGTTTTTTCCGGTACATTTCTCATCCCTGCTCGTCACCACATCCCCCTTTCTTTATTCTAAATTGTCAATTAGTTCAAACTGTTTTCAAGTGAATACGTATTTTAAAACTTAAGTGATCTGAACATGCTTCTGAATAACACAACGACATGTGGACTAATCAATAATTGAATAGAATGTTCCAACGCAATGTTGTTACAGTTGATGTTTGGTACTGTATGTACCACTCAGCACTTTATAGTACTTATCCGGACAATTGTTAAGCATTCATTTACTTATGATGTTGCTAAGGTAACTCTCCTCCTTCATATTTCCCAAAAAAAAATCTACATATTTTTCGTATAACCTTTTAATTCATCAATGAATTCGGAAGATTATTCTTCGCTGTGATAACTGAATTTGTAGAGATGGGAACGGAACAGCACATAAATCGATATTCGAGCAGCAAAAGCATTTAGTGATATAATATAATAACTATTCCTCTTTATACTGATCCGCATCTTGGAGTATTTCAACCTGTTGTAATAAAAGTTTAACATTCTGTTAAACTCTCATCCTCATTTCCACGCATTTAAGTATAATCTGTCTCACTGTACAAGGTGTGCCAAGATGTGATCTTACAACTATAACCAATCGCAACGTTTATGGAGTAACTTCAATCATCATCGGTTCGATTATTCCTCGTAGGCGCACTGTTTGGTACGATGAGAAATGGACTGTATTCTTCAATAGGTTGTGCTATCCGCATAGATGAAGAGATTTTGGGTCTTTACTGAAAAAAGAACACATAATACCGATATAATCTAAGAACAATATAACTTTTCTTCTGAAACGCATGATCGATCGCGTACCATTGATTGTGTATTTTACTAGGGAGATTCGATTTTTTTTCATTACTATGTTTAAGTTATGGTTTGTAGTAATGATAACTATGCTTGTCTATATCTAGTATGTACCTGTCTTCATTCCTCGAGACTTGTATTAATTGATCATAGAAAATTTACCTGCATTGTTAATGCACGCTGATAAGGCTTATTCACTAAAGCACGTCTTGCGCATTTACTACTCATTAATTAACAAATTTCTCAGATTCCGCACACTTATATTTGACAAGCTATAATTTTCCATGTTGAATCTGTATGTTGATAAACTGTTTTAAATCGACTGGAAATTTAAGTGCGCCAAAATCCTTTTCAACCATTAACCTAAGAACCATCATGTTCGGAGCACTGGACCTATGTTTTGATTATTCTTGTGGAGCTGCTGTATATTGCAATCAGCCCAACGACTCAGTCTGTTGTTTGTACGTAACCCAAGTGTGTTGAATTTGACAATAATACTTGCTCATCTCCACAGCATTCATGCAGGCATCCTTGCTGATGCATATTATGGAATTTTTTTTCGTGCTATGTCTACAAAATCAGCAATCCTGCAATCGATTTTTTTTTTTTTTTTTTTTTTTTTTTTTTTTTTTTGAATTCGTAATATTGCTTGAGATTAAAAATGCCTTGCTTGTGACTAAGAAGTATGATTTTGAACACAAAACATTCGCATTTTGAAAAAAAGATCTTTTCATTTGACTTGGGACAAATTCACGCGATACCCCCTCTCAGTAAATCAAGTTCTCTTTCGTGCTTCAAATATTAACGAATTCATTCGTCCGACTTCTACAATTCAAGTGATCGCCAGTGAATTTAATCACAACTCATCAACACTGCACGGATGAATACTTTTTTTCTCCTGTTTTTTGTATCTACTCTCTCACCGGAAGCTGGCCATAGTTCAACTTAGTGTTCTTTAACCTTTCGAAACCAGATTATTTCGCCACTGCTGCCGCAGCCTCGCTTGTGTCGAACACGCTTTTTTTTCATGCTCGGTTTCATTGCCAGGGTCGTATATGACCCCGCCGGCTCCAAAGGGCTAAGCTTTGCCAACCTGCATTTGTGTGTCCAGAACAATATTATACAATGTCCAGGATTCGAGTCTCAGCCGCAACAGAAATTGATCGCATCGTATTTGGATTGACAATTCAGAAACTCATCTACTAGGCTTCCGAGAGACCCCGGATATATACCCGAAGTATTTATGTTCCTTAGAAAAAATCTTTTTCGAACTCCTGCGTGACTAGTGAGGAAGCTATTTCATACCAAGCTTCGAAACTTATTTCTGTTTTACTCAACACTTAGTTTGCTGTGTATTCAAATTTGCACCATATGTTTCATTAATTCTAAAGGAATTACAATTTTTTTTTCCGGGAGTAACAGGGAGTAACACATTGCTCGACGCTTTTCGTAATAGTAGTGGTTGATATCAACACAAAACTTAGAAATGGAGTGAGTATATTTTTAAAAGCTCAAAATTGTCTCATAAAAATTCAATACGATAATACAGTTGTTATATGAAAAGCAAATTCGAGGCTGGCATACAACTACTCTATTAACTGCAAAATGAGATAAATAAAATTGGAAGAATTGGTAGGCTTCTTTAGAAACTTTTGTGAATAGTGGCATCACTATAATCTAACACAATATATTGTTGACGGAACCATCCCTATCTTATTTCTCTCTCTACGAAACAATGAATTTAATCACAATCTTCTATGTGTCCGCAGTGAATTTAATCACAGTTCTTGCAGTACCCTCTACGTAAGTACAATCACTCTCCTTTTTCGCACTAGTATTCTTCTCTGTGTTTAAGTGAATTTAATCACAACATTCTATGTACTCTACCAGTCAGTCAGTCAATCAGTGAATTTAATCACAATTGCTTTCACGTACTTTCATTGACTTAATCAATTCCTTTTCACCATCAGTGAATTAAATCACGTGGCTTCTTGTCCGTTTTAAGTGAATCTAATCACATTATCTTCCACGAACTCTCAGTGAATTCAATCACAGCTCAATGTGCTCTCTGTGAATTTATCACATTCTGTTCCTCGCATTATCAGCGAATTTAACCACATATTTAACCGTAGTTTCCACGTGAGATCAATTACAATACCCTTCAAGTGCCTTCGGTGTATAGTAGACGTTCGATAACTGCAACATGTTTACGTTTTACGTCCTGAATGCAATTTCGATAACAGTAACAACTGACAGACGTCAAAGGACTGCTAGTTTCTGCAAAATGCAACCAATGTTCGTTCACAAAACATCGCACTGCAACAACAGTGTATAATTGTATATGACAAACATCGCATAGCTATTCATAGACAACTGCAAAATTGTTGCACTTAGCGGACTTTCAGTTAAAACATTGCAGTTCAAGCATTTACACCGAGCGAACGTTTACTGTATCTAATCACAGCTGTCTACGTGAGTAGTGAATTTAATCACAGTCCAAACAAAATCCATTCTATGCACTGTTGAAGTTTAGAAATTTATCATAATGACTAATCAAACACCAGTACTATGTACATACAGGTCAATACGGCAAAATGAAAGTCGGTAAACTTGAAGGCCCGTCCAACATAGCTTTGATCTTTTTCAAGTCCCTACTTCGAGTCAACACATAAAATGATTGCCCGCTAAGGGCTTCCTAGGTACTTAGTTGATTGTGCAGCTTATCTTTAACAGTCCCACCAACATAGTGCCGTGAGGACTCGGTACGGTGGTTACATATTTTTCAATTTTTACGAAACAGATTGAAGAAAACCTTTTTTTTTTGTAACCAATTCAGACATGAAAGAAAGACTGTATTTTTGAAACCTCTCCCTAAGTAGGGAAATAAAATAACAGCACAATACAACAGATCTGTTAAAAGAATATTTCAGGAATACCGTGAATATCAGACCTCAAAACACCTCCTCATGTATGGCGTTAGACGATATTGACCTAGAGGCTTTGGAAAACGGGAATGAAACCGGCTTTACTTGGGTGCTAAAAGATTTAATGGAGCAACCATGGATACATTACCGCACAGCAACCAAATGATAATCTGTTGGGCAATTTTGACTGTTAACCCTAATTGATTAGCATTCCGAACAATGGAATTCGTTCAATGAAACAATTCATTTAGCGGTTGTACGAATTATAACCTTCAGAAGAAACAGCGATTCAAAAGAGGTTTTCAGTTAACCTAGCGCTACTTGAAACACACATGTAAAATTTTGTCACGTACGTTTGACTTTGTCTACGCTCGAAGTCAATAAAAATAAATACCACATGCTTTTGACCATCTGGTATGCAAGAGAACGGTCGCTATCGCTGAGCGGCACGATGAACACAGCATCCAGTAATCATCGAAACTGCTAGGATACATACAATGGCTTGAATATTCTGTGAGAACATTCGCAAACATTGCGAGTCAGTAGCAGTAATTGTGAATCTACTTTCCAGCCAATCCAATCGCAAGTTTACTGATGTCATCAATGAATTCAATCACAACACCTCACATTGACGTTTTTTTCCTTTTCCTAAGTGAATTTAATCACGATACGAAGCTATCTCACTGCGTCACTAAGTCCATTGCAAATACAACGTGCATTTCTCTCGTGGTGCAAAAATTCATAACCGCATAACAGAAATTCACATTTCTGAAACTTTAGTTTTTCAAAACATTCCAAACACATTTATCTTATCTCGGTGATTACTTTGGAAATCCAGCAATAGTTAAATCAATCAATATCCAAATGGTTTTGCATACACTCACCTTTCCATTTACACATTGCCACATCGCTACATCACTTTGCAATTACCTGCAATCCACACATAACAAACATCCGCCTTTTCTCCGCTCACCGCCAAACAATCACTATGCAACGCTTTCTTTCGGCACCGCATGCAGAAAACAATGTGCAGTCAAGGTCGTCTCCTTCGCACAAAGCGCTCGCTTTTGCGCGGCGTCGCATCACCACCTTTTTTCTCGCTGTTCACTGTGAAACACATCAAAATCTTCTGTGTATTCAAATGATTGAGGTTTTCTCTCTTGTTCTATTCACATTTTTTTTCCACTAAAATCAATTACCAAGAGAAACATGCACCACCGCGTTAACACCAGCACCCCATTCTTCATTTATGCATTAGATTTTTTTCCGGCTTCCATTTAACAAAACACAAAAATATTACGAAAATAATTGAATTCACTAATGCACACATAGACCGTTACTTAAACGAAATCAAATTCACTTTATAAAATCAACTTTATTCGCAAATTATTCAACTTTTTCTTTTTTTTTTTTTATCCTCGTCGCCACTTGTGGTAGCCGCGTGTGATAAGCACAAGAGTGTATATCGAACTAAATGTTCGACTGCAGAACAGCAGAGCATGGACCCTACTGTCGCCACCGGACGGCTGCATGTATGTAGACGAATGCACTGTATAAATGTGAACGGATAAGACACTCGTCACCACAACCATGATAGATGACAGATCAAGATTCACGGTGGTGTATTTTTTGCAACGGAAGTCAGAAGCGGTTGACAAGATAATTCAGTACGTCAGGATGGTAGAAACGCGTTTTGGAAAGAAGCCTTCAATCATACGATCGGACCAGGGTGGTGAATACAAGTCAAAGGCACTCGGAAGATTCTACCGTGCAGAAGGGATTACTCCGCAATACACTGCTGCCTATTCCCCGCAGCAGAATGGAGTCGCCGAAAGGAAAAATCGCAGTCTCGTGGAAATGGCCAGATGTCTCCTAATTGATGCGAAGCTCGGATACCGATATTGGGCGGAAGCAGTAAATACAGCAGCTCATTTGCAGAACGTTCTTCCGTCAAGATCAGTTCAGAAAACGCCGTACGAACACTGGTATGGAACGGTTCCTGATTTGAGACACTTGCAGATATTTGGAAGTTCAGCATATGTTCACGTTCCGGATCAAAAACGAACCAAGTTGGAGCGGAAAGCAGTCAAGATGATTTTCATCGGATACTCGGACCATCATAGGCGTACAAGTTCATTGATCCTGATACCGACAAAGTTGTGATCAGCAGAGATGCTCGTTTTCTCAACGAGGATGACCGTACGAAAGAGGCTACCAATCCTGAAGTCGTTGAATTTGAATGCGATCCAGAAACACCGGATGAAACACCAGATGAAATACCAACCCAAGTCGAATTCGAAGAGGACCTGTCGGAAGCGGAATCTACACTCGTTCAGGAGGAGGAGCAGTCCGAGTCAGGTGATAGCAGCATCGAGTTTCTCAGCAGCACCGAAGAAGTTCCTGATTCACCACTGCCCCGGCGATCGGAAAGAGGTACCAAAGGTCGAGCCAAAGGTAAACCACCCGCACGATACTCTGAGTCGCTGAACATCATCTACAAGCAGCAATCCGAGCCGCGAACGTATGAAGAGGCGGTAACTGGTCCTGAGAGTGACATGTGGATAGCAGCTATCGAGGACGAACTCAAATCTCAAAAGAAGAACCACACTTGGGATTTAGTGAAGCTTCCTGCCGGGAGAAAAGCAATTGGATGCAAATGGATATTTAAAAGGAAACTGGACGAACAAGGCAACGTGGTGCGGTATAAGGCAAGACTTGTAGCTCAAGGATTCACACAAAAGTTTGGAATTGACTACGATGAAGTTTTTGCACCGGTTGTCAAACCCGTTACCTTCAAGATTCTTGCTACAGTTGCTGCCCAAAGGAAGCTGTTATTGAAACACGCTGATGTCAAGACAGCCTACTTACACGGAGAACTTCAAGAAACTGTCTACATGAAACAACCTGCAGGAATAGCCTCAACCGACAAGAACGCTGTTTGCCACCTTCGCAAGAGTCTCTATGGTTTGAAGCAGGCTGCTCGAGTCTGGAACACCACGTTTGATGCTGCGTTAAAGAAGATGGGATTTACGCAATCAAAGAACGATTCCTGCCTCTATTACCGTGGGACAGGCGAGAACACCGTTTATTTGGCTGTTTACGTTGATGACATCGTTGTGGCCTGTCGGACCGAGGAGGAGTATTCCGAAATCATCAAAGGATTAAACAAACATTTCGCTGTAACGTCATTGGGCAACATTCGCTATTTCCTTGGAGTTGAAGTGAAACGAACCGATGACCGTATTTCGTTGAATCAAGCCGGATACATCAAGAAGCTGCTGAGTCGTTTCGGAATGGAGGAAGCGAAGCCATCCAAGATTCCGTTGGATCCCGGATATTTGCAAACCAAGGAGGAGACGAGTGAGATGCTACCAAACAACACGCAGTATGCCAGCCTTGTTGGTGGTTTGCTTTACGTTTCTGTGAATACCCGACCCGACATAGCTGCTAGCGTTTCGATCCTGGGACGAAAAGTGAGTTGCCCATCCCAAGCCGACTGGGTAGAAGCGAAACGGGTTCTACGTTATTTGAAGCACACGTTGGACCATGAGCTGATACTGGGCATCAAATCAGATCCACTAACCGTATACGTTGACGCGGATTGGGCCGGAGACGCGAAGGACAGGAAATCGACATCTGGATATTTGCTGCAACTGAATGGCGGTTCAATATTTTGGAGTTCCAAGAAGCAAACATGTGTTTCACTGAGCAGTACGGAAGCTGAGTACATAGCGCTTGCAGTATGCTGCCAGGAAGTCCAATGGATTTTGCGGATTCTGGAAGATTTCTCTGTGCCAGTCAACCTGCCCATTACAATTTTTGAAGATAATCAATCTTGCATTAAACAACTATCATCACCAAATGTAAGTCGCAGATCCAAGCACGTCGAAACCAAGAACCATTATATTCGAGAGATGCAGGCCAATGGAGGAATTCAAGCGGTATACTGTTCGACCGAAGAAATGGTTGCCGACATGTTAACTAAGCCACTTCATGCGGTGAAGCTACGTAAGTTCCGAGAAGCAGCTGGAATATTACCATCGAGGAGGAGTGTGGAAGTAGGCGATGGTGACGCGTAGCGGCAAGCAACCCTAGCAACCCTATTTTGTTATCTATTATCAATAAAGAGAAAATTTGTTCATTACTATTCTGAGAGCCAACCCGATTAGTTCATTTTATTAACGCTCTACGGCCAGCCCCCCAATAATGTGAGCTATGCAACCCTTGAGATGATTTAGTCTTCCGCCAGCCGGCTGTCGGAAGAATACAATAATTTTATTGTATGTTTAATTATATACCGGGTATGAATATTTTTTAAACCACGCTTATGTCGGATCCACTCGTAATAACGCACGTTTTAAGCTTATCGTTTCTCAGTCAGAAAATAAACTGTATGCAACTCCGTTTAGTGTTACTGCCAATGCTGAAAAACCGAAACCCGCGCCGTAGCTTTACGAGTAAATTGGACAACTAAACAACTAGAGTCGTTGCTTTTGAGTTTCATCTATGTTCTTGTATTTCTTTTTTTCGCTTTCCCGTGTTAATAAGATTGGGGATAATAAAACCGTTGTACATATTTATTATCCGCGAATGTTCGCAACGCGTAATATAAGTTGAAGGTGTGATGAACAGAAATACATTATCGTAAATGTTCGAAAAAGATATCGAAATTATGGAACTCGGCACGAATAAATCGACGCGGAAAACGTGGTCTACTTGTCACTGTATCGTACGGTAATCTTGACCTTTCTAAAGAAAGAGATACTTCGCCGTTTTGATCGCTGATTGCCTGCTTGTAAATCTGAAATAGAAAAAAGTATTAAATTGTGATACGTTCTCCACTGTTATATTTTTGTAAATTGTTATTTATATATAGTTTAAATTTACCTCCATCCCTCTGAAACAAACGGTACACGCTATGTCCAAAGGGAAGTATTATGAAAATCCAATGTACCTCAAATGTTATTCCATAGGATCGTAGGTTTGGACCTCTAGTTTCAGAATCTGTGCGGTTTTAAATATTTCATCTTGGGTTTTTCGTTTTTTTTCGATTTTTTTGATTTTTTTCCTATTTTCCCATACAAATGGCGAAAAAAGTCATTTTAAGGTTAATTTCATCCCATATAAAAATGTATGGGAAAAAAACCCAAGATGGATTATTTTGAATCGCAAATATTCTGAATCTAGAGGTCCAAAAATACGGTTCTAGCGAATAAACTTTGAGGTACATTCACTTTTCATAATACTTCCTTTTGGACATAGCGTGCGGTATATTAGCAATGCAAAATAAATAGAATAAAATAAATAAATAAATAAATAAATAAATAGTGTAAAAAAGTACACCAAATCTTGATCCTGGAATGTTCCTGCATTTAAATAAACCAGGCTGGAAAATAGCAAGATCAAAACTTGAAATGGTAGATCTTACACCGTAACGCACCATTCCAAGGTGATCTACCCACGTTACGGGTAGTATCATTGTACTTGAATCACAATATACAAACTCCTGCAATGACAGGCAAAGAAAGCTGTTCGCAACCATTGCGAAGAGTTAGCATTTCTAAATAAATCATAGATTTCGGCACATTAAATAGACGTAATTATCTGCCTCTTTCCATGCACTAATAGCTTATCAAGTTTAATCAATGAATCATCACAGTAGACTGTCGCCCTGTATAAACGAACCAAAAGAGAATACGCAACCTAACAACTGATAAGGTTAGGACCCTACTGCACCACGCAGTCGTAGGCTGATCACGTGATTCAGAAAGAAAGCATGATAAGGTGTCGATGTGTCATTCCTTTAGGTTTAGAATTAGTATATAAGCACTACTTGAACCAACGAAATACATGATCTTTTGTCAGTCGAAATAGTGCGTTTCACTGTGAAAGAACTCATCCTCGGGAAGTGACTCCTCTACCAAGGTGGATTTCAATCCTCTAAGAAAGCCAGGACTTCTAATGCAAGTAACCAGCTCTTAGGTTTTGAATTTTCATCTCAGAAGTTTCACTTCACCTCTTCGACAATATTTTATCTGAGCCACTTCAGTAACCTTACGCTCTCAAACCATTAGAGCAATCGGCCTGAAGTTTCGCAAGAATACAATATTTCGAAAGGTTCGAGATTCTTCCGCCAAACTGCAAACGTAGCAGTGTGTCCGTTTCAATCAGCCGATTGAGACGATTTCATCGGCCATCCATCAAGGCCACTCATCGAGGCCACCTTCAGCCGAAGGTTCCGCCAGTTTCCACCAATGGTCAAGTATCGACCAAAAGCCCTTCAGGGGATCATTGAAGCCAAATTTTCCGCTACTCACCGCATCAAAACAAAAGCGCCACCGTATATGGACTGTAACACAGTGACAGCAGTCGAGTTACGTCAAACACACATGTTCATTTCATAGCAGCCGTTTTAGTTATTTTAGTGATCCATGAATAACTGTGGAAGTGCTCAAAGAACACTAAATTGAAGCGAGGCAGGCCAAGTCCCAGTGAGGACGTAGAGCCATAAAGAAAAAGAAGAAGAAGAAGAAGAAGAAGAAGAAGAAGAAAAAGAACAAGAAGAAGAAGAAGAAGAAGAAGAAGAAGAAGGGGGTTTAACTGAGTTCAGAGGGGTGCCTAATAGTTTTACAAGGGCGTTTCAGGGGGCCCAAAGAATTGTATGGGGGATCCAGGGGGTTTCAGGGGCGTTTTAGGGAGTCACAGGGGATTTCAAGGGGTCTCTGAGTGGATTCATGTTTTTGAAACGCTCCTGAAACCGCAATAATCCCTTTGGAATATCCCTGAACGCTCTTAAACGCTCTTAAGAGCTCTCAAGATCTTTCAAAAACCCATGAAACGCCCCTGAAATGCCTAGAAACGACACTGCAACCTCCATTATCACATTGATACGCTCTGGAAGTCTCCATAATCAATTTTTGAACCCTCTTAAAACTACCCTAAAAACCCTGAAGCGCTCCTGAAATACCTCGAAACGCCCATAAAACCTCTATAATTACATTCAAACGCCATTGAGATCCTCATAAATAATTTGAAATACCCGTAAAGCCCCTTGGAACGCTTTTACAAGTCTTCAGAAACCCTCTGAAACGCACTTGGAAACCTCTTGAAACGCCTCTAAAATGCCTATCAAACGTCCCTGAAACATTTCGGAACGCCTTTCTAAATTCCTAACCCCCTGAAACTCTCTGAAATGTATCTGAAAAGCCGTTGAAACCCTTTGTAACGCCCTTTAAAGGCTCATGAGACCCACCTGAATCGACCTTCAAGCTCTTTGAAAGGTCCCTGAAACCTCCGTAATATTTTCGAAACGGCCCTGGAATCCCCACAATCCCGTTGAAATGTAAACTTTTCAGGACGCGCGCCCTCAGGCAGCTGAAATTGCACCGCACTCCCGCTGTGTACGACGAGCGAGGTTTTTTTGGTACACAGCAAATAATTTTGTAATATCCAGGCACGTAATTTCTGGCGATGTATCCATTTTCGAACGTAATCTTACTCGGACACATCGTTTTCCAACAATTATCACACTCTCCATGTACACCCTGATTGGCGCCGGAAAGTGTCAACAAACCCATACCAGCAGATACCTAGAACCAGTATCATATTTATCAACCGCCTCCGTGAAATAGCCGAGAGGCAAGGGATATGCTTCACAATCCGCGGATCAGTGTACGAATCCATGCTAATATTTTACGGTTCTAGCGATTGTTAGACTCACTTTCAAGCTGCGGCGGCTTATTTGCTGCGTGGAAAAGATGTAATTTGTACCTACATCACTTTTACGACGCGACTGATGTGCAGCGAAAGTGATGTGATTTCACAAGATTTTTTTTGCTATGTAGTGTTGTACTTTTTGCAACGGCGCGCGTCCTGGAAAGTTAACGAAACCTGTCGGATCGCCCTTGAAAGACTCTTTACATCACCCGAAACGTCCCTAAAGCTCCTTGGAACATTTTTTTCTCTGTTCTCTGGAAACTCCGCTAGGTTCCAAGGGGCACCCTCACCTTGGTTTGTCCTAGCCTGTGATGATTGAGGACTCACCCAAGGACGCACAAACAACCCCTGCTCCCTACCCTCCTTTCAAACCGGGACGGGTCGGCCATTTCAGGTCCACCCTTCCGTGCCTTCTAGGGTGCCTAGCTGGGACCCAACTCACGGGCTTTAATGCCTATTTTCTTCCGAATTGTCACCCTCTGGTCTTGCAAATGCCACCGGGTAGCTCCTTCTTCAACGGCTGCCTCTCACTCTTCTGCGCCTGCTTGCTGCGTTGAGTAAGCAATTACTTCTGGTGTCTTCGTTGGGCTACCTGCGAAGGACAAAGGCCTCTACCCGGGTAGACTTCGGCACCATCAGGTCTGCTGCTGTCACTGTTGCCATCAACTTGTCATGGTATTGCTTAGCCAACTTTCAACAGCTCTGCATGTGGTGCTTCCTCCTGTTGCTCTTCGAGGACGCGAAGTTGATTATCACGTCCGATTGTTGCGCAACCACTTCCATGGCAAGCAGTCCTTCTCTGTTTTTGTTGGTGGAACTCGTCAACCCGACGCGTGCCAGTCCGGATCGTAATGGGGTTCTACACACTTGCGCATCAACGTGAACCGAGGATTCAACCGTCTGCCGGGGCAAGCGATTGGCACCTCCACTTCCTTTCCCTGTCCCACTTTGCCTGCAATCTGACGTAGCAGGCACCAGTCTCACTTAGCCCCTCCCCCAAAGCAGCTATCTCATTGGTTCCTTATGAGAGTGTAGCTAATCTGAAGATATTGGATCAGCAACTGCTCAATCAGGTTCGAGGTTAAGCCGTTAAGCATACAAGTGTTTTTAAGCAATTTCTTTGTTACTATGGATGATCAGAATCTATTTCATAAGTGTTACATTAATTGAATATTACAAGGAATACGGTAAGTTCAGCTCCACGCTTAAAGAACCTCAGTTTTACCGAAATCATAATCCACACTGTACGTATCCGTCTCGATGCTCGCTTTGCATCGTATCCATACTCTGTGGCTATATATACTGACCCTTCCAACCAACACAACACACTCCAGCCAGCCCTAGTTCCGATTGTTTTCAACAGTATCACTTTGCCAGTGGTCGAGTGTACGTCGCCAGTTACACTATTAAGGATAAACCCGAAACTTTATATTACTACAGGTGCGTCAGTATATCAAAGTGAAGAAAATGGTTCAAAGTGCCACGAAAACATTCTGTGCTGCTCCGCCTAATTGACCGGATACGCCAAATAGTCGGAAAAGCATCCTCATCAGCTGTTCTTTGTTTTACTCCTGAAGCTATGCAAAAATTGGATGGTCGCCTACTGCGTTTCAAATGTCTGAATGCGTGAAGCGATAGCTATCACAAAGAATAGATCTTTGTTCGTTTTCCAGACTACTTCGATGAGCTGTGATAGTTCTTTGTGTAGAAAATTGTTTGAAACCGAAGACAGATGCATTACATAAGATTAGGCGAACTATTAGTAAACTGAAAATGACGTGACTGATATTGCGCCTTATCTGGTTTTCATTGTTCTCAGCAAGGCGCCTTTGAAGAGCTTGAGTTCCACATTTCATGGTTACTGCAGCGTTGAACTACAGTTTCCAAGCATCTTCATGAATGATTTTCAAACAAAAATCAACGTAGGTATATTGTTATCACCGACGATAAAATTGCATCTTAACGCAAGACCACCGGAACAACATTGGGTTGGAACGGAAAAATCAATTTATCGATTTTCCTTCCACAGTCAGCCGTGTGCTGATCATCACAAGAAAGGCGACTCTCTGTTGTGTTTTCCAATTCCTGTTCTCCTCCAAACGAGATACGATAACAGAGTCAACGCGCGAGAGAATACTCCAACCTCTCCGCGCTCAGCTTGCTTTGTTTGTTTTGGTCATTGCGATCGCGTTCCCATGGTGACCACCTGTTGCTGGCTTTTCGCTCACATGTAGCTTACGACTGTTGTCTTATTTGCTTCGCAGAATCTCCCAACCGAAATGATGGATGCCAGCACTAGTCCGGACGTTCCGGAATCTCCTTTGCCGACACAGCCCCCGACGAGTGCTTCGAAGCCCGACCAATCGCAGCCAAAGCAACAAACTTCGGAGCAACAATCGCAGACTCAACTGGACCCTCAAAACCCGAATCTCCTCTCGTCTTTGTACAGCTTCTTGGTCATTGTGAGCTTCTTCCTAGTAGGCTTCGCAGCGTTCCGAAACACTCTTACCTGGTAACTACTGCTGCTTCTCATGGTTTGCTGTAGATGAACTATTGGTGATCTCTTTAACTCCACACAGGCATCTTCAGAGGTTCTGGGGTGCATCCGGAGATTTCTGGCAAGCCCAATGGGACCGATTTATTGACTTTACCGGTAAGTTCAACACAGTGGGTTCTGGAACCACACTAATCTCTGACCCCGTTCCAGGTGAAGACCCCGCGACCCTCTGGGTTCTCAGTACAACCCTGTTCACCGTGTTCGTGTACTGGTTCTTCGGAGGTATCTACACCATTTTCGACCTAACGTGCAAGCCGGCCTGTATCCGTCGGTACAAGATGCAACCGGGTACGAACGAACCCGTAGACAGGACCCGTCTCCTGAAGGTCATCGCTACGGTCCTCATGAACCAAACCCTGGTCGGAATCCCGATGGCCGTGTTCATGTACCAGGCGATGCGATTCCGGGGATTGAATGACCTCCGTGAGCTGCCCACGTTTCACTGGGTGCTGGCCGAACTGTCGTTCTGCATCTTCATCGAGGAGATCGGATTCTACTATGCACACCGGTTGCTCCACAACCGGCACATCTACAAGTACATCCACAAGCAGCACCACGAGTGGACGGCCCCGATTGCCATCACGGCCATCTACTGCCACCCGATCGAGCATATTTTCAGCAACCTGGTGCCGCCGTTTCTGGGAATCTTCATGCTGGGAAGTCACGTGGCCGTGGCCTGGTTGTGGTTTACGCTGGTCATCCTGTCGACGCTGAATGCCCACTCCGGGTACCACTTGCCGTTCTTCCCGAGTCCGGAAGCGCACGATTTCCATCATTTGAAGTAAGTATGGAGGGGTTTGGGATGCGGGTGGTTGGGGAATGTTTGGGATAGTTTTAACTGGGATTTTTACTGAACCTCCTATTAACTACAAGATGCCGGACTCTCAATCCTGCTATTCCACATCATCCCTGGGAGGCTATGAGCACATTACGAACTGGTCCCAACATACAAGGTACAGATTTTCACATAATCTGGTCGTTATGTCTACTTCGTATGTGGCATGCATTTTAATTGGGATGCGATATACGGGGATACTTTCGAGATGGTGGTAGCATTCGTCTACCTTGGTTCCTCTACGGCGAACTCAGCATCCAGAAAATGGCCCTAGCCAGAAGGATATGGTAGGCATGTTGCAAGAATGTCGGAAAAGAACCTTGTATGGTGCCGTTTGGCCGAATCGTGATCAAAAGAATCAAAAGAAGTTTGTGACATTCTAACTGCCAATATGATCATCAGACACTGGCGTAGCCACAGGGGGGATTTGGGGTTAACAGCCACCACCACCATCCCCCCACCACCCACCAGAGCAAAATTTCTGGAACAAATTTTCAGTATAAAACGCTTTGCGATGAAAAAATTTTTCGGCTGCGCCGCTTGTTTCACACTACGAATACAATTGCTCATTACTGTTTACAAAATGTAAGTGTCAAATCAAAAAAGGTATCATTCACCGTTGAAAACCTCTCCCAGAGACAATTACTGGCTACGCCACTGTCATCAAAAATATTTCCTTCTTTTAGTCATAGGCTTTTCATTTTAGTTTTGATGGTCAGGGAATAGTTGACGTTGAAACCACCGACGGTGTTGAAACTGCCTATATTTTATCAAAGATTTTTCCTTCTGTGACTCATAGGCTGTCCTTTCAAGTTATTCTGAGGCTAGGAACAGAGGAATTGTCACTTAAGTTCATCATTCATTTTTCGGTCAAACGGTATTCGGTCAAATGGCGTTTAGCCAAATGAGCCGGAACCACCTTGTATAATTGGTATTCGACACAGATCCTTTTGGTACATAAAGACGTGGAGCACAGATCGGTGAAGGTTACAGTGTAGTAGCTGGTTAACTCCTCCTATCGCCAGCCTCTCGTACAGGTTCACCGTAACGCGTTGCTTAGGTTCTACTTCCTTGTCTAAAATCCAAGCCACCGAGTTCCGTCCGGCAATCGGATTTCTTTAACACGTCCTTCAAGCTATTTCGGTTACCTAGTTGATTAGACTATGCCTGTCATAATAGTTTCAAATGAACTACATATGGAACTACCTTCTACCTCTGATACGGGTATTCGACTTTCATCAAGGCTGTAGACTGTCGCGATTACTGCATCCAACTGGAGAATCTTGAGGTACGTCTCAGCATAGTCGATGCCCGTGACTTTGATCAGTAGACGAGACTTGTACCTCTATGTGAGTCATACGAGACTGGTTTTCACCTTTAAAACCCACATGTAACGGAGGGCTTTCCGTTTTTCTGGTACACTGGAACTTCCATTAAGGCAAGTTCTATTAGTTGGAAGTTAATGGGAGAGTTCAAGTTAAAGGAATGAGGAAGGCATGGGAACCTTATTGAACTGTCCAAATGTATCCAAGAACTCTTTTGATTATAGGGCATTGGATCTAGAAGCATATCTACATGCTGGTCATTTGAAGCACTTTGAACAGAGTTCATGCTCACCCGGGCTCCCTATGCAATTATGTTCGGTCAAATGGTAAATTACTGTTTAAGGCCTCCATGAACTCCATTAAGTATGGGTTGTAGTATCTACAAACGTACCCAGTGATCTTCCTCTGTATTTATTACGAATATGGTTTTTTAGTATTCTCATAATCATCTCTTAAACTCTCTTCTCTTAAGACCCTAAAGCCACCCAATTCCAATGAAATTTTCGGAAACTTATCTTAAACCCCTAGCAAATCAGCATGAAGCCCACTGAAACTCTCTGAACTGCCTTGAAAACCAATTTAAAACCCCATAAGAACCCTGTAACTCTCATGAAAACTTCCGAAATCCTATGAAATCACTTGAAATGCCTTCAAACTGCTGTAACATTACAATGCTGATACCCCTGAAAACTTCTCTGAAACCCCAGAGTGGAGGCTCGTAGCCGTGCGGTTAGGGTCACCAAGCTTATAATCGCACCATGCTATGGGGTGAGGGTTCGATTCCCGCTTCAGGCGTAGAACTTTTCGTGAGAATAGTTTCTTCCCCGTTTCCACTGGTACATGCTCCGTTGTCCGTTGTCTAATGTTAAGTTTAAAACAGTCTGTACAGCCGAAAGCTGAAGACGTTGTCCGTGTCCTTTCAAACTCCGTAAAACCACCGGAAGCTCCCTGAAGCTCCCAGAAATTCTCGGGGAGCTCTCTAAAACTTCCGAGAATTCCTCTGTAATCCATTGAAATACTTTGAAACGCCATGAATCCCTTTTGATCTTCTTCCCCTGAAGATACAGTATGCGGCAGGAAAAAATGCGAAAGTGTTTTTCAACTTCAAACCTCATTTTCGTCCATTTGACATTAACCAATCTATGTTTCAACGTTCCATGATCTATAATAGGCTAGTTTTCTGAAAAGTTAATTAAAAAAATTCCCATTTTGGTCACTAACCTTTACAGGCCGGCGCCTGAAGATGAAGACAACCAGAATTTTCAAACCGCAGAAAATCGCACAGGTCGCTAAATTTCGCATCTGATAAAACAAAATTTTTGATTTTCTCTACAATACCATTAAATATATGTACTTATTTCATCTGGTATGTGAAACTACATGGCTCTGGAACAGTGTGGTCTGGTTGTTCATCGAATTTGAGCTAATTTTGATACTGTTATAGTCATTTTGTTTAATGACCATTGGGCGCGCAGTTTATTGATATCCGCTTATTAGGCCTACATTATCACATGTTAAACATCAAATATGTTCATTTTTATTTTTCAGTGCTAGAATATAGACATTGACTGATACACTGTCATGAAAAAATAGTCATATATATCCCATATTTAGCGTGTAATAGTGCCTTGAACTTTTCGCATTTTTTCCTGCCGCACCCTGTATTCTAAAACACCGGGAAACTACTCCTCTGAAAGTCCCAGGAACGCTTTGAAGCACCTAGAAACCACCCTCGTACCGCTTAGAAATTTCAGGAAACATCTCGTAAACCTAGTGTAGAATTAGCATTAAGTTAAAATTCACAAAAAATACATGAAAAAATCTCGTAAACATTCGGAAACTCCCATTAATGTCTCTGAATCCTCCTAGATCACTCTGACACACACTGAAGCGCGTCGGAAGCCCTTTGAAACTCTGAAACGCCATAAAATCCAAAAAAAAACCTTGATGCTCACAGAAACTTCTCGTAAACCCCCGAGAAACCCTCTGAAATACCTTCAAAAGCTATAAACCTTCTCTGAACCCCCTTGAAGCTACCTTGAAACACGTGGAAACTCTTCCAACTTTTCCCATCGAAGTCTCTTTAAAACCCCTACACGCTTAGAAGCACTTTAGAAACTACTCTCACACCCCCTTAGATTTCAAGGATCATCTCGTAATCTCACGGGAAACCCTCCGGAATGAAACAAAAATCCCCCAAAGCCTCCCAAAACATCCTGAAACTCACTGGATTGCTTTAAAACCTCTTCAAATTTCTCTGAAACTCCTTTGAATCACCATGAACCCCGCTTGAGCGCCCCTGTGTTCTCTTCGAATACATTGGGAAGCCTCTGGCACTCCCTGAAATCCCCGAAACCTGCTGAAACGCCATGAAAATCTCCCTGGAACCTATCTGAAATCCCCTTAAAGCTCTTCTGAAAGCTTATGAAGCCCCTGAAATCAAAGGGAACCCATCTGATATTATCTAAACCAACACCCCTTCCAAACCTATACCCCCCCCCCCTAAACGCATGGAAAAACTCAGAAATTCATCAGGCCCTCGCCTTAGGTCTCACGGGGTGTTCGAGAATAGTTTCAGCGACTTCCAAGAGACTTACTTGATGGGTTTAATCACCGTTAACGAGTATATCTCTTTATTGTTGATATTTCTCGGTGAACGAATAAAACAAGTTTGTTTTATTCGTTCACCGAGAAATATCAACAATAAAGAGATATTGACTTCCAGGAGAGCTTCAACGACTCTCATGAGGTCCAGGAGAGATCCAGCGGATCTCAGGGGTGGTTCAGGGAGCATTTCAAATGGTACAATGAGGTCTCAGGGGCATTTAAGAGGGTCTAATGGTGTCTAATTGGGTCACAAGGCGTTTTAGGGAGCTGCAGGGGGTCTCTGGAGTGCACCAGAGAGTCTCAAAGCCGTTCAAGGGATCTCAGGGGCATATTAGGGCGTATAAGATGCGTCTCGGCGGGCTTCAGATACATTATAATGGGTCCGAGGTGGTCATCGGGGGATTTCGGAGGCGTTTTAGAACATTTTCGGCGGATCTCAAAGGCGTTACGGAGTCGTTTTTAGGAGTTTTGAGGAGTCTCAAGTGTGTTACATGTTCGAGAGGGCTTTAGAATGATTTCGGTCTCGGTGGCATTTTAGGAAGTTTCAAAGCATTTTTGGGAAGGTTTCAGATGCGTTACGGAATTGTTCTTAGGATTTTCAGAGACTTCTTCACAAAAACATGAAACGCCCTCCCATAATCCAATAGAAATATCCTTGAAATCTCCGCATTAGAAATGCCCCTAAAATCTCATAAAAAAAGGTTTTCCAAAAACATTCTGATGGGATCCTGACCTGAAATGCCTCGAAACGCTCCTAAAACTCCGTTATCCTATTTAAACGCCCTTTAAATAATCATAATCAATTTGAAATATCCCTGAACCCCCTTGGAGCGCCATTAAAAGGCTCCAGAAACCCCCTAAAACGCACATGAAAACTTTAAACGCACCAGGGAACTTTCTAGAAACTCCCTTGGTCCCATCTCAAATACCCAGGAGCAAGACCTTTCCTCGCGAACTTATTCTTCTTCTTTATGGCTCGACGTTCGCATTGGAACTTGGCCTGCCTCTCTTCAACTTGGTGTTCTTAGAGCGCTTCCACAGTTATTAATTGAATCTTTGCCTGCCATGACATGAATTTGCACATTGGGGAGCAAGTACAATGATACTCTATGCCCAGGAAGTCGAGAAAATTTTTCCAACCGGAATGGGAATCGAACCCGTTGTCTCCGGATTGGCAATCCATAGCCTTAACCACTAGGCTATCTGGAGACCCCAGTCCTCACCAACTTGGTTCCCTTATTAAAGCCGTGACTTAATTTATGCACAAATGCCCTGTTTTTATGTCCTTCACCCCCAGCCAATGACACACAAAGAGGTTCCAGAGTATTGTGCATAAAAAATGTAATAATGCCGGTAACTATGGCAGCAGTGGTCGGGGGAACGTTTATATAAGTAAGAGCAAAAGAAAAGGGTATCAAGTGGTTCAAAGTGGTACCAGGGGATTTCAGAGGCGTTTGAGGACATTTCAAGGGGAATAAAATATGGTTTCAGGAGTGTTCCTGGGATGTTTTAAAGAGTTTCGAGGAATTTTCAGCGGCGGTTCAGGGGGTATATTCTGGGGATTTTCTGGGACATTTCGATGGTGTCCGAAAATTGCAGGGGCGCTTCAGTGTTTCAGAAGGGTATGTAAAGGATTCCATGGAATTTTGGGGGGCTTCAGGGGCTTCAGAGGGTTTAGGGGGTTTCAGGGGCGTTTCAGGCGGCCTTAGGAGATTTCAGGGGGTCGCAGGGGCGTTTTAAGAGTGTCGCAGGGGCACTAAGGGATGTCTAAAAAGTGTTTTACAGTATGCGGCAGGAAAAAATGCGAAAGTGTTTTTCAACTTCAAACCTCATTTTCGTCCATTTGACATTAACCAATCTATGTTTCAACGTTCCATGATCTATAATAGGCTAGTTTTCTGAAAAGTTAATTAAAAAATTTCCCATTTTGGTCACTAACCTTTACAGGGCGGCGCCTGAAGATAAAGACAACCAGAATTTTCAAACCGCAGAAAATCGCACAGGTCGCTAAATTTCGCATCTGATAATACAAAATTTTGGATTTTCTCTACAATATCATCAAATATATGTACTTATTTCATCTGCTATGTGAAACTACATGGCTCTGGATCAGTGTGGTCTGGTTGTTCATCGAATTTGAGCTAATTTTGTTACTGTTATAGTCATTTTGTTTAATGACCATTGGGCGCGCAGTTTATTGATATCCGCTAATTAGGCCTACATTATTACATGTTAAACATCAAATGTGTTCATTTTTATTTTTCAGTGCTAGAATATAGACATTTACTGATACACTGTCATGAAAAAATAGTTATATATATCCCATATTTAGCGTGTAATAGTGCCTTGAACTTTTCGCATTTTTTCCTGCCGCACCCTGTAGAGGGTCTCATGACGATTCGGGGGATCTCACTGGGTTTATGAGACGTTTCAAAGCGCCTTAGAGGCATTCCAGGGGATTTCAGAGCATTTTGGGAGGTCTCAGGAGGATTCATAGGGTTTAGGAGTGTTTTACGAGTGTTTCAGCGAGTCTTGGGAGGGTTCAGGGGCGTTTCAGGATGTCTTAAAGGTGTTTCAAGAAATTACAACGGGTTTCAGGGGGGTTTTGAGGGTCTTAAGGGCAAGTCCGCTTTGAGCGCTCAATGCATACTGAATTTGCACCGATCATATGGTTGGTGACGAAGTATGTGTCAGTCGAGCTTCAATATCTACATTCAAAAAACAATACACGCACACTTGTTGTTCGTTGGCCGCGAGAGTGCGGGAGATTGGCATCTAAGAGCCGGAAGAGAGATAAAATTGTAAAAGACGGACCCGATTAGGGTGGTGCTTCGAATCCAGTTCGACTTTCTATTCTGCAGAGTTGTAACTTGTTCTGTAGCTTAGCTGATTAATGCGCCGGACTAGCGATAACGGAGCCGTGGGTTCGAATTCCACCAAAACGAGTGGTAATTTTATCACAAATTTATCTCTAAATTTGCCAATTAAACGTACTTTTCCTAAAAATACTTCAAGTTT
Organism: Aedes albopictus; assembly: GCF_035046485.1. Taxonomy (NCBI): domain Eukaryota; kingdom Metazoa; phylum Arthropoda; class Insecta; order Diptera; family Culicidae; genus Aedes; species Aedes albopictus. Next base: position 65,705,983 of record NC_085136.1, on the reverse strand, counting down.
TTACTTCTGAGTCTGTCTTGGTTCGTCGTTGCATCCGCGTCGTCGTCCTGTGTGTGTGCTTTTAGAGGAAAAAACTAGTTTTTGTGCGAGTCGGTCGTGTGATGCCAGCAGCGGATGACATTTCAGTCTGTCTTGGTTCGTCGTTGCATCGCGTCGTCGTCCTGCGTGCGTGCTCGTCTTCGTACGGGGCGGTTAACCCTTATGTGGCCGGCAGGGTACCCGGGTACCCAGCACCCATTTAAAATACACAGTGTAGAAAAAAGCAAAAAGTTTGCCGGCCACATAACGGTTAAGTGTGTTTTTAGAGGCAAAGTGGAAGTGCCGCTTTTTTCATTCGGATCGGCCGCGTCTTCGTCGACAATTTGAATGTGCACATCGTCGTACCCGTGTGTTGTTGTAGCGGTTCAGTGTGATTTCGAGGCCAGTTTGTGGAAGATGCTGCAGCACATACGCACTGGACACTTCGAAGGATGTTTATTGGTGAGCTCGTTCCATTTTATCACAATAATTAATGCTATAGGATGTATAAAATTCTGCACTGGGTTTTGTGTATTTATCTAACAAATATTGAAAAGTTCGTCACGTCATGTGTCGGCGCTAGTTCCAAATGCACATTTAGTTGGTAATAAATATTTTTTGCATGTACACAAAAATTTGAATGGTTCGTCATCTTCGGTGTCGACATTTGTAATATTTTAGCCCAAATGAATAAATGTTTTGACTCAAATAAACGTTGCATGAATTTCTGGAAAAAAGAGAGGGTCGGTAAAAGATAGACGGCGAACCATGCGGTAAGATCTTTCTGATTTATTTATCCCGTGTTATTTTGTTAATACTTGTGAATCGATCGCGTTCAGCATTGTCTCACGCGGAAACGCAAACTACAGATGCGTCGGTGTTTAGCATTGTGTTCTCCTTAGTTGCGAATGAATAACTTATGTAGGGTGAGTTTTGAGGCACAATAGATCGCGTTCGTCGTCCAAGGTTTAGAAGGGTATTTCTTCGCGAGCGCATTATTAATCGCGAATCAAAACATTACATTCGTTCACCACGTCGAAATCCTCAACACATCTCCATTTCCCCTGTCCAAACTCCTAGTGATTTCTCGTAGTAACGCAGAGAATTCCTCGGTTATTGGCCTAAGCGAGAATCACGTCATCATTTCCTTCCCTATCCTCAATTGACCTGCATTCGGACGCGGCCGGCGCTGGTATTGCTTATTGAAAAGTATTGGGATTGCAGCATTTACACAATGAAGAGAAAGCTAATCCCAAGCATCATCTGTTGGTTCTTTGTGTAAATGCAGTTGTCCTTGCAATAACAGAGGAGCAACCGCGGGCGGTCAATCATGCTCATGCTCATGCTCATGCTCAAATACTTCAAGTTTTTACTTCTATTTCAGACATACTGGCCGACTGGTATAGCCGGAAAAGGGCAATAAAATCATTGTCATTCAGGAGAGTTTCAGAGGTTTTCAGGGTTTTTCAGGGGGTCTCAGGAGGATCCAGAGACGTTTTAGAGGACCTCAAGCACGTTTCAGGGAGGCTCAAAGATGTATCAGGGAATTACAGTGGGTTCAGTGAGATTTAGATGATCTCAAGAGCGTTCTAAGGAGGATTCAGGGGCGTTTCAGGACGTTTAAAGGGATCTCAGAGCAATCAGGGAGTTTCATGGAGCTTCAGGTGGTCTCAGGGACATTGTGAGGATTGTCTCGAGGTTACAGGGGATCTTAGAAGGGGATTCAGAAGGCTCAGGAGAATGCAGGGTCATTTGACGGGGATTCGGGTTTTCTCAGGGGTGTTCCAAAGGGTTTCAGGTACCGCTCTGGAGCTCCTTGATGCCCCCATTGAAAGCCCTTTGGAATGCCCTTGCAACGCACTTAAAACTCACTGAAACCACCCTAAGCAAAGCCCTCTTGACTTACCCTGCAGCACCACAAAATCCCCATAAACCCACTGAAACCCCCTACTTTTATGCCAGAGAAAGACTCTAAGCTCAACTATGCACTATGGTCCTCCGGAAAGTAGGGGGTTGGTGCCCGACCTTACGAGCCAACCGTAAAAAAAACGGAAAATCAGCAACAGATTAATACGAACCGAGACCAACGGCAACGACCCTTACGAACAAAAAGAACTTGCGATTGGAAACTCGGTACTTGGAACTGCCGATCTCTCAATAGACTCTACAGTCAGGATCTATCATGGTGCTAACATCGACTCCGACCACTATCTGGTGATGGTCAAACTGCGCCCAAAACTTTCCGCCGTCAATAATGTACGGTACCGGCGACCGCCACGGTCAAACCTTGAGCGACTGAAACAACCGGATGCGCAGAATCTCGAGGCCGCGTTGCCAGACGACAGTACCATCGGGTACGTGGAAGGGGTCGACGAAACGAATGGTTCAACGAGGAGTGTAGAGCGATTTTGGAGAAGAAGAACGCAGCACGGGCGGTAATGCTGCAGCATGGAATCCGGCAGAACGTGGAACGTTCAGAAGCGGAACCAGCTCACCCGCCTCTTTCGAGGGAAAAAGCACAGCCAGGAAGAAGCAATGCAACCACTGTACCGTTCCCATGGAACACGGAAGTACTACGAGAAGCGTAAGGTATTCCGCAACGGCTTCGATGCAGGGATAACGACGGAAGCCTCTTGACGGACGGGCGTGAGGTGATCCAAAGGTGGAAGCAGCACTTCGACGAGCAACTGAATGGCGTGGAGGAAGTAGGCATAGGAGATCACGACAACAGAGAGATCGACTAGGCCGGTTGATATTCAGGATCTGGGAAACCGAATAGCTACCGGAGGAGTGGAAGGAAGAGGTTATCTTCCCCATTCACAAGAAAGGCGACCGTTTGGAATGTGAGAACTTCAGGGCGATCACTATTTTGAATGCTGCCTACAAAGTGCTATCCCAGATCATCTTCCGTAGTCTGTCACCTAAAACGAATGAGTTCCTGGGAAGATATCAAGCCGGCTTCATAGACGACCGGTCGACAACGGATCAGATCTTCACGTACGTACGTACGGCAAATTCTGTAGATATGCAGTGAATATCAGGTCCTAGCGCATCATCTCTTCATCGACTTCAAAGCGGCATACGACAGTGTCTACCGCACAGAGCTATGGAAAATCATGGACGAAAACAGCTTTTCTGGGAAGCTGACTAAACTGATTAAAGTAACGATGGACGGTGTGCAAAACTGCGTAAGGGTTTCGGGTAAACTATCCAGTTCATTCGAATCTCACAGAGGACTGCGACAAGGAGACGAACTCTCACGCCTCCTCTGAAACATCGCTCTGGAAGTGTGATGCGACGAGGCGGGAACAGCTTTCACAAAATTCGGTCAATTTGTGTGCTTTGCGGACGACATTATTACCAGAACATTTGGAACGGTGGCAGTGCTGTACACCCGCCTGAAACGCGAAGCAGTAAAGGTCGGACTGGTGGTGAATGCCTCAAAAACAAAGTACATGCTGATCGTGAAGAAGCTGCGGTTCAAAAAGATTCACCCACGCACCAAATGAATCATGTACAAAACGCTAATTAGACCGGTGGTCCACTACGGATACCAGGCATAGACCATGCTCGAAGAGAACCTGCAAGAACACCTTATTTCCTGTAACATTGTTTAGCACTACAGTAAGGACCCGATTTTGTCAGCCCCTGGTAGCATTTTGGGCTGACAAAATCGGATACCTGACAAAATCGGGACATTTTTTAAAATCATTTTTTATTCATGAAAAATTGTTCTGAGCACGTCAGAGACGGAGATAGGTGTGGAGGGTCTGCTTTGGGTTCGTTCAAATATTACGTAACGAAAATGGTGGTGGGGGGGTTTCCAGCGCTTTGTTACGCTTCATACAAAATTTTAAAATTTCTCTTTCAAAAATAGTTACGCGGTGAAGGGATAGCGGATAGGGTCTAAAATTGCCAAATTTTGCGTTACGTAATATTTGAACGAACCTTTTGTGGTAAAAAAATCGAAAGTGTGATAAGGGCACAGGAAAAAATGGTATTTGGCAAAGTTAACGTTTAGTGCTTTTTTACAGCAGAACTATTGAATCTTTTATTTATTTTTCTTATTGTCATAACATCCCTACTGGAACACAGCCTTCTCCTAGCTTAGCAATTGTGGTCTATAGAAGACAGTTGACACTGGTTAGCGCAGTTTAAATCATCTAACTTTAGCTGTCAACGAATGCAAATGAACCAACATCTGATTGACAAGTATAGACATTCATACTGTTCGAATTGGCTACGTTTCCGCTGCCTTTTCACTTTAATTTCCAGAGCCTTATCTCTAAAAAATCTCTAGAGAAATCTTTGAAGAAATGTTCGGATATGCGGAACGTAACCCTCAAGACATTCCTGAAGGGATCCCGTAAGTAGTTTCTGCAAAAACCTTTACAGGAGCTCCGGATAAATCTCTTAAGTAATTTCTGAAAGAATCCTTACTGCAATCTCCGCAGAAATCTCTAGAGGCATTTCTTTAGCATTTTCGAGAAAAGCTAAAGCATCTTTGAAGAAATCTCCTCGATAAATCCATGGAGGAATTCCTGGAAAAAAATACTGGGTAAATATCTGGAGCAGTTTAAGGAGAAACCATAGCAGAAATGAATTGTTAAATTCTTGCATGAATTTCAGAAGAGTTTCCAACAAAATTTTCTAAAGGAATTTCAGAAGCAATACCAAGGGATTTTCGTAAAGAAATACCAAGAGGTAACCCTGGAAAAATCTGAAGCGGGACCCCGGGATATCCATAGAGGATGCCCAATTGGGAAATCTAACAGAGGAATCATAGTGAAATCTCTAGAGGAATTCTTGTATGAGTAATTACTGAAGGCATTAATAGAGGAACATTTTACGAAATTCTTAGAAGGATCCCTGAAGGAATCCTAAGATGAATTCTTAAAAAAAATCCCTAAGAAAATCGCTAGATTTATTCATCAGAAGGTTGGCTCCAGGGGCACGTTCTCTTCCATTTGGGAAATTTATGCCTTCCGTAGATTTATCCATGGACTAAAACACGCAGTTATTCATATAGGAATTTTTTGCAGAAGTATCTACAGAATTCTCCTAATACATCACTAGAGGAGTTCCTGTAGAAATTACTGAATAAAGTCATACAGGAATACCAGCAAGAATTTCTGAAGGAATCTCAGGAGTTCGTCAACGTGGGGTATCATAAAAAGAATGCATGAACAATTCTTAGTGAAATGTCTGAAAAGGCTCTTATAGAAATTTCCAGAAAATTTCTTGGAGGAACAGAAATGTATATAGAAATGCCAGCAGGATGCCTTGAAAGAATCGCTAGGAAAATTCCTGGATAAATCCACTGAGAAACTGCATAAGGAATTATTGGAGAAATCCTTGGAGAAACCCCTGAATACATCGCTGTAGGAGTTCATGTAGAAATTTTTTTAAAAAGAAAGCTGTCAAAATATTAGCAAAACTTTTGGAGGAATCCTAGCAGGAGTTCCAGAACAAGTCTCAAGGAAAGCTTCTGGGGAAATCACAGAAGGAATACCTGAGAAAATCTTTAGACAAACTTTAATGAATCGTTATAAAACTCCAGGAAGAATTCCTTCAAAAATTTCTGACGGAATTCTTGGAGAAATACCAGCAAAAAATCTTACAAGAAACCACGAAAAAGTTCTTGAAGAAATCGCAGCAAGAATTTTTGGGGAAATCCCATCTCGAATTCCTTAATGGTTTCTAATGAATACAATTCTCACAGCAATTTTTTAAGCTATCCAAACAGGAAACACATGTAAAAGAGGGCGGAACAACCATTGAATGTCTCAACTTCTTCCACCCCGTCTAGGCGTATTTAAATTTATTTATACAAATTTATCCCGTTATCAGATAGAAGGGAGTCTGCTCTATCTGTTACTGGTCAGAGATTACATGAAAAATGGGCCATGTGCTCAGAAGGAAGGGAGAAGCAAAAATTCGAAATGATTGTTGCGCCCTTTTTAAATGTTAGCCTACCTGAATGAATCCAAACAAGTAAACCTAGAGGAATCTCAGAGATGCCGGAAAGAAGTAAATAGATTGACTTGTAATCACAACAACAGGAAGCGTTTATTGTTTGTTCTGTTCCAGAGGAAATTAAAACGAATAGTCTTGAAGCCCATATAGCCGATGTGGTAAGCGCACGTGCAATCAACAAAACCATGCTGAGGGTGACGAGTTTGATTCCCGGTTAGCTCAGAATCCATTTCATAATCGACATTTCCTTAACTACCTTGTGTATAAAATATCTTCCCGACTACTTCACGATATATTTACATATGCAAAATAAACATTGGCTGTGGGGGATCTCAGTTAAAAATTGTAAAAGTTCTCATAAAATACTAAGCTGAGGAGCAGGCTGTGTCCCAGTTGGAACGTTACGCCAAGAAGAGAGATAACTGGAATCTTTAAGCAATTTAAAACAATATTGGTTTAAAACATTGGCGAGGGTTGGGTGCTAAAATTGTCACAATGTTTTAGTTTGCAAAAAAAAATTTGGCCGTTTTCAAAAGTTACACGAGTTTTGTTCATTGCGTAATTTTTCTATGACGCCTAAAGACATCAACTGCATTAATAATGATTATAAAATGGAAATCCTGAATGAAATACAAATTTATGTTTTACTTCAAAAAAGGCTGACAAAATCGGGTCAAAAAGCTGACAAAATCGGAGGTAGACAAAATCGGGGGCTGACAAAATCGGGTCCCCACTGTATTTTGGGAATCCATTCTTCATTCAAAAATAAAACGTCATTCTGCCATTGATTCAGACAGTACCGGAACTGAACAAAATATCCTCCCCGGTCATTATACGTAGTGAACACTGGCGCAGTCTTGGGCCACGCATGATTGGCATTTGTATAAATCCTTCGCACATTGTTTTGATTCAAGCTTTCCTGTGCTTACGCCATCACACTCTCTTCATTGTTGCCGTGAGTTTGTTTCTATTCTGCTCTTGCCATCCTGTACCGCTTTCTGTTTAACCGGGAACCTGTGACTAGCAATCGACTTCTGGCGACGTTCTTCTCTCATTTGTCACTCAGTGACATTCTTCGACAAACCTGTAAGGTCGTCATCGGCACCGTACATAAATAATGTTGGGCGCAGTACATTCATCAGTGAGAAGTTTTAGCTCAAAATCAAATTCCGCTTCTCTAATGATTAACCCACTTCTCGTCCACTTTCCACAGATTCAACCAATGTTTCGGCGTCCTGGGGGTCCTGGACCGGCTCCACGGCACCGATACCTTGTTCCGGAACACCAAGGCCTACGCCCGCCACATCATGATGCTGAGTTTCATTCCGGCCCGGGAAGCCTTCCCCGAACCGGCCAAGAAGGCCTTCTAAGAGACACTCCCTGTCTCTTTCTCACTCTCTAACTATCTCTGTCACTATCTGTCACACTGTTGTTGTAGAACGCGAGTACATCTCCAATCAATCAATCAATGAATCTCTGTCTACGTGTGTATTCGTGTGCGTGCACCTTGAACACTGATCAAAAAACTTACCCCCATACACTGCTGTGTCATGTTACATCACTACCTACTACTGTTGTTAGATAATTACGATGATGCTAAACTACGAAACGGTTCGGATGGAAGGGTGATGGGGATTGGGATCCGAAAGCGGATGGTTGGGGAGAGTTGGGTAAAACGCTGGAGACGCTACATTCGTGTAGATGATACAATTCTAGATCGTTTTAGAGACTTTGAAACTAAGCTGTAGGTAAGGATTACACGAATTGCGCTTTAGAAGCGTCTCTCTGGACACTGTATTTTGCACCGAACTGCATATTTTCGAAACAACGCTTCGTCAGTGCTTTAGTTTAGGGTTTCTACTGGAACGAATGTGCAAAACTAGGTAAATGCTAGGTCTAGTTTCACTTTTTCGTTCAAACGAAAAAGTGAGAATAGAATTTGTATGAATAAGAGAGGGGAATAGAGATAGGAGAATTACACTCATATTCTTTCATTTACACAATTATACACCACAAGACTGTGATTAGATGGAAAGCTAAAAGCAAATACGCCTATTTCTTTCATGACTTTTAGACCTAGAATGAGGAAAGTGAAGCTTGGCGGTGAAACTATTTTTCAAACCCATTTTGTGAAGAAAACCCATTTACACTAACATCACTAACTACTTACTCATCGAAGAACATACACTACTAGACATATACTACTTGCACTCAAAGTGTACACACCAAAAATAAGTAAAACTAAATGCATATATTTTCATCGGATTTAATGTATGGGAAATACATGGTAATTCTTCTCAGTGTAGTACAGTGTCTGTTCCATCGCTGAAAGAAATCGGGAATCGCGCTACTTGGGCGGTGGCTTCTATATTCGTCTGTTTTCCACTATAACTCAGTCAATTTTGAACCAATTGACACAATTTTTGGAATGCGGTGAGATAGGTATAGTATCTACCCGTGTACAAAATTTCAAGTCAATTGGTTCAACATTGACTGAGTTATAGTGGAAAACAGACGAATATAACAGACGAAGAAAGCCACCGCCCAAGTAGCGCGATACCCTCCCCCACAACCGATCACTCAAACAACTTGCCCAAATCTACCAGACTGTCGACGTAGTAATCCGGAACGCATTCCTCGTCCCCCTCCTGCAGCATATCGTCCTTGGTAGTTCCTCCGGACAATACCAACAACTTTCGGAACCCGCAACGACTGGCGAAGACCATGTCCTGTTGCATCATATCTCCCACAAACAAGACCCTTCCGCGATCCTCTATCCCAAACAGTTCACCAACCGAGCAGGCCAACTCAACCCCCGGCTTACCCAAGACCGTGGCCTTCCGCCCTGTAGATTGCTCCAGAACGTCCAGGAAATGTCCCGGACCGATCAGGTTAAACCCCCTCCTAGCATGCAACACCTTATCGGTCGCCCCCGCGATCAACAAACACTTCGGGTCGTTCTTCAAGTACATCTCGGCCCGCAGCAACTTCGGGTAGTTCACGTTGAAGTCCACGTCGATCACGACGGCCCGGACCGAAGCCCGGTCGTGCACGGTTGCGATGATCTTCTTGAAGGACTCCTCCAGCGGATGATCGGGACCCTCGATCAGCTCGAAGCCGGCGTTGATCAGGACGGTCTTGAATGGCTGCGTAGCCAGGCAGAAGATCAATCCCTGGAAGTGAATCGACTTCAAGTGCCGCACGATAGCCTGCGCGGGGTGAATGATGTCCGCCGGGGTCAGGGTCACGCCCAAGGTACGGAACTGGGTGGCGTAGTGATCGAACGTCCGAACGCTGTTGTTGGTGATGTAGCGGAGCGTTTTGCCATGGGCTCGAAGGCTTGCCAGAGCTTGTCCGATGCCCGGGATCGGTTCGAAGACGGTCCAGAGGACACCTGCGTAGGAGTTGAACACACGGATGAATGACCTTATACCCTTCATTAACCTATGATGACCTACCATCACAATCGCAAATGACACTCGTTTGAAGAAAGTTCCAGAATATGCGGAATCTGCCGGGACGACATTGCTGCTTGACTTATACGTTCCGGTTCTACCGAGATGCACAAATCAACTGATTCCTAATTGGCAATATTGATCATTCGATCGATGATTGAATTCCGTCCAGCAGCGCACAGTAGGGCAGTGAAGTTGGATCAGCGCGCGGTTTGTACCGTTCATAGGATAAGCGACAACGGAGGATTAAATTACCTATATGATTGTAGAGCTAAAAGTACACGTGATCGATGAAGAATCGTGGCAGCATCAGCCTCGATCGACTCGGGGATCAAATTTCTTCCGACACCTTTCTGCCTTTCTCGTACATCGTGGTGAAGAGGATGTAGATGATACAGTCAGGTCTTTCTACGCGGTTTTGATTTACGCTTCCGTATAAATGAAAACTTCATACATAACTTTCCGGCTGGAAGTTTCTAAAGGAACCCCAGAAGGAGGTCGTAAATACTCGTACGATTCTCTGAAGAAATTATTGAAAAAAAGTCTAATAAACCACTGTACGAATTTCTCAACCCTTTGGAGCCGACGGGGTCATATATGACCCTAACATAGAAACGGCTGTATAAATTCACCGATTCGACAGAATACTGTCTTCGGCAAAGTTGTTGCAAATTGAGTCCTCTATTGGGGAAAAATGGGAATATTTGTATTTGGGACTTCATTGATAACCTAGAACATCCTGAACACCATGAAATTTGGAAAAACGAAATAGTTGACATACCAGTCGTTCTAAAAGCTGAACTTGGGCGTGGGTTTCATTCATATGTATGCATTTAGTCTACGTCAAGTATATCAAAAGGTACTTAAGAGAGTTCGACTGATATGTGTGAAAGGTGTTTTATATTCTGGGATGTTCTACGTGTTCCAACCTGTCCAATAGTGAAGTCCTTCAAATCTACAAGAACAATTTTATGTATTTTCGCCACAAATAATAGCACTGCATAACCTGCTGGGATCCATGAAGCTCTTGTCATCTACGATGTCATTTACAGACACTATAGGGATATTCCAGGTCAGCCAAACTACCTTGGAGTTCAGAATTTCAGGTCTACACTCGTAACAGTAGCCATATCTGTCATACTGAGTAACGTTGCATAATCAACCGCAGTTACTGGAGTAATCTAAAGTCTACTAGCTCATTATGAACTTTCGGAACATTCAGGAATGTCCAAACTATTCTATAATGAAGTCTGCATAAAGTCTGTATAAAGAATAGTAGTAGTCTGTAACAGAAGTCTGTATAAAGTCTTTATGTGTTTTCGCCATAAATAATGGTATTGCCTAATCTGCTGGGATCCGCGAAGCTCTTGATATCTCAAATATCACTTAGAGACCCTGCAAGGATGTTCCAGGTCAGCCAAACTACCTTGGAGTTCAAGACATCAGGTCTACACTCGTAACAACAGCTTTGTCTGCTATACTGAGTAACTTTGCATATTAATCCGTGGTTACTAGATCAATCTGAAGTCTACTTTATAAACCTTTGAGTCATTTAGGTTCGACCAAACTATTCTATAATGAAGTCCTTCAAATCTACAAGAAAAACTTCATGTGTTTTTGCCATAAACAATAGTATTGCATAATCTGCTAGGATTCGCGAGGTTCCCAGAATCTCAAATGTCATTTAGAGACACTACAGGGATATTCCAGATCAGCCAAACTACCTTGGAGTTCAGGACTTCAGGTCTACACTCGTGACAGTATCCATATCTGTTATACTGAGTAACGCTGCATAATCAACCGCAGTTACTGGACCAATCGTCCAAACTGTTCTATAATGAAGTCCTTCAAATCTACAAGAAATACTTTATATGTTTCCACCATAAATAATAGCATAGTATAATCTGCTGAGATCCGTGAAGCTCTGTCTCAAATGTCATTTACAGACACTATGGGAATGTTCCAGGCCAGCCAAACTACCTTGGAGTTCAGAACTTCAGGTCTACTATCGTAACATCAGTTATAACTGACATACTGAGTAACGTTTCATGATCAATCGCGGTGACTGGACCAAACGGAATTCTACTATACATTATTATGAACCATTGGGACATTGAGGGTCGTCCAAACTATCATGAAGTTTAGCTCTTGATAGTGACAGTAGTTATTCTCACAATGAACTTTAAACTGTAATCTGTAAACCCCCTGGCGTATCATGAGTCATTCAAATATAGTTTTGAGATATTCCAGATCAACAAAACTACTCCGGAAACCATAGCTTCAGGTCTACACTTGTGATAATAGCTTTTGCCACTACCGTAAGTAGTGTTACATAATCCACTGTACCTACCAAAGTAGTTAGAGGATGTAAGCGTTGTTATATATTTTTGGGATATTATGGGCTTCCTTGCTGTTATGGAGCTTTGTTGATAAAAACAACCACTGTAACTTTCAGAAGACTTACTGGACTGAAGAAGACTGGAGATTACAAATCATAGCTTTGTAAAATGAAAGTAGTTGCCGTTAAACGATCAACGATCAATTCTGACTATACATGTCAATGGTTGCTCCTCCGTGATTGATCTGAACTGGTACCAATTGCACTGAGATCCAACTGAATAAGAGGCTGGGACATTCCACTTATTCTCAAAGTGCAATTTTAGCAGCTCATGCATATTTGATCAATAACGACATATTTGATCAAGTAGTTGCCGTTACACCCTTAAACTTCAGGATCTAAACTCAAGAATGGTTTGGATGACCTAGGATATCCCGATTGATCTGACACTGTCTATTGAACTTTCAGAAGACTTACTGGACATGATAGATTACAAATCGTAGCTTTGTATCATGAAATAAATTACCGTTACACCCGTAGACTTCAGGATCTAAACTCAAGAATAGTTTGGATGACCTAGGATATTCCGACTGATCTGATATTGTCTAATAACCTTTCAGAAGACTTACTGAACATGATAAATTTCAAATCGTAGCTTTGTATAATGAAAGAAGCTGCCGTTACACCTGTAGACTTAAGGATCTAAACTTAAGAATAGTTTGGATGACCTAGGATATCCCTACTGATCTGATACTGTCTATTGAACTTTCAGAAGACTTACTGGACACAATAGGTTACAAATCGTAGCTTTGTATAATGGGTAATTCTCGCTGAGACCGGCCCACTATTTACACCTTGTCTTCAAAAATGTTTAGGGTGCCGATTTTCTGAAAGCCCTCGCCTAAAAAGTAAGAAAAATGCATTTGGTTACTCAAATTGATGGACCCCCCGTTAGTTAGAGCCACAACCATTTTTGCAGACCCCTCGATTTTGGTCAAATGGTGGCTCACTTAAACCGTTATAACTCGAAAGTTTCTCCAACAACCACCTCAAAACGAATTGTTGTTGAAAAGAGGAAAGATAGAGCTACTATTTGCAATAATAAAAAGTTGAGTCGACCATATTGATTTTGGCCGCCATCTTGGATTTTTATACCAAAACATTTTTTTCACCATGAGGGCAACCACCGATTTTCAAAATTTTTGCATAAATTGAAAGCTGGGACATTTATACATAACATATCAAAAATTTAGAGATGTCTTTTTCTTCTTTCAAAAGTTATCTGCAGTTTTGTATATCAAGCCACGTTTTCTCCATACATTTCCTTGCGCACCGGCAACGACATGCAACAGCATCCGAGTTTACGCCTGCATGTATACACAAAGGCGCGTGCCGTAAAATTTGACCAAATCGGAGGTTCGTTTCCGTTTTTGACTGTTTCTCAATGATGCGGGCATTGTTTTTATAACTTTTTTAGTGTTTTGAAAAGCTTAAACCTTCAGCTTTCCATTAGTGGAATCAGAATTTAAATTCGTGTTCGTAAACACCGCGAAATAACGCTGCATTTATCTAAACGGCCGGCACCGGGCCGGGTTCGCAAAAGTGGCATGATTTGCGAAACGGCAGATAACTTTTGAAAGAAGAAAAAGACATCTCTAATTTTTTGATATGTTATGTACAAATGTCCCAGCTTTCAATTTATGCAAAAATTTTGAAAATCGGTGGTTGCCCTCGTGGTGAAAAAAATGTTTTGGTATAAAAATCCAAGATGGCGGCCAAAATCAATATGGCCGACCCAACTTTTTATTATTGTAAATAGTACCTCTATCTTTCCTCTTTTCAACAACAATTCGTTTTGAGGTGGTTGTTGGAGAAACTTTCGAGTTATAACGGTTTAAGTGAGCCACCATTTGACCAAAATCGAGGGGTCTGCAAAAATTGTTGTGGCTCTAACTAACGGGGGGTCCATCAATTTGAGTAACCAAATGCATTTTTCTTACTTTTTAGGCGAGGGCTTTCAGAAAATCGGCACTTTAAACATTTTTGAAGACAAGGTGTAAATAGTGGGCCGATCTCAGCGAGAATTACCCAATAAAAGAAGTTACCATTACACCCATAGACTTTGAGATCTAAACTCAAGAACAGTTCGGATGGCCTATGATATCCCGATTGATGTGATATTGTCTATTAACCTTTCAGAAGACTCACTGAACATGATAGATTACAAATCGTAGCTTTGTATAATGAAAGAAGTTACCATTTCAACCGTAGACTTCAGGATCTAAACTCAAGAACAGTTTGGATGACCTAGGATATTCCGATTGATCTGATATTGTCTAATAACCTTTCAGAAGATTCACTGGACATGATAGATAACAAATCGTTACTTTGTATAATGAAAGAAGTTGCCATTATACATGTAGACTTGAGGATCTTAACTCAAGAATAGTTTGGATGGCGGAGAATATCTCGTCTGATCTGATATTGTCCATTAACCTTTCAGAAGACTCACTGGACATGATAGTTTACAAATCACAGCTTTGTATAATGAAAGAAGTTGCCGTTATACCTGTAGACTTAAGGATTTAAACTCAAGAACAGTTTGGATGACCTAGGATAAAGCTTCCTCCACTGATTGTTGCTGTTTTCGCGATTTTTCGGGATTTTCTCCAGAGATCCTTTAAGCCTAGTAGGATGTCGGAGTCAATATGACCCAGACAGACACGTTGGACGTGTACTGCGCCAACGTGGTGCGAAAATCCTAACATCTTAGGAGGGTTAAGGTATTTCTACAGGTATACCTTCAGAGATTTCTTCAGGGATTTTATTTAAATTTTTATTCCTGTGTTTTAACTACCGTCAAATGGGGTAACTTGCAACACTTTTCGACTTTGAAGCAATATCATTGAAAATCTAAACATTTGAACCATCCTGTAAAGCATCGTGTACGCTAATTACCCTGAGTAGAATACTATGTAGCAATTAATTTATCAAAATATGTTGGCACCTAATCAGGAGGTGCGAAATACATGCTTGTTGCAAGTTTCCCCATCTGTGGGGTAACTTGCAACACAGGACATGAAGTTGAGTTAGCTATCATTAAACAGAACGAACATTCTAGTGCTTAGTCGTATTGTAATTTTTTGATGAAATGCATGAAAAATGTATTGTTAAGATGTACACTAACTAACTGACATATCATTTTTCATGAAAGGGTTGATAGTTATTGCAAGTGAGAGTATATCGTTTAACAACAGGTCTCACGTCCCTCAAATATAAAATATATATGGATTTCGTGACATAGTACTCGTAACAAAATGTCAACAATGATAATTGTCATTTCTTGAAAAGGTAGAGTGAGTCATCTTTAAGTAGTTTTCAGTTTGAAGTGGTGTTTGACAATTTCAGCTAAAATAACCTTGATTGAAACACATCTATTGAACTTTGTAAATATCGAAGTCGTTAATTTGGTGCTCAGCTGAAATAATTTAGTCCATCTAGGTTCAGAATTGATGTTGGTGATTGTTTTGAAGCGCCCATAAACTAAATTAAACTTTTAACAAGATGTAACATGAATAAAACTCCATAATATGGTATTTCCTAATAATGTTTGAAAATCACGTTCAAAAAAATATAAAAAATGAGTTGTCATTTGAAAATGAACTCGTTACGTAATCAAGAAATGATCCGTTTCGGTTATTTTTGTTAAAAATATCGTGAAATGAAGATAAATAATAGAAGATTTTGTCAGATTTAACTGTTGAATGCCGCCTACAAAGTGCTATCCCAGATCATCTTCCGTCGTCTGTCACCTAAAACGAATGAGTTCGTGGGAAGTTATCAGGCTGGCTTCATCGACGGCTGGTCGACAACCGACTAGATCTTCACCGAACGGCAAATCCTCCAGAAATGCCGTGAATACCAGGTCCCAACGCATCACCTGTTCATCGACTTCAAGGCGGCATACGACAGTATCGACCGCGCCGAGCTATGGAGAATCATGGACGAAAACGGCTTTCCTGGGAAGCTGACTAGACTGATTAAAGCAACGATGGACGGTGCGCAAAACTGCGTAAGGGTTTCGGGTGAACTATCTAGTTCATTCGAATCTCGCCGGGGACTGCGACAAGGTGATGGACTCTCATGCCTACTCTTCAACATCGCTCTGGAAGGTGTGATGCGACGAGCCGGGCTCAACAGCCGGGGTACGATTTTCACAAAATCCGGTCAATTTGTGTGCTTTGCGGACGACATGGACATTATTGCCAGAACATTTGGAACGGTGGCAGAGCTGTACACCCGCCTGAAACGCGAAGCAGCAAAGGTCGGACTGGTGGTGAATGCCTCAAAAACAAAGTACATGCTGGTAGGCGGAACTGAACACGACCGGATCCGTCTGGGTAGTAATGTTACGATAGACGGGGATACTTTCGAGGAGGTGGAGGAATTCGTCTACCTCGGATCCTTACCGACAGCTGACAACAACGTGAGCCGTGAAATTCGGAGGCGCATCATCAGCGGAAGTCGAGCCTACTGCGGGCTCCAGAAGAAACTGCGGTCGAAAAAGATTCACCCACGCACCAAATGCACCATGTACAAAACGCTAATAAGACCGGTGATCCTCTACGGGCACGAGACATGGACCATGCTTGAGAAGGACCTGCAAGCACTCGGAGTTTTCGAGCGACGGGTGCTAAGGACGATCTTCGGCGGCGTGCAGGAGAACGGTGTGTGGCGGAGAAGGATGAACCACGAGCTCGCTGCACTTTACGGCGAACCCAGCATCCAGAAAGTGGCCAAAGCCGGAAGGATACGATGGGCAGGGCATGTTGCAAGAATGCCGGACAACAACCCTGCAAAGTTGGTGTTTGCTAACCAACCGGATACAAGAAGGCGTGGAGCGCAGAGAGCACGTTGGGCGGACCAGGTGGAGCGTGATCTGGCGAACGTTGGGCATGACCGACGTTGGAGAGCTTCAGTTGCTAATTGAGTATTATGGCGGCAAATTGTTCATTCAGTGGCATCATGAATTTGATGTTGAACTAAATAAATGAATGAAAGCAATGTTGAACAGCAAGCACGAAAGACCATTATCTTGCCGTAATCCTCTGCAAGATTCGAAGGGACTCGAGCGTGTCCCTAATACTCGAACTACTCACATCACTCGATCCATCGTCGCCTTGATCAATCGCATCAGTTTATCCGGGAATCCGAATTCGTACATAATCTGCCATAGCTGTTCTACATTGGTGGGATGGGATGCCATTTCCTTGCTTTTTCTCTAGCCCTTTTCGGCGCCATATAGGGTTCCCGGTAGTTTATGTTTACTTTTCTGATGCTTGTGAGTCGAAAAAAAAGCTTACCGTTTGAAATGCGAATGATTAGAAAGAGAGATTTAACTTACACACATCTTTTCATCCATCTGCATCGTGCATATCGTGTTCCTACGATTTGCTTTCCTAATGGGATAAATAAACGGTGTTCTTTTTCCAAAAAAGGCACTATATAGGTATTAATGCTGTATGTTTGGTGAAGAAAGGGAAAAGCAAACACCAAACGATAAGCAAATGATAAGGGACAATTCAAACGGATCTGTTCATACCTACGGATCACGCATAATTCTTGGGCTTTTTTCATACCATCAGTTCGATTCGGGCAGTTGAAGTGGTCGTTTAAAAAATTTGTGTCTTGAATTGAAACTCGGACTAGAAAAGGGTGGCCACTGGCCAGTATACAAATAAAACGTTTAAAATCTATCATAGTTGTTGAGTCTAAAAAGTGATTGTTTTTACGATGAGTGAAACCGGTAACCGATTGGATCAGACATGTAACGGAGTGAGTATTAAATTCACTTTCGCGTTATTTAGAGTTTTTTTTGTTTTAGCTTTTTATATCATTAAATTTTAATGATGATAAACCTAGGTTTGTAAGTGGAATACCTATAAGTAAAAAGAAAATCGTGTTAAATACTGTTCCTTTTAATTCCACTAAGAATTTGCATCCTTTGACAGATACGTATTTCGACCTCAACTGTAAGGTCTTCTTCAGTGTCTTGTACTCGTCAAGTCGAGTCAAGTACAAGACTCAAGACTCAAGTTGAAGACGACCTTACAGTTGAGGTCGAAATACGTATCTATACGGTCAAAGGATGCAAATTCTTAGTGGAATTAAAAGGAACAGTATTTAACACGATTTTCTTTTTACTTATTAAATTTTATTTTCTTTTGCTGAAGTGAATTAGTAGTGAAAAGTTTTTGTTTCACTTTTACTAGTGATTTGAGTGCAAAAAGATTTGATAGTTTTTATGTACTTCAGTTTAATGATTTCTATTTCATATAACTTATTTCAGTATTACAATGAACAAATTTTCCGCACTGGTCCGTTACGCAACTATAATGGGTTTCATATTGCTTATTATACAACTCATTATGAAACCCAAATAAGTAATATAAAGAAATATCATTTCATAATAGTTCTTTTTGAAACAAGTTGCAAAATGATGATTTTTTTTTTTCAACGCAAGTCGTACATTTATTCAATGAGCACAGAAAAACAGACGTAACACTCTTCAAAACGGTTTGGCACATGCATTTAAACCCTTCCGTTACCAACCCCCCCTAACGAGAGTGCGAAAAATACTCTTTTTGTTATAACTTTTTTGTTTTTTAATATTTTTCGACCAAATTTAGACACAATAAGCGGATTTCCTTCTAATTTAAGGATTTGCTAGGGATTGTTGGAGTGGCCACCTGGTTCCGGAGTTATTCCGGAATCAAAATGGGTCATTCGGTTTGGCCATTTTGGAAAAAGTAAATTTTCGATATGAGAGCCGTTCAGTTTTCAGACCTAAGTGCACTAGAATGATAGAAAAATTTGTCTAGAAGTCCATCCCGGTCACTACGTGCCTTGGAACCCGTTTTACGGATGTTCCGGGGAACCGGTTCCGGGGTCAATTTTTGAATATGATTCATTACCATCATGCGACACCTCAAACTTCGTGGTTTTTCAAGATGCATCATTCTGTGCTGTTTTGGCGTTGTCTGAAATACTGTTGGCCATTGTGGAACCGGTATTCGGATTTACCGGGAATCGGTTCCGGTGGTTCCGGGGTCCAATTTTCGAAAATAAACAAACACCATCATGCGACATATCAAACTTCATGATTTTGAAAATTATGGCAATTTATCATTATGATTGGCCACTTAGGATACATTTGGCCATTATGGAATCGGTATACAGATTTTCCGGAATCCAGTTCCGGGGCCAAGTTTTGAAAATGGTTCAATAACGTCATTCGGCATCTCAAATGATGTTTTCAAAATACATCATTCTGGGCAAATATTGCGTTATCTGAAATACTGTTGGCCATTTGAGAACCGGTATTCGGATTTCCCGGGAATCGGTTCCGGTTGTTCCGGGGTCAATTTTTCAAAGATGAACATCAGGAATTCCTACGGAAGTTCTTCCAGCAATTCCTCCGGAAATTCCTCCAGCAATTCCTCCGAAAATTCCTCCAGCAATTCCTCCGGAAATTCTTCCAGCAATTCCTCCAGAAATTCCTCCAGGAATTCCGCCGGAAATTCCTCCAGGAATTCCGCCGGAAATTCCTCCAGGAATTCCGCCGGAAATTCCTCCAGGAATTCCGCCGGAAATTCCTCCAGGAATTCCGCCGGAAATTCCTCCAGGAATTCCGCCGGAAATTCCTCCAGGAATTCCGCCGGAAATTCCTCCAGGAATTCCGCCGGAAATTCCTCCAGGAATTTCGCCGGAAATTCCTCCAGGAATTCCTCCGGAAATTCCACCAGCAATTCCTCCGAAAATTCCTCCAGCAATTCCTCCAGGAATTCCTCCGGAAATTCCTCCAGGAATTCCGCCGGAAATTCCTCCAGCAATTCTAGCAATTCCTCCGGAAATTCCTCCAGAAAATCCTCCGGAAATTCCTCCATTTCCGGAGGAATTCCTGGAGGAACTTCCGGAGGAATTGCTGGAGGAATTTCCGGAGGAATTCCTGGAGGAATTTCCGGAGGAATTCCGGGAGGAATTCCCGGCGGAATTCTTGGAGGAATTCCTGGAGGAATTTCCGGAGGAATAGCTGGAGAAATTTCCGGAGGAATTCCTGGAGGAATTTCCGGAGGAATTCCTGGAGGAATTTCCGGAGGAATTCCTGGAGGAATTTCCGAAGGAATTCCTGGAGGAATTTCCGAAGGAATTCCTGGAGGAATTTCCGGAGGAATTCCTGGAGGAATTTCCGGAGGAATTCCTGGAGTAATTTCCGGAGGAATTCCTGGAGTAATTTCCGGAGGAATTCCTGGAGGAATTTCCGGAGGAATTCCTGGAGGAATTTCCGGAGGAATTCCTGGAGGAATTTCCGGAGGAATTCCTGGAGGAATTTCCGGAGGAATTCCTGGAGGAATTTCCGGAGGAATTCCTGGAGGAATTTCCGGAGGAATTCCTGGAGGAATTTCCGGAGGAATTCCTGGAGGAATTTCCGGAGGAATTCCTGGAGGAATTTCCGGAGGAATTCCTGGAGGAATTTCCGGAGGAATTCCTGGAGGAATTTCCGGAGGAATTCCTGGAGGAATTTCCGGAGGAATTCCTGGAGGAATTTCCGGAGGAATTCCTGGAGGAATTTCCGGAGGAATTCCTGGAGGAATTTCCGGAGGAATTCCTGGAGGAATTTCCGGAGGAATTCCTGGAGGAATTTTCGGAAGAAATTCCGGAGGAATTCCTGGAGGAATTTCCGGAGGAATTCCCGAAGGAATTTCCGTAGGAATTCCTGGAGGAATTTCCGTAGGAATTCCTGGAGGAATTTCCGTAGGAATTCCTGGAGGAATTTCCGTAGGAATTCCTGGAGGAATTTCCGTAGGAATTCCTGGAGGAATTTCCGTAGGAATTCCGGGAGGAATTTCCGTAGGAATTCCTGGAGGAATTTCCGTAGGAATTCCGGGAGGAATTTCCGTAGGAATTCCTGGAGGAATTTCCGTAGGAATTCCTGGAGGAATTTCCGTAGGAATTCCTGGAGGAATTTCCGGAGGAATTCCTGGAGGAATTTCCGGAGGAATTCCTGGAGGAATCTCCGTAGGAATTCCTGGAGGAATTTCCGTAGGAATTCCTGGAGGAATTTCCGTAGCAATTCCTGGAGGAATTTCCGTAGGAATTCCTGGAGGAATTTCCGTAGGAATTCCTGGAGGAATTTCCATAGGAATTCCTGGAGGAATTTCCGTAGGAATTCCTGGAGGAATTTCCGTAGGAATTCCTGGAGGAATTTCCGTAGGAATTCCTGGAGGAATTTCCGTAGGAATTCCTGGAGGAATTCCTAGAGAAGTTTTCGGAGCAATTTCTAGAGGAAATTCGAGAGGAATTCCTGGAAGAACTTCCGTAGGAATTCCTGATGTTCATCTTCGAAAAATTGAACCCGGAACCACCGGAACCGATTCCCGGGAAATCCGAATACCGGTGCTCAAATGGCCAACAGTATTTCAGATAACGCAATATTTGCCCAGAATGATGTATTTTGAAAATCATGATGTTTGAGATGCCGCATGACGGTATTGAACCATTTTCAAAACTTGGCCTCTGAACTGGATTCCGGAAAATCTGTATACCGATTCCATAATGGCCAAATGTATCCTAAGTGGCCAACCATAATGATAAAATGCCATAATTTTCAAAATCATGAAGTTTGATATGTCGCATGATGGTGTTTGTTTATTTTCGAAAATTGGACCCCGGAACCACCGGAACCGATTCCCGGTAAATCCGAATACCGGTTCCACGATGGCCAACAGTATTTCAGACAACGCCAAAACAGCACAGAATGATGCATCTTGAAAAACCACGAAGTTTGAGGTGTCGCATGATGGTATTGAATCATATTCAAAAATTGACCCGGAACCGGTTCCCCGGAACATCCGTAAAACGGGTTCCAAGGAACGTAGTGACCGGGATGGACTTCTAGACAAATTTTTCTATCATTCTAGTGCACTTAGGTCTGAAAACTGAACGGCTCTCATATCGAAAATTTACTTTTTCCAAAATGGCCAAATCGAATGACCCATTTTGATTCCGGAATAACTCCGGAACCAGGTGGCCACTCCAACAATCCCTAGCAAATCCTTAAATTAGAAGGATATCCGCTTATTGTGTCAAAATTTGGTCGAAAAATATTAAAAAACCATAAAGTTATAACAAAAAGAGTATTTTTTCGCACTCTCGTTAGGGGGGGTTGGTAACGGAAGGGTTAACGATCAATTCAAATTTCATTTGATTTCCGCGATCCTTCCACCAGAAGCGCTAGTGTTCGATCGCTTTGACGTTTTCCGGTGTACGCGTTGCTGAACGATGCAAACGAAAATTACAGGCAATTTGTGTAGTAGTGTGCGTGTTAGACAAACGTCAAACCGAAATCCAGCATGGCCGACAGCGTCGCGCGCGGTTCTACCAACAGGTGGCAGTGTGCTCATGAAAAAAAGACACCGGGAAAAAGTTTTTGATGAATTTCCTCTGAGAGTTTCGTCTATTTGTCTGTGCTGAAAGTATACTAGCTAGGCAATTCTATTGTAACTAGGATTCTATTATAACAGTACCATTGAAAGCCATGCTCTTACAATTTAATTCAATGTTAAAATAACAATAGATAAACAGTTGATTCAAACGTATCTAACAATAGAATCAATTGTGAATGAGATTTGGCATTGAATTGTATAGCACTGTGTAGGTTGTTAAGTATCGTAACAATACAAAAAAAAGACTTTTTTTACATACATTTTTTTCGCAAAACAGAAGATTCTAATGTAAATTAATTATTGTTTAACTTAATACTGATACGTGGAACCAAATATACCGTAGATTTTCATGTATTTGTATTGTTTTGAACAGTTAAACATGCCGAGAAACTTCTGTGCTGAACTGTAACTTGACTTTAGATTCAACGGTTTGGCAATGGTTTTCAATTGTGAAACAGAAGATTCTTATGTTTTCGAATTATTTCAAACAATTAAATTTTCAGTGAAAGCACAGAGAACAGACATCTATCTTCGCTTTCTACCTTGTGTAAAACTTTGTAACGGTCATATCAGAGTATGTGGTTATGCTCCCGTTGCGTGGCGCAAGCGTCCCATCACTTACATTGTTGTGTTGTCATTTTTGTTTCTAGTGCCTGCCGTTTTTGACCGTTTGGCGCTCGTGTCGCTTTGTGGGCTAGTGTATTTTAACGATGAACACTGCCATCGTGGAGTCAAATCGACTTTATATGTGGGGCAGTCTCCGTTGGTGGCGTTGAGGTACACTTAAATCCTTTACACACGATTTCGACGTATTTTTGTTCGAGCTTAAATGTCTGTTCTCTGTGGTGAAAGTATTGTTTTGAACAGTTACTTTATTACTGGCTCCACATTAGATTCAATTGTTTTGGAATAGTTTTCTATTGTGAAGCAAAACATACTGTTTGTACTGGTTTAACGTTGAATTTAATGATTTTAGTATTGTTTTTATTGTGATACAGAGGATTCTAATGTTTTCAAACTGTTTCAAACATTGAAATGCACCGTAAAGGCACAGAGAACAGACATTTAAGCTCGAACAAAAGTACGTCGAAATCGTGTGTAAAGAATTTAAGTGTACCTCAACGCCACCAACGGAGACTGCCCCACATATAAAGTCGATTTGACCCCACGATGGCAGTGTTCATCATTAAAATACACTAACCCACAAAGCGACACGTGCGCCAAACAGCCAAAAACGGCGAGCACTGGAAACAAATTTGACAACACAACAATATAAGTGATGGGACGCTAGCGCCGCGCAACGGGAGCATAACCACATACTCTGAAATGACCGTTACAAAGTTTTACACAAGGCAGAAAGCGAAGATAGACGTCTGTTCTCTGTGGTAAAGGTCCCATTAGACATGACAAATATTTGGCCACACAAGCCCAACAAATGACCAACACAACGTAAATCATGGCAACCTCGGAAGAATATCGGACTACCATGGCAAATATTTGTCATTATGACTGTGGGGTCCCCGGATGCTGTCCCTCAGGAAGCTACTTAGATGCTTCCGGAATCGCCGGTCATTCCACGGACACCGTCCACACGAAGCTTTCTCCCGCACTCTTACTCACTCGACTGGTCGCTCGACTGTACCTCTCAACACTCAGAAAAAAATCTAAACTATTTAGTATAAATCCCACACTAAATCCATTTCACCTGGTTGACCCCAGGCTAAGTATATGTTCAACTTATACAGCTCAGTATAACTTCGATTTACACGTAGTCTAGTATAGGATAGCTATATCGAACCATGTATAACCAGAGTTTATTGAAATGTTGCTTGGTTTTGATTGTTTTTTTTCTTAAAAGCAAAAAAAAAGAAAAAGCTAATCAATTAAGCGTGTCGTTTATTTTGAACAATATTTACAAGTATGTATGAAAACCGGCGTCAGAACTGCAACAACGACCGTCTGTCGTTGCGGAATTAGCTTTTGCGGTCTGTAGCGGCAAACGGTGGACCCTGCAACAGCTCTTGGAAATGCTGGCCTGTCTCCTTTTCTGGCGCTTTCAGTTCCGATAGGTTCCGATGTGTCCTTGCGCTTGATGCTCTCTGCCGCATTGGAACGGAACTGGCGTTGCTGCTGGTTTCTGTCGTGCCGGTGCCGGAGGAGTCCAAAACACAGAATACGCTTGATTTCAAGTTGATTTTATGCAGCATAAAGGTACTTACCATTTACTGGCGTTTTCGATGAGCTCTTCTCAGGAAACCAAAGACCAGCGGTGGTAATTCTCATTTCTTAGAAATACGCAAAAGCCACAAAGATAATTTGTCTGTCCTGCTGACTCGAAAAGTTCTGGAAAACTTAAACACGCTAACACATATTTTCGCAAAAATCTGGTAAAGATTAAATTACTAGACTAATACAGTATAAATGTTAAACTTGGGTATGTGTAAACCCAATAAAAGTTAAAATTGTATAACTTTTAATCTGTCTCTGATTTTTTATATTTCTGAGTGAACGAAGTCTCACTTGATGTCAACAACACTATTATCGAATACTAATCATTTTGTAGTGTATAATAACTTATTGCCAGCAAGATATGTACATCTACGCAAGGTGCAACTATTTCATGAGTATGTTTCATGACACAGGACACCACAATGACAAACAGTCTAATGCCCCCTTAAACGTATTGTTTTGAGTGGTGATTTTATTACTGGTTCCACATTTGATTCAATGGTTTGGGAATTGTTTTCTATAGTGCTACACAAGATTCTTATGATTTCAAATTGTTCTAAACACTGAAATGTACGATAAATGTTTGCATTGAACAGTGACTTCTTTATAGCTGGCTCCACAGTAGATTCAATGGTTTGGGAATTGGTTTCTATCACAGAGAACAGACGTCTATTTTTGCTTTCTGCTTTTTGCAAAACTTTGTAACGGTCATACAGAGTATGTCGTTATGCTCCCGTTGCGTGGCGCCAGCGTCCCATCATTCAAATTGTTGTGTTGTCATTTTTGTTTCTAGTGCCTGCCTTCTCAACATATATTGAATTTTGTATGAAATTAGCTCTATAATTCACAAGAAACTTATGCGCGGCATGCTGTGAAGGAGTTCCTTAGTGAATTATGATACAAGGAATTGATTGGAAGTGATTGTAGTGACCCCGTGAATGTAATTATGCTCATTTACCCTAATTCCCCACATATATTGAGTTCTGTTTGGTATAAGCTCTAGAACTCACAAGAAACTTATGGTAGCATACCACCAAGTGTTTATTTGGAGGATTAAGATACAAGGAGTCAATTAGAATTGATTACGCCTCGTGAATGTTATTATGCTCGTTTTACTCTAATTCTCCACTATAACTCAAAATATATTTATGGGTACACAGTTTACACAGAAAGGTTTTTCTGGAGGACATAAAGATGACATAAACACAGACAAACAGACGTAACACTCTGATTATTCTCATCGTACTCCGCTTTAACGATCTATTTAAAAAAATTAAAGCCAACTGACCACTCGCGGCACTCGCATAGTTTTTGTTTGAGTTTGTCCACTACCGCCACCAAGTTAAATATTGGCCAAACTCGGTTCTTTTAGCATGTGCCTCCGTCACTATGATTTGAATCAAAAAATGTTTGAAGTGTTACGTCTGTTTGTCTGTGACACAAAGATAATATAAAGAATCGATTTCAGTAGTTGAAATGGCTGCGTGATATGTTATCATGCCCATTTCACCCAAGTCACAGAGAACAGACGTTCAAGCTGGAACAAAAATACGTCGAATCGTGTGTATAGGATTTAAATGTACCTCAAAGCCATCAACGGAGACTGTCACACTTATAAACTCGATTTGACCACACGATGGCAGTGTTCATCGTTAAAACACACAAGCCCACAAAGTGATACGAGCGCTAAAATGCCAAGAAGGTAAACAATGGAAACAAACAAATGACAACACGACAGTGTAAGTGATGTTATGCTAGCACCACGCAACGGGAGCATAACCAAATACTCTGATATGATTGTTACAAAGTTTTACACAAGATTCTCTGGTTCTGAACGACTGTAGGCATACTTCTAGGTTATGTTTAGTTCAGTTTATGCGATTCAGTCATTAAGATGATTGAAAACGATGATTAAATTTTCATCCAACGTTTCGCTTCGTATGGAAGCTTCTTCAGGGATTTAATTTGTATCGTGTTTTTGTCTAGTCGGATTTGTTAAACGTTCAAATGTCAATATTGGTGGAGTCATTTGTTTTGGGGGTGGTAGCATTACGGAAAGCACTAGTTTAACAAGGTCATAATATTGACACACTCTCAAACTAGATAGTCCATCCAAAGTAGACCCTGTTAAATAAGTGCTTTCCGTAATGCTACCACCCCCAAAACAAATTACTCCACCAATATTGACATAAGTGCACAGAGAACAGACGTCTATCTTCGCTTTCTGCCTTGTGTAAAACTTTGTAACGGTCATTTCAGAGTATGTGGTTATGCTCCCGTTGTGCGGCGCTAGCGTCCCATCACTTACATTATTGTGTTGTCATATTTGTTTCCAGTGCTCGCCGTTTTTGGCCGTTTGGCGCTCGTGTCGCTTTGTGGGTTAGTGTATTTTAACGATGAACACTGCCATCATGGGATCAAATCGACTTTATATGTGGGGCAGTCTCCGTTGGTGGCGTTGAGGTACACTTAAATTCTTTACACACGATTTCGACGTACTTTTGTTCGAGCTTAAATGTCTGTTCTCTGTGATAAGTGTTTCATATACAAGTTAAAAAATGGGGAATTGGGGCAAAATGAGCAGGGTAATGATCCGTGCGGTCTGTTTAACCACTTTCATTCGATCCTCCAGACAATTTCACGCCTAAAACCGTTTTGTTCCTAACAATAACTGGATGCGTTCGTGAGATACAGAATTTAGTGTCGGTTTGGATGTTTTTTTTCCACTGTGCAGTGGGTCGCGACCCATAGTTTGAGGAACGCTGTTGTAAAGGTTTTGAAAACCGCCGTGAAACTTAATACCTTTTATTTTAGATTTATGATGGTTTTATGAACTCCCTCTAGCTTATTTGACTAAAAATATTAACTTGGGCGGTGACCATAAGCCAAACATCTTTGTCGAAGATCGTAAAGTGAACCGATGCCTGTTAAGAGAAGTTATACCGTAGACAAAGTGAGACGAAGCATCGGGACTTCATTACTGATATCATTCCTTCATATGTACTCAAGGGGAATGACATATCCTTTTCAAACCGGAAAATCCGCAGAAAGTGTCATTCCCCCTGCAAGTACTGAAAATAAACAACAATAATGTTGTGCCTCACTTTACTCAGGGTGCAACTTTTTTAACAGACATCGGATCACTTTGCGGTCGCAAAAAAAATGTTTGGCATATTGTGACCTTTGAGAATACCAAATTTTTTGATTGTTGCACCACCTAGCACATAAAATTTCTGCATACATTTGGACAAGTATTCCCTTACAAAATTCATGCTCGTTGAGCGCCTCCTTAGACTTAATCGATTTCGCTCAAATTTTGAAAGTAACTTCTGGGAATCCAACAAAACTGATTCATAAGGAAAGACTGGGTACTTTTAGAATTTTATCTTTTCCCCATAAGTGTGGTGGGTCACCCTATTGTGCACTGTTCCACGGAAACGATGACTTCTGACATTCTTATGAAGCCGATAGCTAGAATCAAGCTGCAACTATAACGGAGGAAGACTAGTCTTCAGCACTTCGAGCTTAATGGGGAGTGATGGAGTACCTACGACTCTGCAACTCGGTAGCAGAGCTCACGGCATACAATTTCACAAGGCAGGCTGGTTACCCTTGTAGGTAAATATCAATTTTGAACGTCCTTTCACGTTGATCAAATCGGTGTGGAGTACTAGATCATTTTGTTCACGCCTTTGCACGGTTTGAATTACGTACAGTAGACGCTCGATAAGTGCAACATGTTTACGTTTCAGTTACCGTATGAAATTCGCTAACTGCAACGTCTGACAGCTGTCAAACAGCTGTCAATTGCTGTTGGACGCAGCCAGAATGCACTCAAAAACATCGCAATGCAGCTGTAGTGCATCCGAAAAACATCAACTCAGTTGACGTTTTGTTTTTGACAGATAGCGGTGCGATAACTGCAAAATTGTTGCAATCAGCGGACTTGCAGTTAAAAAGCATTGCAGTTAAACCGTTTGCACCGAGCGAACGTCTACTGTAATCGAAAAACTGTCAGATTTCCGGAATATATCACCTTCTAAATGTTGTACACCGTGGTTTAGTTCAAATTGGACAGACACCTTTGATTGTCTCTCTTTCACCCTCCAAGATATGGTACTCAATTTTCATGAACTGTATGGCTTTTAGTAGCCAATTAAAAACAGAGTACGAAATACTATTCGGCATCAATCAGAAACTGAAGTGAACCCTGCTGATCAATCAATGATACCCCATTTTACGGTACTCCTATCGGCTACAACCCAATTAAACCATCATGTTGACGCTGGTTTACCGGTGCAATAACATCTGCGTATACCAATAAAGCAAGCAAAGGTCAATTGAATACATTGTATAAATACAATCATGGTATTAACAGTATCCATCAGAGCGCCAGAGCAAATATTGGACATTTTTGGGGCTTATACATGTGTACTATCACCATTCGCAAACAACTGATAAGATAGTTTCTCCGAACATTACACTCTTCCAAGAAGCGATTATTCATGACCCTTTATATTTTCATAGTTGCTCTCGAGTCTAGAGCACCTTCGACTTTCGCCGAGCGCGAAATACGGTAGAAATCTACTTCGTCGCATGCGTTAATTTCCGTCATATCAGACGGAAAACAGCCGATATTTACAACTATTCTAACTTAGCTTTGCCAATGGGCCATCTCAGATGGAAGCAAAAAGATGTAGACTATCAGTAACCACCGCCTTTGGCACTGGAAATGAAATATTAATTATGCAAAATTCCACGTTTCAATTTCACTCATATTACGACTTCACAGTTTTTCTCGCTTTGCGTTTGCCGAAGGCAACACCACCAACCGAATTGTTCTTCATCACCGTTCAATTTTCCTTTCGCCAGTTTCACTTGTTGAACCCTGTTGCACCACCTTTCAATGGGGCACGTTCGATGTAGTACTAGATTTGTAGTAATGAACTGAATTTTAGTATGGTGAGAAGGTCAGTTCTCTGTTTCTGCAATAAAATGATACAAAAAGCGTGGGTATTATGATTCCTTGCCTAATTAGATGCTGTTTGAGCAAAACTTTGGATAACTATTTTGTTTATGTTGCAAGAAATGGAGAAAACAACAACACTGTTGCCCAAAGTTTTGCTCAAACAGCACCAAATTAGGCTAGGAATCATAATACCCACGCTTTTTGTACCATTTTATCACAGAGAACAGACGTCTATCTTCGCTTTCTGCCTTGTGTAAAACTTTGTAACGGTCATTTCAGAGTATGTGGTTATGCTCCCGTTGCGCGGCGCTAGCGTCCCATCACTTATATTGTTGTGTTGTCAAATTTGTTTCCAGTGCTCGCCGTTTTTGGCTGTTTGGCGCACGTGTCGCTTTGTGGGTTAGTGTATTTTAATGATGAACACTGCCATCGTGGGGTCAAATCGACTTTATATGTGGGGCAGTCTCCGTTGGTGGCGTTGAGGTACACTTAAATTCTTTACACACGATTTCGACGTACTTTTGTTCGAGCTTAAATGTCTGTTCTCTGTGATACGGTGTTTGGTAAAGTTAGGCTTGAATTAACCAGGCCCCTGGCATGAATGAAATTTATCGTAGCCAACATCTAACTGCCTTATACTCATATTCGTGCAAATTGAAACGAGCGTGTAATCAACAAACGCAGCTTTTGTTTGATGTTGTGAGCCACACACGAAATCACATTCACAATGCGTGTTTGTTGGGTTGCTTTATTCAACTAATCGCATGCTCCTCTTACCGTACATTAATATTAAAGCGAGTTTGAAGTGTTTTGTGATCATAAGCGGTGGAAAAAATGATTCCAAAAACTGATCAACAAACCAAAATAAACGTTAAACAAACAATTGTTGATGTTTTCGCATTTGACAGTGGGCGCTATTTATTAGCGCCCAGGACATCCTGTCTACCATGATTCCAATGCATTGATATAGGCCGTGTCAGGGGCCTGGAATTAACCCATCATGTTGACGCTGGTTTACCGGTGCAATAACATCTGCGTATACCAATAAAGCAAGCAAAGGTCAATTGAATACATTGTATAAATACAATCATGGTATTAACAGTATCCATCAGAGCGCCAGAGCAAATATTGGACATTTTTGGGGCTTATACATGTGTACTATCACCATTCGCAAACAACTGATAAGATAGTTTCTCCGAACATTACACTCTTCCAAGAAGCGATTATTCATGACCCTTTATATTTTCATAGTTGCTCTCGAGTCTAGAGCACCTTCGATTCTCACCGAGCGCGAAACACGGTAGAATTTCTACTTCGTCATATGCGTTAATTTCCGTCATATCAGACGGAAAACAGCCGATAATTACAACTATTCTAACTTAGCTTTGCCAATGGGCCATCTCAGATGGAAGCAAAAAGATGTAGACTATCAATAACCATCGCCTTTGGCACTGGAAATCGAATATTAATTACGCAAAATTTCACGTTTCAATTTCACTCATCTTACGACTTCACCGTTTTTCACGCTTTGCGTTTGCCGAAGGCAATCCCACCAAAGCAGAACCCAAGAAACAATTATTAAAACCTTCGCGTACCCAACGTCTATTTCGGATGATTTTCGAATCTTGAACCAGCTATAAAAAAGGCATTTCCCAACCGATTTTTTTGAAGTCAATTGCATTCGCTACAGGTTTGTCCAAATTATCAAGGACTACTATACGGAACCGGTTCACCCATCCGTTCCGGAGTTATTCCAGATTCCGTTGGGGTCATGACCGGCCGGAAAATGACACATTAATGCATTTTACTCTGAATCTATAGTTATTTTGGAAATTTGCACATATTATACGGCAGGAATACATACACTTTATTACTGCAAGGAACCATTGACTTGAAATGACACAATCAAGCAGTCTCATGAACCGGATATGTCCCGGGTGCCCCCAGGGATGTGGCCAAAGTGGACATTCTAGCAACATTGTCAGAATCATTCATGCGGCACCTCAAGCTTCATGATTTGTCGAAACATGAAAGAAAATAGTCCTTCCACACTCCCAAGACTCCTCGGGAACGGTCTGGCCATACCCGGAATGTTCCGGGTGCCCCCAGGAATGTGACAAAATTGGCCATTTCCACAATGTTATCAAAATCAACCGTGCGACACCTCTAACTTCATGAATGGTTGAAACCTAAAGGAAAATAGCCCTTCTAGGCCCTTATGGCCACTTGGGACCGGTCTGGCCATACCCGGAATGTTCCGTATACCCTCAGGGAAGTGGTCATTTCTCAAACATAGTCAAAATCAGCCGTGTGACACCTCAAACTTCATGATTTGTCGAAACATGAAGGATAATGGTCCTTTTAGGCTCCCATGACCCCTTAGGGTGGTTCTGGCCACACCCGAGATATTCCGGATGTCCCCAGGAGAGTGGCCAAATTGGCCATTTCCGCAACGTTGGTCAAATCAATAGTGCGGCACCTCAAACTTCATGATTTGTCAAAACGTTAAGGGAAATAGTCCTTCTTAGCTCTTATGACCTCTCTGGAACGACCTGGCCTTACCCGGAATGTTCCGGGTGCCCCAGGGATGTGACAAAAGTGGTCATTTCCACATTGTTATCAAAATCAGCCGTGCGCACCTCTAACTTCATGATTTGTTGAAACATAAAGGAAAATAGTCCTTCTAGGCCCTTATGATCCCTTGGGGCCGGTCTGGCCATACCTGGAATGTTCCGGGTGCCCCCTGGGATGTGACAAAAGTGGCCATTTCCACAATGTTATCAAATCCAACCGTGCGACACCTCTAACTTCATGATTTGTTGAAACCTAAAGGAAAATAGCCCTTCTAGGCTCTTATGGTCACTTGGGACCGGTCTGGCCATACCCGGAATGTTCCAGATGACCTCAGGGAAGTGGTCATTTCTCAAACATAGTCAAAATCAGCCGTATGACACCTCAAACTTCATGATTTGTCGAAACATGAAGAATAACAGTCCCTTTAGGTTCCCATGACCCCTTAGAGTGGTTTTGGCCAGACCGGAAATATTCTGGATGCCCCATGGCAAGTGGTCAAAATGGTAGTCTATAAAAAACGACTTATCACAACGTGTCGAAATCAATCTTGCGACACATCAAAGTGCATGATGCTATGATTATAATCATCCTAAAGACCTTAGACTATTTGACGCTCAGACTATCGATACCAAAGCCGAATGTGGTTCTGGTTGGTAATAAGTTGAAAGGTGGTGTCGCATGTAAACGCAGGAATCGAATGCATATGGCTTGCAAATGAATTGGCCCTTGAACACGCAAAACAACGATAAAAACCTTTCGGTTTGTCAAGCAATGTAATCGATGAAATTTCCACATATCTGAAAAGTTATGAGGAAATGTATGGTAACTATCTTCCTTTGACAAAGACTTGTATTATGTGTTCGAGTAACGATAACTTGTCCAATTGTTATAACGCGCATTTAGTTCACCACTGGACTATCGCACTAGTTTTCACGAGTGTGAAAACGCAAATAAAAGTACACGATTGCAACAAATCAACTCGGTGTCTTCAGAGCACTTATTCATCATAGATCGTAGAAATAGTGCCCGAAGACATCAAATTGATTTGATGCAATCACGCATTTTTATTTGTTTTCGCACTTATGAA
Source organism: Aedes albopictus (assembly GCF_035046485.1). NCBI lineage: Eukaryota > Metazoa > Arthropoda > Insecta > Diptera > Culicidae > Aedes > Aedes albopictus. Next base: position 65,672,832 of record NC_085136.1, on the reverse strand, counting down.
GATGAGTGCGCAGTCCAGTGGTGAACTAAGTGCGGTATAAGTGTTCAACCAAGGTTTTTTTTTCTTATGCCGATCCAAGGATGTGAAAATTCATAGTAAATGTTCCTCATGTGTCAAGGCAATTTGTAGAGAACATGGAACAAGCGGAATTATGCAAACATTCTGTTGCAAATGCAAATGCGAAGAAAAATGAATGTTGCAAACGGTTGAAATATGAAAATTTAAAAGTTTAACAATTAACGTTATTTTTGAAGTTATGTAATTTACCCGGCATCCTGATTATAACCAAAGTTCAGACCATGCGTGTTCAAATACAACATTCTATTCATGTCTCAAAAATCTTATATCTCAATTTCGCGTTTGATGCTCTCAACATTGTAATCATCACCATTTTTGTGAATTCTTCGAAGCATATTCTATGCAACCAGATTGATCCCGAACGCTCATTGCTCTCAATCTTCTTTATTCTATTTAATTTTTCGAAAAAACTACAGCACTGTAACGATGGCATCTCGAACATTTCGGGTTAAGTTTCAAATGCTTAAAGTTCTCCAGAATGACTTCATCGCTTCATCGAATTTTGAAGTTAGAAATCACACGCTTGATTTTGATAACATTGTTGAAATGGCGAATTTGGTCATCTCCCTGACAGCCATGGTAGGTATGACCGTTCAGAAGGAGCATGGGAGCCTGGAAGTACTATTTTCCTTCACATTTCGGAAAATCTTGAAGTTTAAGGTGTAGTACGATTGATTTGACCAAAATTTTGGGAGTGAGGACATCCGAAACATTTCGGGTGTATCCAGGACGACATGGTAACCTAGAAGGACTGTTTTCCATCATGTTTCGACATACATCATGTATACATCATACATCATGTATCATGAAATGTTAGGTGACGTATGGCTGATTTTGACAGTATTTCAGAAATGACCACTTCCCTGCGGCCTTCCGGAATAGATCGGGTGTGGCCAGACCGATCCGAAAGAGCCATAAGGGCCTAGATGGACTATTTTCCTTCATGTTTCAACAAATCATGAAGTTAAAGATGCGCAGGATTGATTTGACCAACTTTGTAGAAACGGTCATTTTGACCTCTTCCCTACCTGGGGGCATCCAGAATATTCCAGGTATGGCCAGACCGATCCCAAGTGGCCATAAGGGCCTAGAATGACTATTTTTTATGTTTTAACATCATGAAGTTTGAGGTGTCGCATGGTTGATTTTGACAATGTTGTGGACTTTTCCACTTTTGTCACATTCCTGGGGGCACCCGGAACATTCTGTGTATGGCCAGGTTGTTCCCGAGGGGTCATAAGAGCCTAGAAGGACCCTCCATGTTTTGACAAATCATGAAGTTTGAGGTGCCGCACGATTGATTTCACCAACGTTGTGGAAATGGTAATTTTGATCACTTTCCTGGAGGCATCCGGAACATTTCTGGTGTGGCCAGAACCACTCTAAGGGGTCATGGGAACCTAAATGGACTGTTATTCTTCATGTTTCAACAAATCATGAAGTTTGAGGTGTCGCAAGGCTGATTTTGACAATGTTTGAGAAATGACCACTTTCCTGAGGGCATCCGGAACATTCCGGGTATGGCCAGACCGGTCCCAAGTGGCCATAAGGGCCCAGAAGGACTATTTTCCTTTATGTTTCAACAAATCATGAAGTTAGAGGTGGCGCACGGCTGATTTTGATAACAATGTAGAAATGACCACTTTTGTCACATCCCTGGGGCATCCCGAACATTCCGGGTATGGCCAGGTCGTTCCCGAGGGGTCATAAGAGCTTATAAGGACTATTTTCCTTAACGTTTTGACAAATCATGAAGTTTGAGGTGCCGCACGATTGATTTGACCAACGTTGCGGAAATGGCCAATTTGGCCACTCTCCTGGGTACATCCGGAATATCTCGGGTGTGGTCAGAACCACCCTAAGGGGTCATGGGAGCCTAAAAGGACCATTATCCTTCATCTTTCGACAAATCATGAAGTTTGAGGTGTCACATGGCTGATTTTGACTATGTTTGAGAAATGACCACTTCCCTGAGGGCATACGGAACATTCCGGGTATGGCCAGACCGGTCCCAAGTGGCCATAAGGGCCTAGAAGGGCTATTTTCCTTTAGGTTTCAACAAATCATGAAGTTAGAGGTGTCGCACGGTTGATTTTGATAACATTGTGGAAATGGCCAATTTTGTCACATTCCTGGGGGCACCCGGAACATTCCGGTATGGCCAGATCGTTCCCGAGGAGTCTTGGGAGTGTGGAAGGACTATTTTCTTTCATGTTTCGACAAATCATGAAGTTTGAGGTGCCGCATGAATGATTCTGACAATGTTGCTAGAATGTCCACTTTGGCCACATCCCTGGGGGCACCCGGGACATATCCGGTTCATGAGACTGCTTGATTGTGTCATTTCAAGTCAATGGTTCCTTGCAGTAATAAAGTTTATGTATTCCTGCCGTATAATATGTGCAAATTTCCAAAATAACTATAGATTCAGAGTAAAATGCATTAATGTGTCATTTTCCGGCCGGTCATGACCCCAACGGAATCTGGAATAACTCCGGAACGGATGGGTGAACCGGTTCCGTATAGAAGTCCTTGACAATTTGGACAAACCTGGAGCGAATGCAATTGACTTCAAAAAAATCGGTCGGGAAATGCCTTTTTTATAGCTGATTCAAGATTCGAAAATCATCCGAAATAGACGTTGGGTACGCGAAGGTTAATTTAAGAAAGGTTTCTCAAACCATTGTTATTAAACCATATGTGGAATAATATTTGGTTTACTGGAACTGAAACTTTTGTTCAACTCTTGTTAGCCCAGAAATGGAGAATCTGTTCAACAACGACCGTTGTATAAGCATTGAGAAATGCATGTTTTTTCAATGATTGTTCCTTGGTTATGCAACTGTTGTTCAACGTCAAAATCATCAGCTATTTACAAATATATTAGAAGCTTTTCTTCAACGTTGATTAAACCAAGTTGTATGATGTTTTTTTTTTGTATAATCGTCTAATAAAGATCATGGAAACCATTTTTACCAATTAGCTGCTAAGTTCATAAAAACAAGATTTCTACAGCAATCATTCCATCACAATACAATCAAAACATGGATATCAGTCTTCGCCTCAGGAGGATGCAAGTAAATGTGTGCGTGAATATTCTGCCTACGAAACGTCATATTTCACAATCACAGAGAAAGATTTCTTCGTTGCATTGTGATGGCGTATTATGATCTAGTGGGCAAAAAATATTAATTGGAATATTTTGGTCGATATTCTAAAGCTTTATCCATTTCAATTTAAAAGTTTCTGCTCAACCGTACAATTGTACACATGATTGGATTTGGATTGCGAAGAATTTGACCGACTTTTCGAATAAATACCTACGGTCAAATAATAATTTTAGACCACCCTATGTGCCATAGTGTTACGTAGAAGGTTGGCCGGACATTAGATTTTGGTTCTGCTCGAAATAGACTTGTTCTAGACGGAAACAGAAATCGAGGGACAATTATTCAATGTTAGTATTTTAAGGAAATTTTAGTTCTTTTACAATATTTTTTACATGAACCTAATTTATAAATTAGTTATGGATACCAAATTGGCCTTGAGGCGGTAGGCGAGGTACACGAATAAAATTGATCATTATTGGCTTAAATAGACGGGAATTAGATGAAAACCCTAGATACATAAAAATGCTAATTTCTTTTTTAAATTTCTTCCCACAGACTTTGCCCCACTTCCAAGATGGTGAAAACATCGTGGACTTTGTTCTGGCATACGAAGATAAGCCAGAAATGGCCGAAAGGCGTAAGACCTTCGAGCGGAACCTGGAGAAGGCTGAGGGCCTGAAGGTCGAGTCCGAACGCTCGGAGGGTATCCACTTCACCAAAATTCACGTTCCACCGGACATACTTGCGCGGTACTGCGAAATCATGCGTATAAAGATACCGATCGCAGAACAGAAAATAAGCACTTGCATCAAGAAACCGATCAAAGGTAAAAGTCATAACGGATTGACTGCGTCGTTGAGAAAGGTCCTCCCGCAGCGGATAATTGATTTCCTAGGCCTCAATCCCCAATGCAAGACGGCGATTTTGTACGAATATTCCCGAGAGAAGGGCTATTTGTTCGAAAAAGATCCTCTGAAGTCCATCCCAGCGAGTGTTCGTACCTCGGTGGCACACTACATTCTGAACAGAACGAAGAGTGGAGAAAACGAAGGAAGTCTAGAGGACATCGGACTGACGAAGTTGCTGAAAGACGGAGTCTATCAGGATGCCTATCCGCTACATCTGGATCACCCGGAAGAAGCGCAGCAGGATGGGAAGCTGAATCAACCGGAAAAGCACTGGGATAGGCAGCGCTTACTGAAAGACTGGGCCTCCATGGTCCACTGGATAAAGTTACAACCGTTGAACGAGATAAAGGATTATTTCGGCGAGAACGTGGCGATGTACTTCGCCTGGCAAGGATTCTACACGAACATGCTGATTTGGGCCTCGGGCGCAGGATTGTTGTGCCTGCTGTACGGGCTGGTGACCTTCCGGAGCGACCGGGTCAGTCAGGACATCTGCAAGGATAACTCTACGATCATGTGTCCGCAGTGCGACAAACTGTGTGACTTCTGGCGGCTGGGGGATACATGCACGTCCTCCCGCCTAGCTCATTTGTTCGATAACAACTTTACGATCTTTTTCGCATTCTTCATGTCCGTTTGGGGTAAGTAGGCAAGGCGTTCTGGTAAGTGTTTGTGGGAATTGGTTTAAAGCTATTTAATATTGTGCGGGTATTCCCTTATCGAACACGACGGTTCGGAACGTTCGTGCCACGAACAGTTCCAAAAGTTCTCCGTTTTGCCTCCACACCTAGATTCAGTCAAATACGTGACTCAAAAGTGACAGAGTGGCACGCGCTCTTTTTGCTAGCTCGTTCATATTTCATCTTCGCTATGGACTTATCCACCGATGAACCGAATTCATCGCGGTCCGAGAATTTTGACACTAGAGCGGGGTCTGTTCCAATCAGAATCGTCCAATTCTGATTGGAACGGCCCCGCTCTAGTGTCAAAATTCTCGGACCGCGATGAATTCGGTTCATCGGTGGATAAGTCCATACTGCCAGTGGGCGTGTGATGTCATCGTGGATAAGTTCATATTTCTTTTTGGCAACGATGACAGCAAAAAGGTCGCATTAAATACGATGTGTGCGAAAATGACAGCAAGGATACATAATTTGATGAGGTTCGCCGAAAAGGACGTTTGAAATGAACTTATCCACGATGACGTCACACGCCAACTGACAGCATGCTGTGAAACGGTAACTGCGGGCCGTGTTTACTAAAATCACTGCTCACATCTTGCATCCGGCGAGATCCGGTGAACATCCAGTGAACTTTCGGTCGCTGGATGTTCATGAATATGTCATTTTTTGTAAACATTGCCCGCAGTTATGTTCATGAATATGTCATTTTTTGTAAACAGTGCCCGCAGTTACAGATGAAAAGAAGAAGTAATCCAAAGGAAAAAGAAGACCGTGGATAAGTCCATCCATTGCATTGGCCACAGAAACTCACAATATCTGTCATAATATTCTGATATCTGTCTGGGAATACTACGTAACGCACTGGATCAATCCGTTCCCCACTATCACGCAGAAAAAAGCATGGTAAAATTTAAAACATTTCAGGTAAACTCAAATAAATTGTCAATTTGTTCTGGCAACAAAAATAAAACTGATTGGAGCAAATCGAACGTCACATTTGAAGCAAATTCAATCCATTTTTGAAACAAACATACATCTTCTGACAGGTTATGTTAGAAACAAATGTAAAAATTTTTCAGGGTGACCACTAAATATCAGTTTTGAAATTCCCGTCTTTTTCCCGGTTTTCCCGGTACGATTTCTGAAATTTTCCCGGTTTTTTAAAAACCACATTTTTTTAGTAGGTAACGCCCAATTTTCGTATCATATGGATGATACAATGTAAAAATGCACTTGCAATCCTGTGAATACTGTGTACTAGATATTTATAGTCTAAAATTATTCTTGACGTAATGCATCTATGGAAAAAAAATGGAAGTAACTACCAGTGATAACATAAAAGGCGTATGCTACACAATTACTTACAACATATTTTCATTCAGCTCCATATAGTGCATAATTCAAGCTTTCCCTCATCCATTATTTTACTTATTTTCTTGTACAGTAGACGTTCGGTCGATGCAAACGGTTTAACTGCAATGCTTTTTAACTGCAAGTCCGGTAAGTGCAACAAATTTGCAGTTATCGCACAGCTATCCGTCAAAACGGTGCGCCAAGTTAGCCCAAATGAACAATCGAATGAATTTTTCGTTCATTTAACGTCAATTGATGGGTTGTTGACGGCTATCTGACGTTGCAGTTATCGAATTTTGTTCGCTAACTGAAACGTTAACATGTTGCAGTTATCGAACGTCTACTGTACTTAAAAAAAACAAGTGGAGAAGTGCCCAGACAACCAAGAATCGTATAAGATGTTGCATAAAATGATAAAGTGGAGGCCTTATGCGTGCAGGCCTCCATTCAGGCGCATGCAAAATGTACGCATATCGCCTCCACTTTAACATCTTATGCAACATCTTATACGATCACTACTGGTTGACTGGGTGGTAGCTAACTATAACAGACCTCTGGAGATTCTTACAAAGTTTTGTCCGAGATTTCATCTTTTGATTACTCCAAAAATACTATCTTGGATTTCTTCAGTATCTTCTGTTAGTGATTCCACTTTGTATATCTTTTGTGGATTCCTCTAGATTCCTTAACCGTCCATAACTAGCGCGGTTGGCCACCACAGCCAGCACCACGCTAATACAGTCCCGATTCGCTGGTTGGGTCACGACTGCGCCCCGATTAGCGAATCGTGTTCGTTCCTTGGGGCAACTGACAACTGATCAAAATGCTCTAGACACACGCAAGTGACGAGAAATACGTCAAGAAACACTCACATATTTGCGCAAACGTTCTGTATACATGAGCTGTGATGCGACGGCGCTCAGACGTCAAACTCGTTTTGACATCTATTTTGACATTGACAGTGCTTTTTAGTTGGGTTTTGCCCCAACCAGTGAACATTCAACCATCGAGACAGCCCATCTAACGAGCTCTCAACGAGCGAATCGTCACTGTACTGAACACAAAAAGCGAAATTTTTCAACGTGTTGTACAAAACACAACAGCGTGATCGCTCGAGGGTTAATGGATTTATTCTGGAAGAGGTTTTTTTAGGGAATTTAGGATTTTAGTCAGTCTGTTGCCAATTACCCCACGTCTCCACTAGACAGAAGTGTCTTGCCTTTTTGCTGCCAGAATGAGAAAACGTAACAGAAATGATCAACACCGCTGCTTTCCATGCAAACAGCGAGAGAACATTTCTGTCATGACACATCTGTCCAGCAAAATGGCAAGACATTTCTGTCTAGTGGAGACGTCGGATTAGGGAATAGAACTTTTGGTCTGGGATAAAGAATTGGATCTACGGATTTATCCTGGAACTCTTGAAGGATTTCCAGAAGAATCTCCCACATGTCTAAAAGGTTTCCCAAGGAACTCTTGGAAGAGTTCTCGATTACAAAACTCCCGCAGTAGTTTGATTTTCAGGATTCTGGAGTATTTCCAAAAATAGCTATCGTAAAGTTTTTGTAAGAAATTTTGGGAGATCATCCAGAAGGAACTCCTGGGTCATTTGCAGCGGGAGCTTCTGAAGGATGTCCAAGAGCAACTCCTGGAGCAACTCCCAAAGCAACCTTCATAAGCAACTCCAGGAGGGTGCCCAAGAAGAACTCTTGAAGGAAACGCAGTAAGAAACACTGGAGAAATTCCAAAAGCAAATATAAAATAAAGATAAAATTCAGCAAAACCTTCTTGGAAGTTTTCAAAATCAAAGTTTCAGAAGGCACTGCTGCAGAAATCGTGCAAATAACTCGTGGAGATGGATGAGTAACAGAATGATATCCTGGAGAAATACCAAAAGAAACTCTGTAAAGAATCCCAGAAAGAACTCCCGATTGATTTCTAAAAAAAGCTTTCGGAGGAATTCCAGAAGAAATTTCTAGGGAAACCTCAGAGGAAGCTCCAGGAACAAAAGAAAAAAAAATTCTGGAGGGATTTCAAAAAAATAAACTGGGAAGAATTCCCGTAGGAAATTTTGAAAATTGAAGCAACTCCTGTTACAATTGCGGAAGGAAAATCTTGATGAATCTTAAAAGGAACCCTTGAATAAATTGCAATAGGTTGTCTTGATTAAAACCCAGTTTAGTGGTTATGATCTTCTTATCTATTAAAAAAAAAACTAGAATAAATTTAAGAAAGGACACGGGTTAATCCAAAAATAAACTTTTGAAAAAATCTCAGATGTAGGAAACTCTTTCCTCGAAAAAATCTCATCGAAATCCAAGAGATAATCAAGCGGTACAAAAACTTAGAGGAATTCTAGAAGAAACTTCTTGAAGTTCTGTTTTAAGGAAATTCCAAGTGATTGCACAGGCGAATTCCTTGGGATTTCGTAGAAGTATCCCAGGAGTATTTTGGTTTGGCTTTGATTTCGCAGATTTTCAATGAGGTGTAAACATTAAAATATGCACATCAAGTTACTCTTAGCAACAATTTTCCCGGTAATCATTCCAAATTCCCGACTTTTTCCCGCTTTTTTCCCGGTCGTTCCGAATTCCCGTCATTTTTCCGTTTTTCCCGGTTCGGTGGCCACCCTGATTTTTGTTTTTTTTGTGGGCTTGGGGCAGGTCAGCCTACGGAAATATTTGTTTTCCAATTAAATTTACAAAGTCATTTCCTTCTCTAGGAAAACCCACTTCCCGCGTGGCACTTTCAATGCCAACATCATGTAGATAACATACGCTCCCGAAATCAATGGGATTTCGTGAAAACTTTTGGTGAAACTTGACTTTTTTGCAAGAGGAAATCTTGTTTGGTGCTAGTTTTAAAAATTAATATTTTAGTTTTAAATATTTTATCAGTTTATCGAATAAACATGAATATTTTTGTTTCAAACGAACGAAATTTGTCTCCGTGATCTTAGCAAACTACCGTCGTACCCCGCTGGTTCGACTCTTTTTAATTCGTACTCCGCTTATTCGACATACGCGAATTAAAAAGTGTTCAAATGTCACAGCGATGTACACTGTAAATGCAAAACAGTTTGATATTGCGCTTATACGCTTACACTCGCACCCGCAGCAGCTCCTTTTGCAGCCGCTAATTCCGGTAGTTCTGAGTTGGTGCTATTCGACGCCCAAACCGCCTGGAGACTAACCGGAATGAGCTGAGGATGGCAACAATCGTAGAAAGAACGAGCTTTTCATTCGCACGCCCGCAATATCTGTTGAAATAATGTTTCATAAAAAATCCGGAAATCAAAACAAAAATAGAGTTGCCAAATTTCAATGAGCATGGTGGTGTAGGTTGACCAGTTTGTCGAATTAAAAGTTTACCCCGGTTATTCGACAACAGTCGGTGTCGTATTAGCGGGGTAATGCGGTACAGTAGAATCACTTGGAGTAATACACTCTGAAAAATTTTCACGTCCGATTGACGTGAAAAGATAGGTAGTTTTCGTCCACCATATTTTTCACGTAGCCTTCGCCGGAATTTCAGGTAGCTGGACACATTTGAGATTCGGTAATCGACGTGATGATTCAGGTAAATTTGACATGATTTTTACGCATCGTTTACGTGAAATGTGAGTGAGAGCTACTGGAGTCTTAGGAAAATTTTACGTGAAATCATGATTAGTACTACATGAATTTTACGTAATTTGTACATGATTTTTGAATGAAAATAGAGCAGCCGCACCAGCTTGCAACGTATTTGAAGAGGCAGAAGTTTTAAAATCCTCACAAAATGCAATGAAAAAGGCACAGATTTTACCCTACCGTAAAAAATATCATTGCATTGTATAAAGATTTAAAAACTCTTGTCTCCTCAAATACGCTACAAGCCGGTACAAATTTGTATCAATTAAAGAAACAAAACCTTCATATTTCTTTTAATGTATGTAAATCAATGAATCTCCAGTTACAACTGTAATACGATTCTCCAAGATTGGATGATTTTAAACAAACCCAAGGATTGTGACTCAAAATTTTCGTAGTCCAGCTCCTAAGCACTTGCCGAACTGGTCTTCCGTCACTGTCAGGAAACATAAAATCTTCTGAAATTATTGAAAAATGAAAAGTCAATACTCATTACTGCCTAATGTCCTTAGCAACCAAATTACCTATTAATACTTCCAGCAACTTTCTCGTAATTAGTAAGGAGTTTTAGCACCAACTTACTTCGCGGCGCCATATTGATTTCTTTTCACACCGGAAATTCACGTAATTATTGTTTCACGGAGATTTCCAAGTCGGAAGTACACTAACACAAACGCATTAGAACGATTTACGTGAAAATGAGGTGGATTTGACCAAACAGGGTGTGCATACGACATGGATCGAGTGAAGGTCACCAATGTCACGTAACTTTTGAGGTTTTCAGAATAAGGATGACTTACGTGATATTTCACGTAAATCGGACGTGAAAATTATTTAGAGTGTACGGAATCACACGGTGAAGGCGACTTGCTCCTCTCTTCAATGCGGCAGCTTCTCACTGAAGACGTCGCCAGTATGCTGGCTGTCACTGATGCTTGTTAGGGGACGGACACGTAAGGGGAATAACACTAAACTATATCCACACCCCACACTGTCAATATTTTCTTCGCGCAATGAAGACTAAATATGTACACCGTGTCCAATAATTCCGCATACAAAATACAAATTAAGAAAATATAATTTTATGTAACATCTGTGTTTCATATTATCAATAATATTGTGAATTTAGATGAAAAAAGTTTTTGATGAATTTCCTCTGAGAGCAACGTCTGTTTGTCTGTAGTATCATTGAAAACCATACTTTCACAATAGAATTCAATGTTAAAATAACAACAGAAAAGCAATAAGAAACCATGTGTGGTGAAACCATAATGGCGCCACAAAAAAAAAAGTTGCGAGTAATGCATTTGGGTCATTATGACCCAGAAATACAGACTCTCATAGAATGATGATCATCAACGATCAAATCTGACTATACATGTCAATGGTTGCTCCTCCGTGATTGATCTGAGCTGGGATCCAAATGAATAAGGACTGGGACACCCCACTTATTCGTAAAGTGCAATTTAAGGAGAAACTTCAGAGAATACAAACATGGCTGCCACAATGGCCGACTTCGTCCCCTACTCACGTTTTCAAGAGCACCAATCTTGAAAATTCGTAAACAAATGCTCTCAATTTGGAAAAGCTGCCTCTTTTTGCAAGTGAGCAAAGCCAAGATAAACAAGTGCGGCTTGGTTCGATGCTTCGTTCGACAGATTTGTGCCTCTAAAGTTTGTATGCAAAACTGCAATGGTTCTTCTTGATGTTTCACCTTAAGCAGCTCATATTTTTTATCAATAACGGCGCCGGCCACGTCCTTATAGTCTAGTCAGTTGGGAAGGGAAAGGAATGTTAGAGTGTACTGGTTGTTGCTACTAAAGACCGAGAGCACCTCTGCATCCCCACAACCAGCACGGACTGGGGTATTTGTTAGACGGAAAGAATGGGAGATCTGGGAGGCACCGTTGGGTTGGTGATGAGATCCATGGATTGGGGATGTTCGTAAGGTGATAGATTGTGTGGTGATTACTATGAAGTATAGCGGCACAGTTCGCTTTGGTTGCATAACTTGTAGGCGTTATATACACTGTGCTGTGGAAGTTGGAAGGAAGGGAAACGAATTTTTTTCAATTCGTTTGTGGTTCTAGCGATGGCTATGAACATATGAATATACATGAGTTGTGTATCCCTTTCGTGACGGAGCGCAAAAAAGTGAAATTTCCATACAAAATACTCAACTTTAGGTCTCCACAACTCTTAGATTTCCCAACAAAACAACAATTGTTATCCCTTATTTGAAAGAAGCACTCTTAATCTTCCCATTTCAAGCTTTGATTACTTAGATAAATCGAAAATAACAAAACTACGACAGATAAAACTTTTTCATGTTTTAGGTTTTCTGTCCACTTTTTGTTCAACTTGTTGTGGTAAATCCCACATGCAACATAAACAAAAGTTTGTTTGCAGTAATAGTTCAATTACTAAAACAGTTTACATCACATAAAACAAAGACTAAACAGATGAAAAAATATGCAAACCTGTTGCTGCTCGACAGCACAATTGTGCTGGTTCGTCACGAAAGGGATATGTAGAGAAGAGAGAGAGAGAGAGAGAAAGTGGATAGAAGGATACAAAGTAGGATGAAAGGGACGGGTCAGGGATTGAACCCATGACCTTCTGCATACGAATTAGAAGCGGTAGACACTAGACCACCAAGCCCGTTCATGATGAATATATTTACTCTTATAGAATGATTATATATTTAGATAATTTCGTCAAGAATGTGTTGATATTGTAAAACAGTGGTTCCGGGAGAATGGCCACCGAGAATCTGCTACACAGGGCACCATATCGGACATGTGCTACAGTACTATATTTTGTCAGTACTTGTAGAATATCTCGCGCTCTGCACTACTTAGAAGGATACTGTCATTGGTAAAGTTGCTCAGAAGATTAAGAGCTTTCACAGAGAAAACAATTTAGTTCGAGAACCACTCACTGCGTGGCACTAGTGTTCTTGAGAGCTCCCAGTTTAGATTCCCGGAGGTATTCCTGAAGGATTTCCTAGAGGAAATTCAGGAAAAAATCCTGGGGAATCCATCGCAGGAATCCCAGAATCACTGTAGGAATTCCAGGAGGAATCCGTTCAGAAACTTCTGGAAGAATTGGAACAATTTCTGAAGGAATTACTGAAACATATATGAAGAATTCGTAGAAAAAATCCTGGAAGAGTTCTTGGAGGCATTCTTGGAAGAATTCCTGGAGGAATCCCAGGAGGACATCTTGGAGGAATTTGGTGGAAATTCCCGGAGGAGTTCCTGGATGTATTTCTATAGAGGAATCTCTGGAGGAATCTCTGGAGGCATCCCTGGATAAATTCCGAGAAAAACTCCTGGAGGAATCCCTGGAAGGATTTGAGGAGCAATTGCTTGAGGAATCCCAGAAGGCATTCGTGAAGGAATCTATGAAGGAATTCCAGCATGAATCTCTGGAGGGATTACAGAAAGAATCCCTGGTGGAATCCCATTAAGAATTTCAGGCATCTTATACGCCACAATTGAATTTTATGCATCAATTTTGTAATTCGTGTATCAAAATGGAATTCCGTGTCCGATTTTGAGAATCACTTAACCACCTGGAAAAATTTCTGAAATAATTTCTTGAAGCACTCCATGAGAAAACCCTGAAGGAATCCCTGGAAGCATAACTGAAAGAATGTTAAGAAGAATTCCTAGCGGAAGCGCTGGAAAACTCCAAGAAAAATGCCCGGACAAGTTCCTAGAGGAATTTCTGTAGAATTTCCTGGGAGAACTTTTGAAGGAATTGCTAGAGAAATTCTTGGAGGAATTTATGGATGAATCGAGGAGGTATTCCAGGATAAATTCCATAAGGAATTTCAGGAGGAATCCTTGGAGACATTCCTACAGGAATCCTTGGAGGATATCCTGAAAGAGTTCGTGGAGGGATTCCTGCAGAAATTTCAGGAGTAATATTTGGAGGAATTTCTGAATGAATTCTTGGAGAAGTTCATTGACAAATCCCTGGGAGAATTTCTAGATGAGCTGGAGGAATTCCTGAAAGAATTCCTGGCGGGATTCCTGGATGAAATTTTGGATGAATTCCTGGAGAAATTTCAGGAGGAATACGTGGAAGCATTGCAGGGAAATTCCTGGATTTACTAAAGGAATTACTGAACGAATTTCTGGAGGGATTCCTATAAGATTTTCAGGAGGGATTCCTAAAGGATTTCTTAGAGGAATTTCAGTAGTAATCCTTTGAGGAGTTTCTGGAAGAATTATAGAAATTTCTGGAAGAATTACTGAAGCAATTTCTGGTGAAATTCCAGGAGAAATTCTTGGGAGAACTCGTAGAGAAAGTTTTGGAAGAATTCCTGGAGGAGTTCTTGGAGGCATCCTTGGAGGAAAACTTGGGGGAATTCTGGGAGAAATTCCTGGAGGGTTTTCTGGATGTATTCCTGGAGAAAAACCTGGAAGAATTGCTGAAGGAACCCACCACCGAGGAATTTCTGGAGGAATCCTTAGAATCGAGATTACCATATTCAAAATTGCGAGGCAAATTGTTAGAAAGAGAGGCAAGATAGGAAAAATAACACGGCGTCCCGTATCACCTTAACCATCTAGAAGAATTCCCAGAGGAATTTCTGGAGGAATACCTGGAGAAGTTGCTGGAGAAATTCCTAAATTCCTAAATTCCTGGTGGAATCCCTGGATAAATTCCTGTAGAAATTCCGATAAAAAAATCCTGAAGGAAGAATTTCAGGAGTAATTCCTGAAGGAATTTCTGGAGAAATCCTTGGAGGCATTCCTGAAGGAATCCTTTGAAGAATTCCTGAAAAAATCCATGGAGGAATCCCTGGAGACATTCCTGAAGGAATCTGTTGGCGCGGTATCTACTGATGGTTACCCTATACAAGCGACAGACGAAAAACAATAGGTGAATCGCAGAAGCTGTCGAGCAATTGAATTGCTCGTCCGAAAGTTATACTTGTTTAGTAGATAAATTAAGTTAATCTAGAAGATTTGAACCGTGAATAGTGTGTGGAGAGAAGCACTGTGAATTGTAAGAAAATATTTAGACAAATAATTTGAATTATTACTAAATAAACCTATTTATAGTTTAAGCTGATCCTCATATACGCTGTGTTTGATCTGCTCTAAAAAGCTGTGCTACGATTGAATCGCCACCACCACAACAGAATCTATGGACGAAGTTTTGGAGAAGTTCTGGAAAATTCCTGGAGAAATCTCAGGTAGAATCCTTGAAGAAATTCCTTAAGGAATCTATGAAGGAATTTCAGGATGACTTCCTAGAGCAATTACAGGAGGAGTCCTCTCTGGATAATTTTTTTAGGCTTTCCAGAAGAAATTCCTGAAGGAATGTCTTGAGGAACTCCCGGAGGTATTCCTGAATATCTGGCGGATTTTTTGAGGAATTTCTGAATAAATTCGTGGAGGGGTTTTTGGATGAATCCTTGAAGCAATTCTTGAAGAGATTTCTGAAAGAATCCTTGAACGAATCTGTGGGGGAATTCCTCGAGGAATTTCGGTATAAATTCTATGACGATTTTCTGGAGGAATCCGTGAAGAAATTCCGAAAAAAAAACTCGTGAAGGAAGCCCTGGCGTAACGTCTGGAAGAATTTAAGTAGCAATTCCTGAATTAACTTTTGGAGGAATCCTTGGAAGCATTACTGAAGAAATCCTTTTAAGAATTCCTGGAGAAAACCTTGGAAGAATTTCTGAAGGAGTCCGTGGAGTTATTCCAGGAAAAATTCCTGATGGACTCTCAGGAGGAATCCCTGGAGGAAATCATGGAGGAATTCCTGAAGAAATTTTTGGAAGAATTTCTGGAAGTAGCTTTAGAAAATTCCTGGAGAAATCCCTGGTGTAATCCCTGGACCAGAGAAGAGGATTGTCGGACAAAAGAGATAAAAAACAAGCAACAAAGAAAGCGTGGCAATTACTGTTTATTCCAACCGATAACACGACATTCCTTCGCGAATTCCTCGGAAATTCCCCCAGGAAGCCTGCGAGAACACCTTCAGAAGATCCCTGGGAACTTCTCTAGGACTTCCTCGGGAATTCCTCAAGGAGCTCTTAGTCCTCCACGAGTTTTTCCGGAACTTCTCTAGAAGTGCATCGGGGATCCCTCCAGGAGCTCTTTAGGAATTCCTCCAGTAGATCCTCGAGAACTCCTCCAGAAGATGCTCGAAAAATGCTTCAGGAGTTTTTCGAGAATTCATCCAGGAGATCCTTGGAGATCCTCCAGGAAGTCCTCGGCAATTCTTACAGAAGTTCCTTGGGAATTCTTGTCGGAGTTGCTCGGGATTTTTTCCGGTATTCTATCGGAAATTCCTTCAGAATCTCATCGGGAATCCCTTCAGGAATTCCTTGAAAAGTTTGTCGGGAGATCCTTCGGGAATTCCAACAGAATTCCTCCTGAATTGGGAATTCCTCCAAGAGTTCCTTGGGATTTGCTCTATAAGTTTGACAAGAATTCCTCCAGAATTTTCCCGAGAATTCTTTCAGGAGCTCCTCGGTATTTTCCAGCAGTTCCCCGGAAATCCCTCCAGGAATTTCTTGGCAATTCGTCCAGGAGTTCCTTGGAAATTCCTACAGGAGTTTCTCGGGAATTCCACTAGCACTTCATCGGAAATTCCCCTAGTAGATCATCAGGAATTCCTGCAGTTCATGTGAGTTCCACCAGGAGATTCTCGTAAATTCCTCCAGAAGTTGCTCGAGAATTACTCCAGGAGTTTCTCGGAAATTACTCCCGGAGCTCCTCGATAATTCTTCCAGGAGTTCCACGAGAATTCCTCCAGGAGATCCTCAAGATCCCCTTCAGATGATCATCGAAAATCCCTCAGGAGTTTCTCGACAAGAAATTCTCCAAAAAATCCTCAACAATTCCTCCAGAAGTTCCTTTAGAATTCATCCAAGGATCCTCAGGAATTTCTTCAAGAGATCTTCTGGAATTTCTACAGGAGATCCTTGATAAATTCTTTCCAGGAGTTCTTCGGAAATTCTTGCAGGCGTTCCTCGGAAATTCCTCCAGAAGTTCATCGAAAATTCCTTCAGGAATTCCTTAAAAAGTTTCTCGGGAAAACCTCCTGGAATTCCTTGGAAATTCCTCTTGGGACTCCTTGGGAAGTTTCCGAGGAGTTATATGTTTCACGGGAATCCCTCCAAAAATTCCACGAGCAGTTCTTCATAGTTTCTCGAGGTTCTTTTCCGGCACTTCCTCGGGCATTCCTCTTGGTCCCCAGGAGTTTCCTTGAAATTCCCGACGATTTTCTGGAGGTATTCATAGGTATATCCAGATGAATATCTTATAAACTCTTGAAACATTTCCCGAGAATCTTCTAGAAGAATTCCCGGGAAAATACTATAGGGATTCTCGATGAACTTCTGGATGGATTTTCAAGGAGTTCCTATAGGAATTCCCAAAAAAAAAACTCTTGGAGGAATTTTCGAAACTCCTTAAGGTATTCTCCTAGAGGCATACCCGAGAATCTCTTGCAGAATTTCCGAGGAACCAGAGGAGAAATTCCCGCGAAACTCTGGAAGAACTCTCAAGGAACACCTAAAGGAGTTCTCGAAGAACTTCTGAAGTAATTTCCGAGGAGCTCCCGGAGAAATTTCCTTGAAACTCCAAAATGAATGCCCGTGGAATTCCTGAGGAATTTCTGATGGAATTCGTGAGGAACTTCTGGGAGAATTTCCGAGGAACTCATGGGGGAAAGGAATTCCCGAGGAATACATGAAGCAATTTTCTGGGAACTCCTGGAAGGATTCCTGAGGAACTGCTGGAGAAATTCTCGAGGAACTCCTAAAAAAATCTCGAGAAACTTCTGAAGGAATTTCCGAGGAACTCTCGGAGAAATTCCCTTGGAACTCGAAAATGGATTCCCGAGGAACTCCTGGAGGAATTCCCGAGGAACACCTAATTCTAGAGAAACACCTAATTCCCGAAGGGCTCCAGCATGAATTCCCGAAGGGCTCCAGCATGAATTCCCGAGGATCTCCTGAAACAAAAATTCGGCAAACTCCTGGAGGAATTCCCGAGGAACTGAAAGAATTTCTGAGATATTCCAGGTGGAATATCCGAGGAACACCTGGAAGAATTCCTGAGAAACTTTTGAAGGTATTCCTGATGAAATTCTAAAGAAATTCCCAAGGAACTTCTAGTGAGATTCTCACTAATAACACTAGTTTACAGCATTTTTGAACTCGGTAAGCTGATGATCGTTTTTGGTGTAGAATCATGCCCTAAGTTCGAAAACGCGAAGGAAAAAAATTACAGTAGAGCGGAATTTTTTTCGACTTTTCATACAAGGTTGATGATTTGAAATGGATTTTTGTTCTATTTTTAAGGAAAGTCGCTCACTTCACACATCTTATTCTCCGTAACCAATGCTCCGATTGAGCTGAATTTTTTACTGTAACTTGCCTACATATGATTTGTCAAATAAACGATGAAAAAGAATTTTTAAATTGTTTTTTTCTTATTGAGACAAATACATTTCTCCATATATTTTTGGAAAATTTGCTAAAATTTAAGGAGATCGTCCCCAAAACTCGCCAATATCTTGAATTTCATCAATCTGACGCAAAACCTGCATTCAGATGATCGAATGGTATTATATTCAGCTTTTAATTCATGGACAAAGATTTAAAATTGGTTGAACAAAACGCAAGATATTTGAATTTTATTGAATTCCATATTTTAAAAATTTGTAAAACTCGATATTGAGCTAAAACTTAAAAACTGTTCTACTTTAAATTTTTTGAAGCACGGTTTCGAAATCAGCGCTAAATTATGCTTCAAAAATTTTGGTCGTTGACGGAAGTTCACTACTTTCGTTTTATTTTGTAAACTAGTGTAACCAGACGAATGCCATCTATACTATCGCCATCGATTCGACTCTTATGTCACCGGGCTTCCTTTGGGTTGCGTTGATACAAGTTTGACAGATTACCCATGATAAAATCCCAATTCTACACGAGGCTTGATGATCTACTTTTTTGAGGTCAGACCAGCCCCTGTGACGTCAAAATGCTGGTCAATGTGTAAAACGAGAAGGAAGTGATGAAGGCTTTTGAAGCAACCAAATTCTATCTTTTCTAACGTTTCCAACCCATACAGCATCGGTCTATCTGAAAATGTGGAAGCGCTACTCCTCATATATCCAGTACCAGTGGGGCGTTCGGGACTACGATGCCCAGGTGGAACCACCACGTCCACAGTACCTAGCACGGTTGAGGAGCCAAAACCGCAAGAACCCTGATGACCCCGAGGGTGGCCCCGCCGACGCCGCCGCCACCGCGACACAGCAAGACAATAAAAAGATCGTCCTGAACACGTTGACTGGAAAGGAGGAACCTGCCCCGCGCTTTTGGACGCACAAGCTGCCCAGTCTAGTGTATAGCTACTCCGTGATTTTGCTTTTCGTAGGTTCCCATAGCCCATAGACTATTTTAGGTTGAATCCTCAACAAGTATTCTTCTGTCTCGTAGATCGGACTGGCCGTGGCCGCCGTTTTCGGCTTCGTAATCTACCGAATGTCCATGTTGACGGCGCGCCACATTTACGGAGATCCTCAAGTGGCGTCCAACAGACGGCTCCTGTTCTCCTTGCTGGCCGCCGTCATTGACTTGGCACTCTCGATTGCGCTGGACTACGCGTACAATGCGGTGGCCGTCCGGATGACCAACATCGAGTACCACCGGACGGAGAACGAGTACAACGAAAGCCTTAACCTGAAGATCTACCTGTTCCAGTTCGTCAATTACTACAGTTCGATCTTCTACATCGCCTTCCTGAAGGGGAAGTTCCCGGGATACCCGGCCAAGTATAACCGGATTTTGGGCTTCCGGCAGGAGGAATGCGACCCCGGAGGTTGCCTGATGGAGCTGTGTATCCAGCTGGCCACCATAATGATCGGTAAACAGACCATTTCGCTGATTCGGGAATTTACGATCCCGTATCTTCTGAGCAAGTATCGAGAGCAGACGACGAAGACCAGTAGCTCAAACGAGAAAGAAACCTGCCGCAACCTATGGACCAACTATTCTCTTAACAAGTGGACAGATCGATGTGTTTTTGACGATTACGTCAAAATGGGTAAGTGCATTGAAAATCTCGTACATAAGGTTTCCAATACAAGTTGTGTTCTATGGTTACAGTCATTCAGTATGGGTTCATAACCATTTTTGTTGTGGCGTTCCCGTTGGCTCCGGTTTTCGCTCTGGTGAATAATGTTTTCGAGACCCGCTTGGATGCGAAGAAGTATCTGCAGTTCTACAAACGGTCGATTCCGAAACGGGTTCGAGACATCGGCATGTGGTACGATATCATGGATGTGATCGCCAGAATCGCCGTAGTGTCCAGTGTAAGTATGGGCAAGATCCATTCAGACCGGATATTTTCAGCATTAAACAAAGCATTTACTCACTGTACTGGTCACTTTGGATTCCAGGCCTTCATCATCGCTTTCTCGTCCCACTTCATCCCGCGGATGGTGTACATGAGCGTCGTCGGCAAGAACCACTCGGACGAAGGTTTCCTGAACCACAGCTTGGCGCGCTTCGCTGTGAAAGACTTCCAACAAGGTGTCGCACCCTTGGTCACCAAGTTTTCGGACCTCACCGAGTGCCGCTACCAGGAATACCGGAATCCTCCGGGTGCCGATCGGCCCTACAAGCGCCCGCTCATCTACTGGCACATTTTCGCCTTCCGGTTTGCCTTCATAGTGATCTACCAGAACGTGGTCAGCATCGTGCAGGGACTGGTCAGCTGGGTTATTCCGGACACTCCGACGCATCTGCGGGAGCAAATCAAGCGGGAGCAGTATGCGATCAACCAGTTCATCATAAGCGAAGAGAAGAAGAAAGTCAAGGAAAAGGGCGATCATGCGATGCAACATCAGCACATGAACGGGTTGACGACACAGAACCAGGTAGAATGAACTGTGGAATCCATTATACCTACTTGTTTAAAGAAGATGCATTCCTAATACCCCACGTCAATCTAATTAAAACAAAATCAAAGCTCCTGGCAACGCATCTGTAAGTGAGTTATTGGTATCTAGTGCATAGACGCAGTAGCGCTCGAACAATTTCAATTTTTATGCTCTCTACGTATTAAGTTCACTTACATATTTTTGAATAAATAAGAATACAAAACAGAGTAATATACCTTATCAATCGAGACTTCAATACGGAAAAATCATGAAATGGAAGATAGTCTCACCATAGTTCAGGTCCTTTCACATTGCTCGATCCAGAGCAATGAGAAAACGGACTCTATTGTGCGGGCATTCCCTTATCGAACACGATGGAATGGAACGTTCGTGCCACGAACAGTCCCAACAATTGTCCGTGTTTGCCTTCATATCTTGTTTGTGCGACCTCTAGTAGCGCAACATCAGGACGGTGATCACTAACCTAAAAGCTTGCCTTCCAAATTTACTGCTTTTCTCCCGGTTACCGCTTCAAAGTCAATTTTATGATTTATTCACTTATTTAGCTCTTGATTTCAACAATTACTTTTACCTCTAATATTCAATTTTTCAGTCTAAAAGTTCTATTGCACGCGTGCCCACAGGTGGAAAATTTTCACGGATTTGAATTTGAATCGCAGCTTGCTGCGATGGCTGCGATGGGCTGCATTCCGTTCACAGTGAAAAAAAAACAGTGCAAACCTACACTAAATTCTGTAGGTATCTCACGAACGCATCCAGTTTTTCTAATGAACAAAACGGTTTCAAGCGTAAAAAGACGGGCTTGGTGGTCTAGTGGCTAACGCTTCTGATTCGTATGCAGAAGGTCATGGGTTCAATCCCTGGCCTGTCCTTTTCATCCTACTTTGTATCTTTCTATCCACTTTCTCTCGCTCTCTCTTCTATACATATACAACTCATGTATATTCATATGTTCATAGCCATCGCTAGAACCAGAAACGAATTGAAAAAAAGTCGTTTCCCTCCCTTCCAACTTCTACTCACAGCACAGTGTATATATAACGCCTATAAGTTATGCAACCAAAGCGTGCTGTGTCGCTTGACCTTATTCACCTTATTCACCACACAATCTATCACGAACACTATAAATATCCCCTATCCATGGATCGCATCACCGACCCAACGGTGACTCCCAGATCTTCCATCCTTTCCGTCTAAAAATACCCCAGTTCGTGCGGGTTGTGGGGACGCAGAGTGCTCTCGGTCTCTAGTAGCAACAACCAGTACACTCTAACATTCCTTTCCCTTCCCAGCTGACTATAAGGACTTGGCCGGCGCCGTTATTGATCAAATATGCATGAGCTGCTAAAATTGCACTTTGAGAATAAGTGGAATGTCCCAGCCTCTTATTCAGTTGGATCTCAGTGCAATTGGTACCAGTTCAGATCAATCACGGAGGAGCAACCATTGACATGTATAGTCAGAATTGATCGTTGATCGATCGATCGAACAAAACGGTTTCAAGCGTAAAATTGTCTGGAGAATCGAATGGAAGTGTTTAAACAGACCACACGGATCATTATCCTGCTCCTTTTGCCCTAATTCCCCAATTATTATTGACATTTATATGAAACTATCTCTAAAACACTTATGAAACATGAACGCGGTGTGCCTTGAAGGACTTTTCTGAAGGATTAAGATGTAGAGAATCAATTTAAAGTGATTGCAGTGACCGCATGAATGTATTAATGCTTATTTTACCCTAATTCCCCACATACATTGAGTTTTGTAGGAAATTAGCTCCATAACTCGCAAGGAAATTATGAGTGGTATGCCAAGAAGGCTTTTTTAATGAATTATGATACAAGGAATTGATAAGAAGTGATTGCAGTGACCGCGTGAATGGGATTATGATCATTTTACCCTAATACCCCACATATATTGAGTTTTGTATGAAACTAGCTCCTTACTCGCAAGAAAATTATGAGTGGTATGCTAAGCAAGGGTTTTTTTAGTGGGTGATGATACAAGGAATCGATGAGAAGTGATTGCAGCGACCGCGCAAATGTAATTATGCTTATTTTACCCTAATTCCCCACATATATTGAGTTTAGCATCAAATTATCTCCATAACTCGCAAGGAAAATATGACTGGTATGCAAGGAAAGTTTTGTGGATACATGAAACACGGGAGCGATGAAAAAAGATTGCAGTGACCACGTGAATGTAATTATGTTCATTTGACCCTAATTTCCCACATATATTGAGTTTTGCATTAAATTAGCTCTGTAACTCATAAGAAACTTAAGGGTGGTATGCTATGGAGGGTTTCTTTAGTGAATTATGCTTCAAGGAATTGATTAGAAGCGATTGCAGTGACCACGCTAATGTATTAATGCTTATTTTACCCTGATTCCCCACATATATTGGGTTTGGCATGAAATTAGCTATATAAATCATAAGGAATGGGTGCACGCAAAACAAGAAAAGCTACCAAAAATTGAGATATGCCTTTTCTACCAATTTATGTATTAAAAACGTACAGAAAATGTGATAAATCATAATCCATTTGTTGTATTAAGATGCGCTACACGGTTTCATAGCTTCCATACCACTACACACAAACACCTCCATTCAAACCCGAGAAGTTGAACCGGGTTGCGTCTAAAAATAACTTTCGCTTCGCTGCTGAGCTTCGCGTCCTATTGTCTACATGGAATTTTCCACTTGCAAACAGCAACCTGCTGGATGCGGGCTTTTCAGTGCACAATGGGTCTAGAGTCGTATTTACGAAGACAAAAATGTTTCTGCCAAGTTCTGTCATTTCTTTTTTTTTTTTTTTCATTATTGTGAAATGATTACGGTCAATCAAGTGTGGCTTATCCAAAAATCTGCTGATTATTTGCTCTCTATACAATACCAGAATGTTTTACAAAGTTATAGCAAATTTACAAAAATAAAACATTCGATTGATTTGATTGATTTGTCTTTATTAAAGAGACTTTCAGCCCTTGGATAAAACATTCGAATCATTAGAACTTTTCGAAAAGTTTTCAATAAATTGCAACTTTTTTGCCTTTGGTCATATTTTAGCCGAGTCCAACGATACATGAAGACCAATACATTAGTCACAAACTTTCAAAATTTAATTTAATTCGGTTCGCTTAGTCCTAAGGTACAGTAATTTGATAAACGGAAGTCAAAAACTAGATATAGATAGAAGGGCTCTAATTTCGTGTAAAGTTGAATAATCAATCAAGCCCAAATTTGCACCAATTAAATAAAACTCGTTGAGGAACAAGTAATCAAAATTTGAATAGTTTTGGTGGACTTTATAAAAGGATACAACTTGCTAAAAATGTTTTAGGCAATTTTTAAAACTTAGCATGCTTTTGTATATACCACTAGGCGGTGCTAGAGGTCAAGCAAATTTTACAAAGTTGGTATCTTTGACAATGTTGTTTGGTAGGTCAAGGGCTTACACTTAATGGTCCACTTGTTTCGAAATTTTGCCACAAGGAAGCGCAAGTTACACATTTGCAAAATTATGGAAATAAATGTTTTTTTTTTCTTAAAGCAATCAAAAAGCTGCAATTTAGTTTTCTTTGAACATATTTAAGTCAAGTCAAAGGTTTTTCAAAGAGCCATATATTAGTCATAAATGTGCAAAATTTCATTTCATTCGGTTCACTTAATCCAGAGATTAGCAGTTTAACGAAAAACACTCAAATATGACACATTTTACTAGAGTCGCTCCAACTTCATGTAAAACTATTCAATCGAGCTCAAATTTGTTCCATTTATAGCTAATTAGTTGTGCAACTAGCAGATACAATTTGAGAATATTCCCTACACATTATAGAAAGTTACAGGTTGCTGAATATATTCGAGATAATAAGTAAAAGATACATGCTTCTACTAATTTGCAACTAGCGCCGTCTACTGGCAGAATCCTGAACCAATCAGCTAATCAACTGAAACGCCTTAATAAACCAAACAACATTGCCGAAGAAACCAACTTTCTAAGTAATCAGAGTTCTGAGATATATGGAATATAATAATTAATTTATCGTCAGCGCTACCTAGTGGTGGAATTTTGAATCAAACGGCCCATCACCAGTAAAACCTTGGCTGGCCTAACAACGTTGCCAAGTATACCGAATATTTAAGTAATCATGGTGCTAAGATGTAAGGTATGGAAGTTTCGCCAGAGCTACGTCTTGCTGTCTGTGATATCTGTCATACCAAAGACAAACAGACGTAACACTGATGAAATGTTTATACCAAATATCTCATCATCCTGATTACTTAGAGAGTTGGTGTCTTCGGCAATATTATTTGGCTGGTCAATAACTAACAAATGATGAGCCGTTTGATTCAAAATTCAACCACAAGGCAGCGCTAGTGAGCAAACAAATATTATATTCCATATATCTCAGGACTCAGATCACTTAGAAAGTTGATGTCTTCGGCTATGTTGTTAGGTTGGTTACGGCCGCTCAGTTGATTAGCTGATTGGTTCAAGGTTCTGTCAGTAGGCGGCGCTAGTTACGAATTAATTGAAGCATGCAACTTTTATTTATTATTTCAAATATATTCAGCAAGCTGTAACTTTTTCAATAATGCATCAAATATTCTCAAATTTTTCCTGCCAGTTGCACAACTAGTAAGCTAAAAACGGTACAAACTTGGGCTCGATTGGATAACTTTACATAAAATTGGAGCAACTCTAATAAAGTAGTTCATATTTGAGTGTTCTTCGTTTAATTGCTATATCTCTGGATCAAGTGAACCGAATGAAATGCGATATTGCACAATTATGACTAATACATAGCTCTTTGAAAAACCTTTGACTTGACTTAGACACGTTCAAAGAAAACAAACTTACAGCTTGTTGATTACTTCACGAAAAAATATCAATCATTTGAATGATTTTGCAAATGTGTAACTAGCGTCGCCTAGTGGACCATTAACTGTAAGCCCTTGATTCACTTAACAACGTTGTCGAAGACACCAACTATCTAAGTGGTGAGAGTCCAACTATCTAAGTGGTGAGAGTCCCTGAGATATATGAAATATAAAATTTGCCGTTTATTGGTGGAATTTCTAATTAAACGATCCATCACCATCCATCATGGCATCGCAAATAAAATTATTAGAAAGCAGATTTTTGAATCAGTTTAACCAGACGAACCACCTTAACATAACAATAATAGGGAATAGGGTCAACAATTGAAAATAAACTTTCTAAAACACAATATGTGTCTAAAAAGTTAAAGCTGAAGCTTAAACAGTTTTGTCTTCGCAAATACGGCTCTGGACCCATTGTGCAGTGTGGCGGCTGTATCACTTCCATCACCAAGCCACGTTTGTGTTGATGATGATGGCTTTCAGCCTCTTGTCTATTCATGTGCAGTTATAGCCGTGCAGGTTAGAGCGCAGGATATCGTGTTTCACCATGATAGTGTCTCAGTTCGATTCCCGCCGCCGCCCGTATTTCTTTTTAAACATGTATTGGTATTTGATGCCGCTGCTGCTGCCATGATCAGTCTAAAAATAGAACAAATAATGAGAAACCAGTGCGACAGAGCACACGCACACATGCGAAATTTTCCTTTTCCAGATTCTAGGAAGCCAATACAATTTTTGGTATACTGCCACCTACCAATTTTTGTATTTGCAAGGCCCTAATACAATATTTGTATATGTTTCATACCCAATTGTATTAGAATCTGCCAATCTCAGGTTGCGTGTGGTATTTCTTTAGTGGATGATGATACAAGGAATCTATTAGAAGTAACTGTAGTGTCTGCGTAAATGTAATTATGCTGATTTTACCTTTATACCCCACACATATTGTGTTTTGTATAAAATTAACTCTTTGACTCACAATAAATTTAAGGGTGGTATGTAAAGAAGTGGTTATTTGGCGGATGAGGATACAAGGAATAGATTAAAAATGATTGCAGTGACCGCGTGAATGCTATTATGCTCATTTTCCCCCAATTCCCCACATATATTGCATTTTGCATGAAATTGGCTATATAACTCCCAAAAAACTTATGGGCGTATGCTGTGAAGGAGTTCTTTAATGAGTTATGATATAAGGAATCGATTATCAATGAATGCAGTGACCGCGTGATAGTTATTTTGGTTATCCTACCCTAATTACCCACATATATTGAGTTTTATATGGCATAAGCTCTATAACTCACGAGAAGCTAATGAATATCATCCCATAAATCACATTCACGCGGTCACTGTAATCACTTCTAATCGATTCCTTGTATCATAATCCACTAAATAAACAGTTCATAGCATACCAATCATAATTTTCTTGTGAATTATGAAGCTAATTTCATAAAAAAACTCAACATATTTGATTGATTGATTTGTCTTTATTAACGAGACTTTCAGCCCTTGGCACTCAACAAATGTGGAGAATCAGGGTTTAATGAGCATAATTACATTCACGCGGTCACTGCAATCATTTTCAATCGATCCCGTGTATCATAACCCACTATAGTATTCCTTGCATACCAGCCATAATTTCCTTGTGAATTACGAAGCAAAACTCAACATATGTGGAGAATTAGGGTAAAATGAACATCACTACATTCGCGCGGACACTGTAATCACTTCTAATCTATTCCATGTATCATCATCCACTGAAGAAACCCTTCCTAGCAAACCACTCATAATTTCCTTGCGAGTTATGGAGCTAATTTGATGCAAAACTCAAAATATCTGGGGAATTGGGCTAAAATGAGCATAATTACATTCGAAAGTCACTGCAATCACTTCTAATCGATTCCTTGTATCATCATCCACTAAAGAAACCCTTCTTAGCATACCACCCATAAGTTTCTTATGAGTTATAGAACTAATTTATTGCAAAACTCAATATATGTAGGGAATTAGGGTAAAATGAGCATAATAACATTCACGCGGTCACTGCAATCATTTTAATCTACTCCGTGTATCATAATTCACTAAAGCAAGCCTTCTCAGCATACCACTCATAATTTCGTTGCGAGTTATGGAGCTAATTTCATACAAAACTCAATATTTATGGGGGATTAGGGTAAAATAAGCATAAATACATTAGCGCGGTCACTGCAATCACTTCTAATTGATTCCTTGTATCATAATCCACTAAAAAAGCCATCTTAGCATACCATTCATAATTTCGTTGCGAGTTATGGAGCTAATTTCATACAAAACTCAATGTATGTGGGTAAGTAGGGTAAAATCAGCATTAATGCATTCATGCGGTCACTGCAATCACTTCAAATCGATTCTCTACATCTTAATCCTTCAGAAAAGTCCTTCAAGGCAAACCGCATTCATGTTTCATAAGTGATTTAGAGCTAGTTTCATGTAAATGTCATTAAAAATTGGGGAATTAGGGCAAAATGAGCAGGATAACGATCCGTGCTTAAACACTTCCATTCGATGCTCCAGACAATTTTATGCCTAGAACCGTTTTGTTCATTATAGAAAAACTGGATGCGTTCGTGAGATACCTACAGAATTTAGTGTAGGTTTGCACTGTTTTTTCCCACTGTGCGTTGGCATGGCAACCACGTGCGCCGTCAGGACGCCAACGATACCCGACCAAAAATGCGTACATGGTGGCAAGGGCGTAGCCAGCTTTTCGGTCAGGGCGGGGTGGGGGGAAAGCACCCTTAGGGTCTGTGTCAATTGGTGAATTGAAATTAATTTTCACTTAAACTTGACAGTTCGATAATTATTTCCTTAGGAGAACTGTCAAGTGTTGAACTGTCAAATTTAAGTAAAAATTAATTTTAATTCGCCAGCAAATTTTTTCCTACTAGCTTTTATAACTAAACGCAATACGATGAAATTGAATATAATAACATTATATTCTAAAAACATTATTTAACCCTTTAGCAGTCATCATGTTGTATTTAGTACAATACGTTAAAAAAAGCTCGCCTGATCTACATAAATCAACGTGGGATTGGTAGTGGTGACCAATTTCTGGAAAATTAGGGATTTTTATTCACTCTTGCATTATTTTGCTCTGATTTTTTTTTGATAATGTCTACAAAACATTCATAAGAAATTATAGCTGAACTCTTCTGGAAATTAGTCCTCAATAACCTAGAATTTCCTAGTTCCTGTATGAGAACTTTTAAAATTATCTTCCAATACTATTCGCTGGAGGAATTCATCCAGAAATTCTTGAAATAATTTAAATAAATCGGCAGGTAATCTTAAAGAAGTTCTTCGGTACATCCCTGAAAATATGATTAAAGGAATATTGAAATTTCCGAAGGAACTCCTGAATAAATTTTTGAAGAGAACTTGAGAGGAATTTCTGAAGAAATACTTTGAGGAATGCCCGGAGCAATCGCTGGAAGATTTCCAGAATAAATTATGGGAGGAATACATAAAGAGAAATATCTGAATACATCTCATGAGGAAATCCTGGAAGAAATCCTAGATAAATTTCTGGAGGATTCCTCGAAGAAAATTCTGGAAAAATTGCTGGAGGAATTTTGAGAGAACTCCCTAAAAAAATTTCAGAAGAAATCTCTTGAGGAATACTTAGAGAAATTTCAGAAGGAATCCTTGGAGGAATTCTTGGAGAAACCCCTGATGCAATTCCTGGGGAAATCTTTACGGATAATCCTGGAGGAATGCCTGGAAAAACTTCTGAACGAATTCCTGGCGTAATTTCCTGGAAGAATTCTTGGATGAGACCCATTTCCTGAAGAAATTTCTTACATGCATTCTTGGAGCAATAACTGAAAAAAAAAATTCTGGAGAAATCTCCAGAGGAATTCTGGGATGAATTGCTGGAGAACTTTCTGTAAAAATCCATTGAGAAATTCCAGGAGGAATTCCTGGAAGAACCCTTGGAGGAATTTCTGGGAATTGTCACAATAGATCTAAAAGCTGGTCGCAGTGACTTAAATACCCAACAAGGAATAAAATTTCTGGGAATATCCCTGGAGAAATTCGTAGAGAAATCTGGAAGAATCCCTGGACAAATCTCTGGAGGAATGTCTGGAAGAATGTTTGGAGGAATCTTTGAAAGATTACTGATAGTATTCCTGGAAAATTTCCCGGAAGAATCACTGACGAAATTTCTAGAGGGTTTCCTAAAGAAATTCCTAGAGGATTGTCTGAAGAAATTTCTAAAGGAATTGCTGACATAGTTTTTGGAGAATGTCCAGGAGCAATTCCTGGAGGAATTCCTGAAAAAAATCTGTGGTATTTTCTGAAGGAACTCCTGTAAAAGTTCCTGGAGAAATCCCTGGATTAAATCCTGAAGGTATTCCTGTGGAAATTGTTGAAGGAACCTCTACAGGAATTCTTGAAGGGATTACTGGATAAATTTCTAGAGGAATCTCCAGAGGAATTCTGAACCATTTCTATCTCTATTTTTGTAATTTTTCTATTTCTGAAAAAAAAAAAATACTTTGAGAAATTCATGGAGGAATTTTTAGCGGAGGTTCTGGATCAATTCCTGGAGAAAACCTCGAAGGATTTCCTGAAGAAATCCTTGGGGGAATCCTTGAAGAAACTTGTGGAGAAATGCCAGGATAAAATCCTGGAGGAATGCCTGGACGAATTATAAGAGGTATTCCTGTGGGAATTGCTGGAGGAAGCCATGATGAAATTCCTAGAAGAATTTTTAGAGGAATTTTTGAAATAATTACTGGATTAATTTTTAGAGAAATCTCTAATTCTGGGAGATTTCTATTATGTTTCTATATCTTAAAAAATGCCTTGAGAAATTCCTGAAGGAATTTCTGAAAGAATTCCTGGAGAAATCCTCGAAGGAATTTCCGAAGGAATCCCTGGAGGAATCTCTAGAAGAATACCAGGAATTCCTGGAGAATTTCCTGAAAGAATTTCTGAAGAAATCCCTAAAGGACTTGCTGGAAGAATCCTTAGAGGAACTTCTGGAGAAATTCCTGGAGAAATGCCTGGAGGAATCCCTGAAAA
This sequence comes from Aedes albopictus, assembly GCF_035046485.1. Classification (NCBI taxonomy): domain Eukaryota; kingdom Metazoa; phylum Arthropoda; class Insecta; order Diptera; family Culicidae; genus Aedes; species Aedes albopictus. The sequence continues at coordinate 65,642,164 of NC_085136.1, read as the reverse complement.
TTCCTGAAAATATTCCAGGAGAATTTCTTGGGAAAATTTCTGAAATCAATTCCCAGAAGATCTTCTGGAAAAAATCCTGGAGAAATTGCAGACATAATGTCCAGGAAGGATGTCCAGGAGCAATTCCTGGATCGATTCCTAGAGAAATTGCTGAAGGAATTCCTGAAGAAATTCTTGGGGTAATTCCTGGAGGAGTTCCTTTGGGAATTGCTGCAGGAATCGTTGAAGGTATTCTCGAGGGAATCTTTGGAGGAATGCTTGCAACAATTACTGGATGAAGTTCTGGGAGAATCTCCAAGAAACTCTGGAAGAAATTTCTGAAAAATCTCTGAGAAATTCCTGGAGGAATTTCAAACGAAATTTCTGGTGGAATTCCTGAAGAAATCCTCGGAATTTCTGAAGGAATTCCTAGGGGATTCCTTGTAAAAATTCGAGGAGAAATCCCTGCAAAAAATCCCTGAAGAAGTTTCTTGGAGAATTTTTAGAGAAATTCCCAGAGGGATCTCTGCAGCAGTTCCTGGATATCTGGAAGATTTCGTGAAAAAAATCTAGAAGGTATTCCTAGAGATAATCTTGGAAGAACTTTTGAAGAATTTCCTGGAGAAATTCCTGGATGAATTGCTGACATAATTTATGATGGAATGCTTTGATTAATTCCTGAAGAAATTCCTGAAGGCATTTCTCGACGACACCCTTGAGAAATTCCTGGATTAATTCCTGGAGGAACGCCTGAATGAATTTCTGAAGGTATCGCAGGAAGAATTGTTGAAGCAATCCCAGGAGAAACTCTTGGAGGAGTCCCTGAAGCAACTCCTGGAGAAATCTCTGCAAGCATCCAAGGAGGAATCCCTTGAATAATGCCAGGAACAATGGAACAATGTCTAGGAGAATTCCAGGTGGAATTTTTGGAGGATTCCCTGAAGTAATTCCTAGAGACATCTTTGGAGGAATTCCTGTAGAGTCTCGGGAAAAAATCCCTTGAAGATTTCCTGGATGAATTTCTGTAGGAATTTTCAGTGGATTTCTTAGAAGAATCTCGGAAGTAATTACGGGAGGAATCTCTGGAGGAATGCCTGGAGGAAGTCCTGAAGGAATAAATTGAGGAAACCCTGGAGGGTTTCTTGGAGGATTCTCTGGAAAAAATCTTGCAGGAATTCTGGGAGGGATCCCTGGAAGATATACTGGAGGAATGGCTGTAGGAATTACTAAAGAAATCTGCAGAGGAACTCCTTTAAAAATCTCTAGAGGAATATCCGGCGGAATTTCTGGAGGAATCTCTAGGTGAATTCCTGGGGAAATTTTTGGAGAAATCCCAGCAGGAATTCCCAGAGAAATACCTGGAAAATTTTCTAGAGCAATCCGCGAAGAAATTATTGGATGAATCTCATGAGGAATTAGTAGAGGAATACCAGGAATAATTCCTGAAGAAGTCGCAGATGGAATTCTTTGAGAAATTCTAGAGTAATCCTTAGAAGAGTTTCTGAAGAAACTCCAGAAGGAATCTCGGATGCAATTTCAAGAGGAATCCCTAAAAAGTCCCTGGAGGAAGGAGTGAACTAATTCCTGAAGGAGTTCCTTAAAGAATACAATGAGCATTTCCTCAAGGAATCCTAAGAAGTGTTCCTGGGAGGCTCTTTGGAGGAGTTTTTAAAATAAGTTGTTTCAGAAAGAAACACAGAAGGAATTTCCGAGTTATGCCCTCGGAGTGTAGAATTAGCATCTAAGTTAAAATACACAAAAATAAAAAAAATAAAAAAACGAGTTATGCCATGCAGAAATTTTTTGAGGAACTTCTGAAGGATATCCTTGAGAAATGCCTGTAAGGATTAACGGAGGAATCTCTAGAAACACTCCTGGAGGAGTCGCTACAAGAATTCCTGGAGGAATATCTGGAGGATTCTCTAGAGGCATTTCTGAAGGAATCCCAGGAATAATTCTGGGAGCAATCTCTGAAGAATTTGGTGGTGGAATCCCTTGAGAAATTCCTGGAGGAATCCCATGAATAATTCCCGAGGAAATTGCAGATGGAATCCTTGGAAAAAGGAATTCTAAGAAGAGTTCGTTGAGGAACTCTTTGAGGAATCTTTGTTCCCGAAGGAATCCCAGCAGGAGTTCCTGAAGAAATTCCTGGAGTAATCCCGGTAGCAGTTCCTAGAGGCATTTCTAACGAAATCCCTAAACAGTCCCTAGAGGGAGTACTGGATTAATTTCTGGAAGAGTTTCTGAAAGAATTCCAAGAAGAACTTCTGAAGGAATTCTAAAAAGTGTTCCTGGGGAAATCCTTGGAGGAACTTTTAAAATAATCCCTGGAGTTGTTCTTGAAAGAAACACAGAAGAAATACCCGGGTGAATCCCTGGAGGAATTCCTAAAGAAATCCCATGAGGAACCCCGGAAGCAATCCCATGAAGATTTCCTTTGGAAATCCCAAGAAAGCTTTCTTAACAAGTTCCTGGAAGAGTTTCTGTACGAAAAAAAAGAAAGAATCTATATCTGCAATAATTGGTGGAATCTTTGAATGGACTCCCAAAAAAAATGTTTTGTACAATGTTTGAAGGAACTCCTGGATTTTTTTTAGTCAATCTCTGGTAAAATTTCCTGTAAGAGTTTCTGGAAGATATTTCTGCTCAAATACTTCGAATTATTCCAGATTGAATTATTGGAGCAATCTCTCACTAGATATTCTTGAAGGAATATATGGAGTAATCCCTGAAGAAATCTCTGGAGAAACACTTGCAAAATACCAGAAAGAATATCTGTTGACATTGCTTTGGGAATCCTTGAAGGAATCCTCGAAAAAGCACTGGAACAATCTCAGGAGGAACCTCTATACATATCCCAGAAGAAATTCCCGGAGGAATGTCTGGTAAAACCCATAGAGGGATTCTTGAAAAATTCTCTGGAGCAATCCATGATGGAATCACTGCTGGAAGCAATGGACAAATTCGTATGACCTGAGGCTCTCCAATCTCCCCGACTGTATTATAGTTAACACCAGGACATTTTCTGGTTGGTCAGCCATTAAACCTTATCCCGGAGCATGACGTGTCTCAAATACCGACCAACCGATTGGACATGTGGCAGCAAATGTATGAGAAAATATCGAAGTTTGGAGGTGTTGGCGTGACGAATGCTTGATCAGCCTTCAGCCTCGCACCAAATGGAGTGTCAGCGAAGACTACGTAAAGGAGAATCAGCTTGTACTCGTAAAGAATGACCTTACTCCGCCGGCTCAGTGAGAGCTGGCCCGAATTATCAAGGTACATCCAGACTCCAGTGATATCGTCCGTACCGTTACCCTTCGACGCCGTCAAGCTGAATTTCTACGCCCAGTTGAGAAATTCTGTCTCTTGCCAACGGATTGAGGCATACCGCCTCAAGGTAGGGGTGAATGTTGGCGTTGGGACATGCTGCCCGATGCGCCGAGAAAAAAACTAATGGGCAGCAGAGTGAATATAACGTGTGTGTTTGAAATTTCTGAAGGAACTCCCGGGGAACTTCTGGAGAAGTTTTCGAAGAACTCCTGGAGATATTCTAGAAAAATTCCTGGAAAAATTCCCGAGTATCTCCTGGAGGAAAACCCGGTGAACTCCAGGAATAAATCCCAGAGAACTCCTGGAGAAATTCCCGGGAAACTCCGAGAAAAATTTCCAAGGAATGCCTAGAGAAATTTCTGAGAAAATCCTGGAGAAATTCCCGAGAAACTCTTAAAGGGATTCCTGGGGAACTGCTGGAAGGATTTCCGGGGAACTGCTGGAAGGATTTCCGGAGAACTGCTGGAAGGATTTCCGGGGAACTGCTGAAAGAATTTTTGGGGAACTGTTGGAAGGATTTCCGGGGAACTGCTTGAAGGATTTCCGGGGAACTGCTGGAAGGATTTCCGGGGAACTGCTGGAAGGATTTTCGGAGAACTGCTGGAAGGATTTCCGGAGAACTGCTGAAAGAATTTTTGGGGAACTGTTGGAAGGATTTCCGGAGAACTGCTGGAAGGATTTCCACCGAACTGCAAGAAGAATTTCCGGGGAACTGAAGGAATGATTTCCGGAGAGCTACTGGAAGAATTTCCGGGGAACTGCTGAAAGGATATCCGGGGAACTGCTGGAGAGATTTCCGTTAACCTGCTGGAAGGTTTTCCTGGTAACTGCTGGAAGGATTTCTGGGGAACTGCTAAATGGATTTCCGGGGAACTGCTGGAAAGATTCCCGGGTAACTACAGGAAGGAATTCCGGGGAACTGCTGGAAAGATTTTCGGGGAACTGCTGGAAGGATTTCCGCGGAACTGCTGGAAGAATTTTTGGGGAACTGCAGGAATGTTTTCCGGAGAACAGAAGGAAGGATTTCCGGAAAGCTACTGGAAGAATATCCGGGGAACTGCTGGAAGGATATCCGGGAAACTCTTGGAAGTATTTCCGCGGAACTGCTAGAAGGATTTCCGGGGAACTGCTGGAAGGATTTCCGGAGAACTGCTGGAAGAATTTCCGGGGAACTTCTGGAAGGATATCCGGGGAACTCTTGGAAGTATTTCCGGGGAACTGCTAGAAAGATTTCCGGGGAACTGCTGGAAGGATTTCCGGAGAACTGCTGGAAGAATTTCCGGGGAACTTCTAGAAGGATATCCGGGGAACTCTTGGAACTATTTCCGAGGAACTGCTAGAAGGATTTCCGGGGAACTGCAGGAAAGATTTCCGGAGAACTGCAGGAAGGATTTCCTGGGAACTTCTTGAAGGATTTCCGGGGAAGTCCTGGAGGATTTTCCGAGGAACTGCAGGAAGGATTTCCGAGGAACTCCTGGAAAGATTTCCGGGGAACTCCTGGAGAAATTCTCAAAAATCTTCTGGAATTCCCGGAAAACTTATAGGGAATTTCCGAAAAACTCCTGGAAGAATTCCTAGAAACAACTGTAGGAATTTCCGGGTATCCCCTAGAGGATTTCCAGGGGATCTCCTGGAGGAAGTCCTGGTGGTCTCTTTGATGAATTTCTGGGGGTCTTCTGGAGGAATTTCCGCTGAACTCCTGGATGAATTCCCAGAAAACTAATGGAAGAATCCCTTGAGCAAACTCCTGGAGGAATTGTAGAGCAATTTCTGTGGAACTCCTAGAGGATTTGCCAAAGAACTCCTAGAGGGATTCCCGAGGAACTCCTGTAGGAATTCCCTGAGAACTCCTGGAGAGATTTCCGTGGTACTTCTGGAGCAATTCCCAAAACTCTTCTGAAGGAAATTTCGGGAAATTATATATATTGAACTATTGAAAGAATTCCTATTAAAATGCTTGATTAATTACCGGGGAATTCTTGGAGAAATTCTTAAGAAATTGGTGAAGAACTCCCGTGAAACTTCACTGGATGGACTTCCGGTGAATCCATGTGAAACACCTGCAGGAACTGTTGGGGAACTCCTGTAGGAATTTCCGAAGAATTCCTGGTGAAATTCTTGAGGTGCTTCTGGTCTCTGGAGAAATTTCCAGTGATTTCCTGTGGAACTCGTAAAAATATTCCCGATGAAATTCTTTCGGAATTTCTAGGAAAATACTGGAAAACTTTCCTGGGGAATCCTGGAAAGAATTATACATTATTGCTGGCGGGCTCCTTGGTGAACTCTTGCAATTAATTTCATGGAAATCCTGGAGCGAATCTCCGGACAAATTATGTAGTAATTTCTAAGAAAATCTCGGAGTAATTCTGCCACAAATGATACTGGAATTCTTGGCGAGAATCTAAATAATATATCCCGTTTTATTCGTAACGGAGTAGTAACGTAGTAGTAGTTAGTAACGGAGTAAGTAACGGAAGAATTTCCGGATAATTCCTGGGGGAATTCCCGTGGGAAATCCTGGAGAAACTCTCTGGGAACTCCAGGAGAAATTCTCGGCCACTTCTGGAGAAATTGCTCGAGAACTCCTGGAGGGCTCCTACACTACATCCTCTGGAAACTTTTTCGGGAATTTCTCCAGGAATTTCTTCGGGAATATCATTGCAGTGATTTCTCCAGAAACTCTTCCATTAATTTCTTCGGAAATTCCTCCGGGGATTCCCTCAGGAATTTGTTTGGGAATTCCTCCAGGTTTTTTTTTCGGGAAATCCTCCAGTTTTTTCTCCAGGAATTCCTTCCAGGAATTTCTTCGGGAATTCCTCCAGGAATTGCTTCGAGGATTTCTTCAAGAATTTCTTTGGGAATCCCTCCAAGAATTGCTTAGGGGATTTCTCCAGGATTTTATTCAGGAATATTCTTCCAGGAATTCCTGCGGGGTTACTTCCGGGAATTTGTTCGGGAATTCCTTCAGGAATTTCTTCGGAAATTCCTCCGGTGATTCCTCCAGGATTTTTTTCGGAGATTCCTCCGAGAATTTCTTCAGAAATTCCTTCAGGAATTTCTTCAGAAATTCGTTCAGAAATTTCTTTGGGGATTCCTCCAGGATTTGTTTCGGAAATCCCTCCAAGAATATCTTCGAACGTTTCTCCAGGAATTGCTTCGAAGTTTATTCCAGGAATTCCTTTTGGAATTCCTTTGGGAATTCCTTTAAGAATTTCTTCGGGAATTCCTCCAGGAATTGCTTCGGAAATTGCTTCGGAAATTGCTCCAAGAACTTCTCCAGAAATTCCTTCAGGAATTTTTATGGGGATTTCTCCAGGATTTTCTTCGGGGATTCCTTCATGAATTTCTTCAGACATTTCTTCAGGAATTGCTTCGGGTTTTTTTTCCAGGAATTCCTTCGGGGAGTCCTCCAGGAATTTCTTCGGGGATTCCTCCAGGAATTACTTTGGGGATTCTTCCACGAATACCTTCGGGGATTCCTGCAGAAATTTTTTCGGAAATTCCTCCAGAAATTCTTGTGAAAGTTCCTTCAGAAATTCTTCTGAAAATTCTTAGGAGATACCCTTTAGAAATTTATTCGGGAATTCCACCATATTTTTTCCGGGTGTTTCTCAGGAAGTTCTTCCATAAATTTGATCGGAAATTCTTCATGAAATATTTCAAGAAATTTCCATGGATATACATCCAGAAATTTCTCCGATAATACCTCCAGAACATCCTCTGGGAATTCCTCTAAAAATTACTCTTGAAATTCACTTCAAATTTACTCCGGGAATTCCTTCACAAATTCTGCCATGCATTCATCTAGAAAGTTCTCGAGGAATTCACCCACAAACTCTTCTGGAAACTGTTCCAGAATTTTTTCCAGAAATTCTTCCAGGAATTTGTTCTGATATTCTTCCTGAAATTCCTCCACAAATTCCTCAGGGAGTTTCTCCAGAAATTCCTACGGGAATTCGTCCAGAAAGTCCTTAGGAAATTTCTCCAGAAATTCTTCTGAGATTCCTCCGAGAATTATGGAGAATCCAGATATGCTTCCCCAGTGAAATTTCTTCAAAGAAACCTTAAGAAATTCCTTCAGGGTATCCTATATGATTTCCCTCAAGGATGATCCAAGACATTCCCACACATAATCCCAAAGGAATTCTCTCAGGGATCACTAAGCAATTAATCATAAGACTTCGGCAAGGATCCTCAAAAAAATTCTTCAAAAAATCCATAAGAAATTTCCACATGCATTACTTAACGAATTCTTCAAGTACATGAGAATATCCTCAAGGCTTTCCTTTAGGGACTACTCAAAAAAATTCCGCAGCGGTTACTTAAGAAATTTCAACGGAATTTCTTGAGTAATTCTTTAAAAATTTCCTCAGTGATGGCTTCTGAAGGAATCATTAAAGGAATATTTGGAGGAACCCTCAAAGGAATTGCTGGAAGACACCCCGAAGCAAATCCTGAAGGAATTCCCGAAACAAATCCTGGAGGAATTCCCAAAGCAATTGCCGAGGTAATTCTTTGTGGAATTCCTGAAGAAATTCCAGGAGAAATTTCTGAAAACAAAATCCTGGAGGAATTTTTCAATAAAAATCCTGGAGAAATTCCCGAATAATTTCTTGGAGGAATTCCCGGAGGAAATCCTGGAAGAATCTTCCCGAAGAAATTTCCGAAGGATTTTTCGAAAGCATTTTTGTAGGAATCCCTGAATAAATTCTTGGAGGAGTCCTTGAAGGAAATCCTGGAGGAGTCCCCGAATCAATTTCTGGTGGAATCCCCAAAGAAATTCCTGGAGGAATCCCCGAAGAAATTCTTGGGAGGAGTCCCAGGAGGAATTTCTGGAGGAATCCTCGAAGAAATTCTTGGAGGAATCCTCGAAGAAATTCCTGGAGAAATCCCCGAAAGAATTTCTGGAGGAATCACCGAAGAAAGTTTTGGGAGAGTCCCTGAAGGAATTCCTGGAGGAATCCCCGAAGCAATTCCTGTGAAATCCCCGGGAATCCTGTCAGAAATTTCTCCTGAATTCGTTCCAGAAATTCCACTGGGAATTTATTCAACAATTCCTCAAGGAATTCCTTCTGAATTTTTTCTGGAATTTCCTCTAGAAGTTCGTCAAAGATGTTCTTCAGAAGCACTTCCAGAAATTTCCTCAGAAATTTCTCCAGAAATTCCTTTGGGAATCCCCCACAAAATTCCTTTTACATGTCCTCCGAGTCTTCTTTCTGCATTTCCTTTGAAAAATCATTCTGGAATTCCTCGAGAATAGACAATTCCCTCTGACCTAACCCCCCTTTTCTATATTTTTCCTTGAAAGATACTTCTCCGAGAATTCATCCAGAAATTCCTCCGGGAATACTTCCAGATATTCTTTTGAGATTTTCTCCGAAAATTCCTCCGAGAAATCGTTCTGGAGTTTCTCCGTGATTTCCTTCTGGAATTTTTCCTGTAATTTCGTCAGGAATCCCAGATATTCTTGCGGAATCCTTCCAGATGTCCCTCTAGCAATTCATCTGGGAATTCCTCTATGCACCTCAAGGAATTCGTTCTGAATTCCTTCGCGGTTTCTTGCAAGAACTCCTTCGGGGATTCTACCGAGGCTTCCTTCAGATATTTCTTCGAGCATTCCGCCAGAAATTCCTTTAGGTATTTTTCTAGTAATCCCTTCGGGGATTTTTCCTAAAACTCCTTCATGGAATTCCTTCAGAGAATTCTCCGGGAGTTCTTCCGAAAATGCTACAGCAATTCCTTCAGGAATTTCTCCTGTAATTCCTTCGGGGATTTCTTCAGGCATTCCTTCGCAGATTCATTCAGGGATGTTATCGGGGATTCCTCCAGGAATTCCTTCGGAGTTCCCCCAGGATTTTTTTTGGGAATCTTCCAGGGTTCACTCTGGAATTCCTTCAGGGGTTCCTCCGGGAATTCCCCTCGGTAATCCTATGGGGATTCTTTCAGAAGTACCTGCAGAAATTCTTCCAAAAGCTTTTCCAGGAATTCCTCCAGAAATTTCTCTACGCATCTGTCCGGGAATTCCTCCGACAATTTCTTAAGGAATACCTCCCATCAATTCCCTCTGGGGGTAAGGAATTCCCCCTGGGAATAAGGAATTCTACTAAGGAGTCAGGAATTCTTCTAGCAATTTCTAGAGCAATTCCATACGGATTACCTTCAGAATGCCTTCAGAAATTCTCCAAGAAATTCCTTCTGTGAGAATTTCCGGAGGAATCCCTGGGACAATTCCCAAAGAAATCAATGGATCCCGGAAGAATCCCTGGGGGATTTCCCGGAAGAATCCCTGGGGAATTTCCCGGAAGAATCCCTGGGAGATTTCCCGGAAGAATCCCTGTAGGATATCTCAGAGGAATCCCTGGGGGATTTCTCCGAGGAATCCCTGGGACAATTCCCAAAGAAATCAATGGATCCCGGAGGAATCCCAGGGGGAATTTCCGAAGGAATCCCTAGGGGAACTCCCGGAGGAATCCCTAGGGAAATTCCCGGAGGAATCCCTAGGGAAATTCCCGGAAGAATCCCTGGGGGAATTCCCGGAGGAATCCCTAGGGGAATTCCCGAAGGAATCACTGGGGGAATTCGCGGAGGAATCCCTGGGGGAATTCCCGGAGGAATCCCTGGGGGAAATCCCGGAGGAATCCCTGGGGGAATTCCCGGGGGAATCCCTGGGGGAATTCCCGGAGGAATCCTTGGGGGAATTCCCGGAGGAATCCTTGGGGGAATTCCCGGAGGAATCCTTGGGGGAATTCCCGGAGGAATCCTTGGGGGAATTCCCGGAGGAATCCTTGGGGGAATTCCCGGAGGAATCCTTGGGGGAATTCCCGGAGGAATCGCTGGGGGAATTCCCGGAGGAATCGCTGGGGGAATTCCCGGAGGAATCGCTGGGGGAATTCCCGGAGGAATCCCTGGGGGAATTCCCGGAGGAATCCCTGGGGGAATTCCCGGAGGAATCCCTGGGGGAATTCCCGGAGGAATCCCTGGGGGAATTCCCGGAGGAATCCTTGGGGGAATTCCCGGAGGAATCCTTGGGGGATTTCCCGGAGGAATTTCCAGAGGAATTGCTGGGGGAACTCTCGGAGGAATCGCTGGGGGAATCTTTGGAGGAATCTCCAAAGGAATTTCTGTAGGAATCATGATATATGTTGTCGTTTTGTTGAAGGAACCCCTATAGCCATTTTCAAGAGTTTCTGGATTCCCGAAAGATTTCCCTGATGTAATGCTCCAAATTTCGAAGGAATTTCTTACGAAATCTCCGGAATAATGCTGGAGTTATCCCCGAAAAAAAAAATCGAATGGAATTTCTGGAGGCATTCCTTGAAAAAACATGTCGGAGCCTAGAATGAATTCTTACTAGAACTCTTTCGGCACAAAACAGCCACATATGAACAAAAAGGTCAATCCTGTTATAAAATCATTAGTAAGCTACCAGCAAACAAAAATGAATACAAGTGTAGCATTTTCCGTGTAGGTTAGTAATGCCGACAGGCCTAATTGGTGTGAACCCGGCTTAACTAGGTTCGAGTTCGAGAGCGACCGTCATTCATTAGCCGACCATCGCAGCGTTCGCCAGTGTAATTCTAAAACTGCACATTGTTGAAGAGAAATAAAATTTGTCATCGTTTTAAGAAAACTGAAATTGCTGGTGACTTTAGTTTTCTCAGAAGTGGGATACAACTGACGCCGCTGCAAAATCGATAGGATTGGTCGGAACAGGAAAAACATTGGATAACTTCAATCAAACGAAACACTAGTGCAGCATCGCCGCGCCGCCATCTTACAAGCTGAATCGAGACTTGTTTGATCGTGATCGGAAGCGACCATTTGCAACGATATGCCACGACGACGTACATCGGCTCGACAGGAACAGGGTTTGAGTTCAACGCACAACGAGGAGACACTAATGGACGGATGCCAACGTTCGAATGCCACTGTCCAGGAAAAGCTCCTGCATCCGGATGAATTGAAGCACCTTATTCCCGAATTTCGCGAGGGGGCTGGTGTAACGAAGTGGCTCAACACCATTGAACACTATGCGGAGTTGTATGGATGGCAAGATCGTACGGTGTTGCTGTACGCGAGCTGCCGTTTGGCCGGAGCAGCTAGGGAGTGGTACAACGGATTTCGGGATGTTATCAACACGTTCGAGGAATTTGACCGGTTTATCAAGAAAGCTTTCCCTGACCAACGTAATGAGGCAGACATCCATCAGGAGTTGCAGCAGGCCGTGAAGATGTCCGGTGAGTCATATGAGAATTTCGTGTTTCGGGTCAATGCGCTGGGAATCAACGGAAGCGTCAGCAATGCGGCCATAATCGTGTACATTATTCGAGGATTGTCAAATGATCCGATCTACGACTGCCTTGTATCTCGACGCTATGGCGATATTTATGAACTGCTGGAACACATCAAATGGTGTGAGACAAATCTGCATTTTCGGAGAAAGAAGGGAACAGCAGTCCAGCTAGCGGAAATAACGAAAACTCAAGCAAGAACGATGTCAACGAAGCAAACCCAGCAAATCGTCTGCTACAACTGCAACGAAGAAGGACACAAATCCATTCACTGCTCGAAACCACAACGGATTCAACGGTGCACTAATTGTCAACGTACTGGACATACTGCTGCCGGTTGCCTGAAGACCACGACGCTGCCAGTCGTAGCTCAACCGAAACCTGCGGTCAGCAGACCAAGTGTGAATGTAATCGGATACGGGGAGCAATACGATGATACTGAGCGGATTCTCAACACGGACCATGACTCCAGAATGAAAGTTAACGTTATACTTGGAAACGAATTGAAGGAGTACAATGCGTTGGTAGATTCAGGAAGTGCGGTAAGTCTTGTGAGAATTTCAAATTTACCTCGTATTATTACTAAGCAACCAAACCTTATCAGAGATCAGATTTTTGGAGCAAATGGCTCAAAAATAAATCAGCTAGGTTCAGTATCAACGAAACTAATTGTTCAACGGGTTGTGTTTGATGTTGTCTTGGTAATTGTTCCGGACACTACAATGAGTGTAGATTTGATACTGGGTCGCGATTTTCTGAATATGAACCATATAAACGCGGTTAGCTTCTCCGGTTATGTTTCTGAAAAGCGCTCGAATTGCTACGACGTTGAGATTATGAGAAACGTATTCCATGGTGACGATCAGAGTAGCGGTGCAGATCTAATACGTTTTGACGAATCAATGATATTGGACGTAGGTGACACTGCTGAAACGGTTCAACATACGAAGGAGATTAATGAAGTTTTCACTCGTGATTATGTAAAGCGCGAAAAACCGTCACAGCCTTTAGTTCATTATTCGTGTGATATCAAGTTGAAGCATGATAAGTATTTTACGGCAACGCCTGCTCGTTTGAGTAACACCGAAAATCAAGAATTGAACCGTATTGTGGAGGACCTCTTGCGTCGCGATATAATCCGAGAAAGTGATTCCCCATATACAAGTCGCGTTGTGCTAACTCGCAAAAGGAACGGTAGCTATCGGATGTGTGTTAACTACAGGCCGCTTAACCGATTAGTCGAAAGAATGCATTATCCATTGCCAATTATCGAAGATCAAATTCGCAAACTTCAAGGTTAAAAGTATTTCTCTACATTAGATCTGAAAAATGGATTCTATCACGTCGTTATTGAGGAACAATCGCGTAAGTACACGTCTTTTGTAACCGCCGATGGGCAGTACGAATTTAATAGATTGCCCTTTGGCTACGCCAACTCACCATCAATATTTGTGAAATATATATCGAAAGTATTACAAGACATGATCAAATCTGATAAATTAATAGTGTTTATTGATGATATCATTGTTGCTTCTGTCACAATTGAAGAGCATATTGCAATTTTGAGTGAGCTGTTCAGAACACTATCGGATAATCACGTTGAACTCAATTGTGATAAATGCCAGTTTCTGAAAACGAGTGTCGATTACTTGGGATACCTAGTCACCCATAATCGAATTCAACCATCCGATCGACACATTGAATCGGTTCGCGCAATCCCAATTCCGACTTCTAAGAGGAGCCTACAGCGGTTTATCGGTCTGGTCAGTTACTTCCGTAAATTCATATTTCAGTTTAACAAAATCGCGTCACCCCTGTATGATTTACTAAAAGAAGGGGTTGATTATCATTTCTCGGAGATTCATCTTGAGGCGTTCAACCGTTTAAAGGAAGCAATTGTTTCGCGACCGGTACTCAGTATTTTTTGTGCAACTGCCGAAACTCAACTGCACACTGATGCTTCTGCCGGCGGTTTTGGAGGCATTCTAATGCAAAGGCAGACTGAGGATAACCAGTTTCATCCGGTCATGTTTTTTAGTAGAAAAACGACGCAATCAGAAGCAAAGCTCCACAGCTTTGAGCTCGAAACGCTAGCGGTCATATACAGCATCCAACGATTCCGGATATATTTGTTTGGAATTCATTTCACAATAGTGACGGACTGTAACTCTTTGCGCTCTACTCTAGAAAAACGGGATGTTTCTGCAAAAATCGCGAGATGGGCAATGTTTCTTGAGCAATATGATTACGAAATTGTCCATAGAAACGGTGATCGAATGCGTCATGTAGACGCTCTATCCAGAGTGTATATTTACACTGTAGATAGCGATGAATCTGATATTTCGAACGTATTTAATAACGCACTCTACGTAAATCAGCTAGAAGATACGAATATCCAACAGCTAAAACAAAAGGTTTTGTCCGGTGGTTTGAGCGGTTATGAGATTCGAGACGGTATCTTATACAAAGTAGAAGGAGTAAAATCTTTGCTTTATGTGCCAGAAACTATGGAAGCATCGGTAATCTATAAGTTTCATAATGACACTGGTCACTTTGGAATCGATAAAGTTTGCGAAATGATAAAACGATTATATTGGTTTCCGAAAATGCGTGAAAAACTCGCGAACCATATAAAGGCTTGCATCGTGTGTATTGCTTACAATCCCAAATGTAAAAAGTATGACGGAAAGCTGAACAACATCGATAAGCCCCAGGTTCCTTTCGAAATGGTCCACGTTGATCATATTGGTCCATTAGAAACGACAAAGAGCGGGAACAAGTATATTTTCGGCGTATGTGATGCCTTCACTAAGTTTATCAAGTTGTACCCGACAAAAACCACAAACACCAAGGAGGTCAATAAATATTTAAAGTCGTACATCTATACTTACTCATGTCCCAAAATATTGGTGTCTGATCGCGGTTCATGCTTTACTTCGGACAGTTTTAAGAAAATGGTTACGGATCACGGCATATGTCATGTATTGAACGCAACGGCGTGTCCGAAGGCGAATGGCCAGATCGAAAGGTATAACAGGACATTGGTTCCCTTGCTTTCAAAATTAGTAGAAGAACGTAATCAACCATGGGATATATTGCTATCTGAAGCAGAATATTATATGAATAACACCCTTAATCGTTCAATTGGAAACATTCCTTCGATTTTGTTATTCGGTGTGAATCAAACGCGTAAGGTTCAAAGTAATTTGTCATCATATCTCGACGGTTTGGATACGCAATATGAAAGGGATTTACAGGCAATTCGACGCAAAGCTTCGGAAAAAATACAAACTTTGCAGAGCTATAATAAGACTCAGTATGATAAACATTGCATCAGAAATACTGTCTTCGAAGAAGGTGACTTGGTAATGATAAGAAATGTCAGAACAGTGGAAGAAAACTTTAAATTAATGCCCAAATACAAAGGTCCCTACAAAGTCAAGAAAGTATTGGATCACAATCGCTATGTTCTATCCGATATCGATGGATACCAAGTATCAAACATTCCGTTTGAAGGCATATTCGATCCTCTCAACATGCGACTATATAAGTCCGCCAGGTCCAGTGAAGAAAATCGCGACTTGGGAAGTAACGAATCTCTCGAATCTGAGCCGGATTTCCGGGGATTTGGATTATCGGATAATGAATCAGATTTCGAAGGTTTTGACGATTGAGAGCGACACTTGAACGTTAGTTTCGTTAATTAACGGTTGCACTACAGTTAGACAGGTGTAAAATAATAATAATAAATTTTACCGCACATCTAGGGATACGAGGTAAACTAGCAATATCGACAAGAAGAAAAGTACTATTATTTCCATTTGAGGGCAAATGAGATAATCAGGATGGTCGAAGCTGTAGCATTTTCCGTGTAGGTTAGTAATGCCGACAGGCCTAATTGGTGTGAACCCGGCTTAACTAGGTTCGAGTTCGAGAGCGACCGTCATTCATTAGCCGACCATCGCAGCGTTCGCAAGTGTAATTCTAAAACTGCACATTGTTGAAGAGAAATAAAATTTGTCATCGTTTTAAGAAAACTGAAATTGCTGGTGACTATACAAGGAATATCGTTGGCCGTACTGCAGTAGAACAACCATCCAATCTTGGATACCTTCTATCCAAGGCGGGTAGTATGCTAATTATGCTTTGTTGCTGCGACCGTTTTTATCTGCAAGGCACTGTAGATAGAAGATTCCCAAGATTCCGGGTTGTCACGGTCACATGGCGCGGGGCAATCTTCCGGAACCATGCTGCAGTTGGGGAGATTTTCACTTTGCCGCAGATTTCAGCTGCTTGTTTTATTTATTATTTTGTTTACCATCAAAACGTTTCCCAACACGATTGCGTTGTAGGCGCGCAGCCGCACGCAGCCAGTTTTTGTAAATCCGAGATTTATTTTTAGTGCGCCGAAATCGGCGCACTAAAGTTAAATCTCAGATTAAAATCGAGGGTAATACCGTTTGGTGCTTAAGAAAATTGAGGATAATACGTGATTGGCGTCTAGGACGCTGTGGAGCTTACCGCCATAAGAGAACTAATGATAGATTTCTGAAATATACAAAGAAGTCATGGATTGCTTCGATATATTTCGTCAAAAACCCATACCTGGCAACTCTGCACAGGAAGGAAAAACAATAACAACACAATTGAAGTAACCGAATACATGAGAAGTCACGAATCGTGATTTCTCTCAAGTTTATCCGGTTTTCCCCGCGAAATTCTGCGGTGGTCGCCGATTTTTAGTTCGAGGTCCAACAGTAGTAGCCTTCACAACCAGAGGCGCGTGCATCCTTTTTCTTTGCGTTTGACGTTTTACACTAGCGCCTTCTGTTGATGCTGTTGCACCACGCAGTGAATGTTTCATGAGAAATTTCTACCAAAGGTGTGGTAGTATGAACGGGGCAAATGGATTTTCAAGGTGTTACGTTTGTTTGTCTGTGCTTCAGATGTCTGAAAACAGGACACAAGTCATGGGACTGCAAAGGCCGTGACAAGAGCAAACTATGTAAACGATGCGGCGTCGAAGACCATAAGGCACAAAGTTCGACGAGTCCACCTACGTGCTTGATTTGTTCCGGGAAATCCGTGAACAACAGGCATCCAACGGGTGCAGATAAAGTGCAGGTAACGCAGCTGAACCTGAACCACTGTGACGCAGCTCAGCAACTGCTTTGTCAGGCGGTTTCTGAGTGGGGGACGGTTATCGCCATCATAGCGGACCCATACCGAGTACCGAGCCGGCAACGGCAATTGGGTCGCGGATGGGTTCGGCAAAATGGCGGCGATATGGACGACGTGTAAATACCCCGTCCAGGAGTTGGTGTCTACTACCAATGAGGGCTTCGTGGTCGCTAAAGTAAACGGGGTCTTCTTCTGTAGCTGTTATGCGCCTCCACGGTGGCCGTTCGAGCAGTTCACGCAAATGCTGGACTGTATGACGACCGCGCTAACAGGTCCGAAGGTCGGTGGTAATAGCGGATGACTTCAATGCCTGGGCCGTGGAATGCGGAATCCGTTTTACAAACCATCGCGGGCAGATCCTGCTAGACACTGGTCATGCTAGATGTCGATCTGGCCAATGTCGGTACCAAAAGTACCTTTAGTCGGAACGGAGCGGAGTCGATTATTGACGTTACTTTTCGTAGGTCTGGCCTAACAAGTAGTTCGAACTGGAGGGTAGACGATGGCTACACTCACAGCGATTACCTAGCGGTTCGCTACAGTATCGACTACAACAACAGCTCGCTGGCTTTCTTTCAATCTAAATCCGAGAATGTTTTATCTTAGATCGTCTTAGATTCGAGAATGTAAAATTGAAAATATAGTTTATTGGTTGGTTTTCCTAGTGTAATAAATAAGTGCTGTGTTGGTAGGTTTGTTCCTCTTACTCATGCAATACAATTTCTCTTAGTAGGAATAAAAGGGTTTTGCGCTTACACAATAGCTACCTAAATTTTAGCTACATCTCCAGCTGTTGCGCTTGTATGTTTAGTAGGTAAAGCTTCGCAAAACGAAATGCCCCTCAAAACGTGAAACGTAGGCATTCGATCAGTACGGTCGCAGTGTAAAGATAGTTCAAAAATCGAGAAAATAGTTACCGTTGAATCCTCGAGTCCAGTTTGGTCCTAGCCCGTACTTCGAGCCCTTGGGTCCGCCTCGCTCCTAAACCCTGGACGTGACAATCTCGCACTCCTGGAAGCGATCGTGATTGTACGGATCGGCGCCTCCGTTGGGCCTTCGTCGAATGTAGTTCTCGTCTTCGCCTTCCTCTTCCGTGAGGCTCACCGTGGTCCCGTATTCGTCCAGACTGCTCTGCTGCCGTGCCAGCGAGCCATTCCGTCGCTTCAGCGAGCTCCCATTGCGGCCACATTTCCGCTCCCGCGTCTTCAGCTTCTCCTGCTGGATGATGAACTCATTGGTGAGGTACTGTTCCCGCTTGATCTGGTCCTGGAGCCGACCCGGGGTGTCCGGGATGGCCCACGCCACCACAATCTGCACGAAGCTGACCACGTTCTGGTAGATGACCACGAAGGCCAATCGGATGGCCAGGATGTGCCAGTAGATGAGCGGCCGTTTGTACGCTCGGTCCACTCCCGGTGGATTCCGGTACTCGTGGTACCGACACTCGGTGACGTTTTCAAACTTGGACGCGACGGGGGCCACACCCGGTTCGAAGTCGCTGACATTGAAGTAGGCCAGCGTGTGATTCAGGTAGCCCCGGTCGGTTCTGTCCGAGCTGACGACGTGCATGTAGACTAGGCGCGGGATGAAGTTGGACGAGAAGGCGATGATGAATGCCTGGAATTGGAGAAAATCGAGTTACGTTTGGGGTTTACAAAATTCATACCTGACAAAGGTCACTGTAGATGTGAAGACCATCCTTTGAAATCAATAGATTCCACCGTATCTCCGGAAGAGATTCCTCCGAATCTCCGGAAGATAATCCTCCGAATCTCCGGAAGAGATTCCTCCGAATCTCTGGATGAAATTCCTCCGAATATCCGGAAGAGATTCCCCCGAATCTCCGGAAGAGATTCCCCCGAATCTCCGGAAGAGATTCCCCCGAATCTCCGGAAGAGATTCCCCCGAATCTCCGGAAGAGATTCCCCCGAATCTCCGGAAGAGATTCCCCCGAATCTCCGGAAGAGATTCCCCCGAATCTCCGGAAGAGATTCCCCCGAATCTCCGGAAGAGATTCCCCCGAATCTCCGGAAGAGATTCCCCCGAATCTCCGGAAGAGATTCCCCCGAATCTCCGGAAGAGATTCCCCCGAATCTCCGGAAGAGATTCCCCCGAATCTCCGGAAGAGATTCCACCGTATCTCCGGAAGAGATTCCTCCGAATCTCCGGAAGATAATCCTCCGAATCTCTGGATGAAATTCCTCCGAATATCCGGAAGAGATTCCCCCGAATCTCCGGAAGAGATTCCCCCGAATCTCCGGAAGAGATTCCCCCGAATCTCCGGAAGAGATTCCCCCGAATCTCCGGAAGAGATTCCCCCGAATCTCCGGAAGAGATTCCCCCGAATCTCCGGAAGAGATTCCCCCGAATCTCCGGAAGAGATTCCCCCGAATCTCCGGAAGAGATTCCCCCGAATCTCCGGAAGAGATTCCCCCGAATCTCCGGAAGAGATTCCCCCGAATCTCCGGAAGAGATTCCCCCGAATCTCCGGAAGAGATTCCACCGTATCTCCGGAAGAGATTCCTCCGAATCTCCGGAAGATAATCCTCCGAATCTCCGGAAGAGATTCCTCCGAATCTCTGGATGAAATTCCTCCGAATATCCGGAAGAGATTCCCCTGAATCTCCGGAAGAGATTCCCCCGAATCTCCGGAAGAGATTCCCCCGAATCTCCGGAAGAGATTCCCCCGAATCTCCGGAAGAGATTCCCCCGAATCTCCGGAAGAGATTCCCCCGAATCTCCGGAAGAGATTCCCCCGAATCTCCGGAAGAGATTCCCCCGAATCTCCGGAAGAGATTCCCCCGAATCTCCGGAAGAGATTCCCCCGAATCTCCGGAAGAGATTCCCCCGAATCTCCGGAAGAGATTCCCCCGAATCTCCGGAAGAGATTCCCCCGAATCTCCGGAAGAGATTCCCCCGAATCTCCGGAAGAGATTCCCCCGAATCTCCGGAAGAGATTCCCCCGAATCTCCGGAAGAGATTCCCCCGAATCTCCGGAAGAGATTCCCCCGAATCTCCGGAAGAGATTCTCCCGAATCTCCGGAAGAGATTCCCCCGAATCTCCGGAAGAGATTCCCCCGAATCTCCGGAAGAGATTCCTCCGAATCTCCGGAAGAGATTCCTCCGAATCTCCGGAAGAGATTCCTCCGAATCTCCGGAAGAGATTCCCCCGAATCTCCGGAAGAGATTCCCCCGAATCTCCGGAAGAGATTCCCCCGAATCTCCGGAAGAGATTCCCCCGAATCTCCGGAAGAGATTCCCCCGAATCTCCGGAAGAGATTCCCCCGAATCTCCGGAAGAGATTCCCCCGAATCTCCGGAAGAGATTCCCCCGAATCTCCGGAAGAGATTCCCCCGAATCTCCGGAAGAGATTCCCCCGAATCTCCGGAAGAGATTCCCCCGAATCTCCGGAAGAGATTCCCCCGAATCTCCGGAAGAGATTCCCCCGAATCGCCGGAAGAGATTCCCCCGAATCTCCGGAAGAGATTCCCCCGAATCTCTGGAAGAGATTCCCCCGAATCTCCGGAAGAGATTCCCCCGAATCTCCGGAAGAGATTCCCCCGAATCTCCGGAAGAGATTCCCCCGAATCTCCGGAAGAGATTCCCCCGAATCTCCGGAAGAGATTCCCCCGAATCTCCGGAAGAGATTCCTCCGAATCTCCGGAAGAGATTCCTCCGAATCTCCGGAAGAGATTCCCCCGAATCTCCGGAAGAGATTCCCCCGAATCTCCGGAAGAGATTCCCCCGAATCTCCGGAAGAGATTCCCCCGAATCTCCGGAAGAGATTCCCCCGAATCTCCGGAAGAGATTCCCCCGAATCTCCGGAAGAGATTCCCCCGAATCTCCGGAAGAGATTCCCCCGAATCTCCGGAAGAGATTCCCCCGAATCTCCGGAAGAGATTCCCCCGAATCTCCGGAAGAGATTCTCCCGAATCTCCGGAAGAGATTCCCCCGAATCTCCGGAAGAGATTCCCCCGAATCTCCGGAAGAGATTCCCCCGAATCTCCGGAAGAGATTCCCCCGAATCTCCGGAAGAGATTCCCCCGAATCTCCGGAAGAGATTCCCCCGAATCTCCGGAAGAGATTCCCCCGAATCTCCGGAAGAGATTCCCCCGAATCTCCGGAAGAGATTCCCCCGAATCTCCGGAAGAGATTCCCCCGAATCTCCGGAAGAGATTCCCCCGAATCTCCGGAAGAGATTCCCCCGAATCTCCGGAAGAGATTCCCCCGAATCTCCGGAAGAGATTCCCCCGAATCTCCGGAAGAGATTCCCCCGAATCTCCGGAAGAGATTCCCCCGAATCTCCGGAAGAGATTCCCCCGAATCTCCGGAAGAGATTCCCCCGAATCTCCGGAAGAGATTCCCCCGAATCTCCGGAAGAGATTCCCCCGAATCTCCGGAAGAGATTCCCCCGAATCTCCGGAAGAGATTCCCCCGAATCTCCGGAAGAGATTCCCCCGAATCTCCGGAAGAGATTCCCCCGAATCTCCGGAAGAGATTCCCCCGAATCTCCGGAAGAGATTCCCCCGAATCTCCGGAAGAGATTCCCCCGAATCTCCGGAAGAGATTCCCCCGAATCTCCGGAAGAGATTCCCCCGAATCTCCGGAAGAGATTCCCCCAAATCTCCGGAAGAGATTCCCCCGAAGCTCCGGAAGAGATTCCCCCGAATCTCCGGAAGAGATTCCCCCGAATCTCCGGAAGAGATTCCCCCGAAGCTCCGGAAGAGATTCCCCCGAATCTCCGGAAGAGATTCCCCCGAATCTCCGGAAGAGATTCCCCCGAATCTCCGGAAGAGATTCCCCCGAATCTCCGGAAGAGATTCCCCCGAATCTCCGGAAGAGATTCCCCCGAATCTCCGGAAGAGATTCCCCCGAATCTCCGGAAGAGATTCCCCCGAATCTCCGGAAGAGATTCCCCCGAATCTCCGGAAGAGATTCCCCCGAATCTCCGGAAGAGATTCCCCCGAATCTCCGGAAGAGATTCCCCCGAATCTCCGGAAGAGATTCCCCCGAATCTCCGGAAGAGATTCCCCCGAATCTCCGGAAGAGATTCCCCCGAATCTCCGGAAGAGATTCCCCCGAATCTCCGGAAGAGATTCCCCCGAATCTCCGGAAGAGATTCCCCCGAATCTCCGGAAGAGATTCCCCCGAATCTCCGGAAGAGATTCCCCCGAATCTCCGGAAGAGATTCCCCCGAATCTCCGGAAGAGATTCCCCCGAATCTCCGGAAGAGATTCCCCCGAATCTCCGGAAGAGATTCCCCCGAATCTCCGGAAGAGATTCCCCCGAATCTCCGGAAGAGATTCCCCCGAATCTCCGGAAGAGATTCCCCCGAATCTCCGGAAGAGATTCCCCCGAATCTCCGGAAGAGATTCCCCCGAATCTCCGGAAGAGATTCTCCTGAATCTCCGGAAGAGATTCCCCCGAATCTCCGGAAGAGATTCCCCCGAATCTCCGGAAGAGATTCCCCCGAATCTCCGGAAGAGATTCCCCCGAATCTCCGGAAGAGATTCCCCCGAATCTCCGGAAGAGATTCCCCCGAATCTCCGGAAGAGATTCCCCCGAATCTCCGGAAGAGATTCCCCCGAATCTCCGGAAGAGATTCCCCCGAATCTCCGGAAGAGATTCCCCCGAATCTCCGGAAGAGATTCCCCCGAATCTCCGGAAGAGATTCCCCCGAATCTCCGGAAGAGATTCCCCCGAATCTCCGGAAGAGATTCCTCCGAATCTCCGGAAGCGATTCTCCCGAACCACCGGAAGAGATTCCCCCGAATCTCCGGAAGAGATTCCCCCGAATCTCCGGAAGAGATTCCCCCGAATCTCCGGAAGATTCCCCCGAATCTCCGGAAGATTCCCCCGAATCTCCGGAAGAGATTCCCCCGAATCTCCGGAAGAGATTCCCCCGAATCTCCGGAAGAGATTCCCCCGAATCTCCGGAAGAGATTCCCCCGAATCTCCGGAAGAGATTCCCCCGAATCTCCGGAAGAGATTCCCCCGAATCTCCGGAAGAGATTCCCCCGTATCTCCGGAAGAGATTCCCCCGAATCTCCGGAAGAGATTCCCCCGAAGCTCCGGAAGAGATTCCCCCGAATCTCCGGAAGAGATTCCCCCGAATCTCCGGAAGAGATTCCCCCGAATCTCCGGAAGAGATTCCCCCGAATCTCCGGAAGAGATTCCCCCGAATCTCTGGAAGAGATGGCGATCTACAGCTATGACCCACGGTACCGATGTTCATGGAACTTACGCTAGATATCACCGCCACCTTTCCGACAACGTGCATCACGTTGTACCACATGCCGATGCTTCGCACCCGCTGCGGAACCGCTCGTTTGTAGTACAGCAAAAACTTCTTCGCGTCCAGTCGGGTCTCGAACACGTTGTTCAGCAGTGCGAACAACGGTCCCAACGGGAAGGCTACCACAAAGATCGTGATGAATCCATACTGGATGACTGAAAGTAGAAAAAAAGAATACAACATCCCGAACCATTCGCCTAACCGAACACCCTGAACTTACTCATCTTCAGATATTCCTCGAACAGACTCCGATCGGTCCAGCTGATCAGAGTGAAGTCCTTGGTCCACTGGTTGCAGCAGATCAGCTTCTCGCCATTCTCCGAGTCCTCCGCTTCGATCCCCAGCACGCTTCGGAATTCGCGGAACTTCTGCAACAGGAACGGAACCAGAATCTCCAGGATCAACGAAATGATCTGCTTGCCGATCATGATGATAGCCAACTGAATGCACAGCTCCATCAGGCATCCGCCCGGACTGCACTCCTCCTGTCTAAGCGTCAAGATCCGATTGTACTTCGCCGGATAGCCCGGGAACTTCCCCTTCACGAACGCGATGTAGAATATCGAACTGTAGTAGTTGATGAACTGGAACAGGTAGATCTTGAGGTTCAGGCTCTCGTTGTACTCGCTCTGCGTCCGCCGGTACTCGATGTCGGTCATGTAGACGGCCACGTAGTCGTACGCAAAGTTGAGGATCGTCGATACGATCAAGTTGATGATGGCTGCCGTCGCCG
Organism: Aedes albopictus; assembly: GCF_035046485.1. Taxonomy (NCBI): domain Eukaryota; kingdom Metazoa; phylum Arthropoda; class Insecta; order Diptera; family Culicidae; genus Aedes; species Aedes albopictus. The sequence continues at coordinate 65,618,352 of NC_085136.1, read as the reverse complement.
GGAGCAGCAGCAGTTTGGTCGAGACGGCATCCGGGTCACCGTAGATGTTGCGGGACGTCATCAGCGACATCCGGTAGATTATGACACCGAAAACGGCCGCGATGGCGAGGGTTATCTGGAAGGGATAGGAAGGGTTTATGAATTATTCCGTCGAGTTCCGTCGAATCTCCCGGAAGGGGTTCCTTCGAATCCCCCGGGAGAGATTCCTTTGAATCCCCCAGGAGGGATTCCTTCGAATCCCCCGGGAGGTATTCCCTCGAATCACCCGGGGAAGGATTGCTTCAAACCCTCGGACGGGAATCTTTCGAATCCCGAAGAGACTTCTCCGGGCCTCCGGATGAGACTTCTTCGAGTCTCCGGGAGAGACTTCTCCGAGTCTCCGGGAGAGACTTCTCCGAGTCTTCGGAAGAGACTTCTCCGAGTCTCCGGAAGAGACTTCTCCGAGTCTCCGGAAGAGACTTCTCCGAGTCTCCGGAAGAGACTTCTCCGAGTCTCCGGAAGAGACTTCTCCGAGTCTCCGGAAGAGACTTCTCCGAGTCTCCGGAAGAGACTTCTCCGAGTCTCCGGAAGAGACTTCTCCGAGTCTCCGGAAGAGACTTCTCCGAGTCTCCGGAAGAGACTTCTCCGAGTCTCCGGAAGAGACTTCTCCGAGTCTCCGGAAGAGACTTCTCCGAGTCTCCGGAAGAGACTTCTCCGAGTCTCCGGAAGAGACTTCTCCGAGTCTCCGGAAGAGACTTCTCCGAGTCTCCGGAAGAGACTTCTCCGAGTCTCCGGAAGAGACTTCTCCGAGTCTCCGGAAGAGACTTCTTCGAGTCTCCGGGAGAGACTTCTCCGAGTCTCCGGGAGAGACTTCTCCGAGTCTCCGGAAGAGACTTCTCCGAGTCTCCGGAAGACTTCTCCGAGTCTCCGGAAGAGACTTCTCCGAGTCTCCGGAAGAGACTTCTCCGAGTCTCCGGAAGAGACTTCTCCGAGTCTCCGGAAGAGACTTCTCCGAGTCTCCGGAAGAGACTTCTCCGAGTCTCCGGAAGAGACTTCTCCGAGTCTCCGGAAGAGACTTCTCCGAGTCTCCGGAAGAGACTTCTCCGAGTCTCCGGAAGAGACTTCTCCGAGTCTCCGGAAGAGACTTCTCCGAGTCTCCGGAAGAGACTTCTCCGAGTCTCCGGAAGAGACTTCTCCGAGTCTCCGGAAGAGACTTCTCCGAGTCTCCGGAAGAGACTTCTCCGAGTCTCCGGAAGAGACTTCTCCGAGTCTCCGGAAGAGACTTCTCCGAGTCTCCGGAAGAGACTTCTCCGAGCAAGTCTCCGAGTCTCCGGAAGAGACTTCTCCGAGCAAGTCTCCGAGTCTCCGGAAGAGACTTCTCCGAGTCTCCGGAAGAGACTTCTCCGAGTCTCCGGAAGAGACTTCTCCGAGTCTCCGGAAGAGACTTCTCCGAGTCTCCGGAAGAGACTTCTCCGAGTCTCCGGAAGAGACTTCTCCGAGTCTCCGGAAGAGACTTCTCCGAGTCTCCGGAAGAGACTTCTCCGAGTCTCCGGAAGAGACTTCTCCGAGTCTCCGGAAGTGACTTCTCCGAGTCTCCGGAAGAGACTTCTCCGAGTCTCCGGAAGAGACTTCTCCGAGTCTCCGGAAGAGACTTCTCCGAGTCTCCGGAAGAGACTTCTCCGAGTCTCCGGAAGAGACTTCTCCGAGTCTCCTCTCTTCTCTTCTCCGAGTCTCCGGAAGAGACTTCTCCAAATCTCCGGAAGAGACTTCTCCGAGTCTCCGGAAGAGACTTCTCCGAGTCTCCGGAAGAGACTTCTCCGAGTCTCCGGAAGAGACTTCTCCGAGTCTCCGGAAGAGATTTCTCCGAGTCTCCGGAAGAGACTTCTCCGAGTCTCCGGAAGAGACTTCTCCGAGTCTCCGGAAGAGACTTCTCCGAGTCTCCGGAAGAGACTTCTCCGAGTCTCCGGAAGAGACTTCTCCGAGTCTCCGGAAGAGACTTCTCCGAGTCTCCGGAAGAGACTTCTCCGAGTCTCCGGAAGAGACTTCTCCGAGTCTCCGGAAGAGACTTCTCCGAGTCTCCGGAAGAGACTTCTCCGAGTCTCCGGAAGAGACTTCTCCGAGTCTCCGGAAGAGACTTCTCCGAGTCTCCGGAAGAGACTTCTCCGAGTCTCCGGAAGAGACTTCTCCGAGTCTCCGGAAGAGACTTCTCCGAGTCTCCGGAAGAGACTTCTCCGAGTCTCCGGAAGAGACTTCTCCGAGTCTCCGGAAGAGACTTCTCCGAGTCTCCGGAAGAGACTTCTCCGAGTCTCCGGAAGAGACTTCTCCGAGTCTCCGGAAGAGACTTCTCCGAGTCTCCGGAAGAGACTTCTCCGAGTCTCCGGAAGAGACTTCTCCGAGTCTCCGGAAGAGACTTCTCCGAGTCTCCGGAAGAGACTTCTCCGAGTCTCCGGAAGAGACTTCTCCGAGTCTCCGGAAGAGACTTCTCCGAGTCTCCGGAAGAGACTTCTCCGAGTCTCCGGAAGAGACTTCTCCGAGTCTCCGGAAGAGACTTCTCCGAGTCTCCGGAAGAGACTTCTCCGAGTCTCCTCTCTTCTCTTCTCCGAGTCTCCGGAAGAGACTTCTCCAAATCTCCGGAAGAGACTTCTCCGAGTCTCCGGAAGAAACTTCTCCGAGTCCCCGGAAGAGACTTCTCCGAGTATCCGGAAGAGACTTCTCCGAGTCTCCGGGAGAGACTTCTCCGAGTCTCCGGGAGAGACTCTTCCGAGTCTCCGGGAGAGACTCTTCCGAGTCTCCGGGAGAGACTCTTCCGAGTCTCCGGGAGAGACTCTTCCGAGTCTCCGGGAGAGACTCTTCCGAGTCTCCGGGAGAGACTCTTTCGAGTCTCTGGGAGAGACTCTTTCGAGTCTCTGGGAGAGACTCTTCCGAGTCTCCGGGAGAGACTCTTCCGAGTCTCCGGGAGAGACTCTTCCAAGTCTCCAGAAGAGACTCTTACGAGTTTCCGGGAGTGACTCTTTCGAGTCTCCGGGAGAGACTCTTCCAAGTCTCCAGGAGAGACTCTTCCAAATCTCCAGTAGAGGCTCTTTCGAGTCTCCAGGAGAGACTCTTTCAAATCTCCAGGAGAGACTCTTCCGAGTTTCCAGAAGAGACTTTTCCAAGTCTCCGCAAGAGACTCTTTCGAGTCTCCGGGAGAGACTTCCGAGTTTGCTGGAGAGATTTCACCGAGTCTTCAGGAGAGACTCTTCCGAATCTTCGAAAGAGACTTTCCCTAGTTTCCGGAAGAGACTCTTCCGAGTCTCCGGAAGAGACTCTCCCGAGTCTCCAGTGCAGACTCTTCTGAGTGATCAAGGTCTATACTTACAAACAGAAATATCACGGAGTAGCTGTACAGGAAACTGGGCAACTTTTTCGTCCAAAATGGCGGCGACGGTTCCTGCGTCCCGGTAATAATGTTGAAGATCGTCTTCTTGCTGTCCTTCAACCGGGACAGGTACTGCGGCCGGGGAGGCTCCGCCAGCGAGCAGTAATCTGTAATGCCCCACCGGTGCTGGATGGCCGACGAGTAGCGTTTCCACATTTCCAGGTAGAGAGTTGCTAGAATGGAAAGAAGTTGAATGAAAC